>NC_071089.1:7195000-7540416 GCF_027358695.1 Spea bombifrons | reverse complement strand
GGTAACTGGTCAGAGGCCTAAGTGAAATGCCAGATTCAATATGGCGCATGTTATGGACAGTCCAGTTATAATTTAATAACTTCATTAAGCATTTTGAAGGCCAACGTCAGCAAGTTCCTCCTGCTAGAAAGGCTGAGCCACCCTGTTAAGTCAATCAGTGACACAGGACAGGAGACCTCTGCAGTAAAACCAGGGGCAGAGTGCCCTATAGGGGGATTGGCACCACTCGTATAAGTTCTCCCCAACCACTTTTATGGCCTCCATAGCATGCTCTACTGGTTCTGTGCTTCCTTCTAAAGCGGAATACCAACATATGATGTCATATCCCAGTTCTCAATAGAAAAGATGGCGGTTGTGGAAGTAGGTCCCAGAGGATGGCTTGTTGAGCCAAACCATAACGCATCTCTGGCTGTTATTCACTAACATTCAAGTTACATAGAAAATAGAATTTCACCATATCTAGTTTGTTGGGGTTTTTTTTTACCTGCTATTAAATCTGTACTTGGTCCTTGTTCTTGTCTTCAGGATAGCCTGATCTTATTCCATCCACGCTTAAAATCCTTCACTGTCTTGACCTCAATCACTTCTGCTGGCATTTTTTTCCACGTATCTACCACCCTCTCAGTGACCTTAGAAATATAAAGAAATTGTTTTGCTAAAAAACCTAGATAGTTTGAAAAAAAAAAAGCATTGGCTGAGTTGTGTTGTTGGCATGCTGTTTATGAACGTAGCTTTGTAGGAAGCCAAATATTTCATATCAAAGGGAGCTGGTTGGAAATATCTCTATAAAATAACTAAAAATATAAGTACATTGTCAAATCACCAAATGCAACTGTGCAAGAAGAATAACCCTGGGATTTTTAAAGCAAACCAAATAATGGATTTAACTTCTCAGCAGATACTGTTACAAGACACATACGTGGCCAACTGGATTCTTCCCATATAGATAAGAGCTGTTGACTCCATTTATTTTTTTTATGTTTCTACCTGCTCAAGAAGCTTGAGTGTTATTTGGTCTAGAGCCCTGCACGGGACTGCTTTTTTAATCCTGCTCCCGCTGATTTTTTGGTCCAATCCCGCTCGCTCCACTCCCACTCCACTCCCGCCACATTTGTGGCCAATCCCGCCCACCTCCTTACCTGAACTGCAGATTTCCCGCGCAGTCCCGCAAGGCTGCCCTCGAGTTGCTCCCTCACAGCGTCTCTTCTCTTGCTCCGCCCAGGAGTCACGGGAAGTGACGTCACATCACGTGACTCCGCTTTGTTCCTGGGCGGAGCAAGAGCAGAGACGTTGTGAGGGAGCAACTCCAGTGCCTGACCACCCGCTCCCGCCTACAACCTCAGCAAGACCGCCTGCGCCCCCAATTTTATTAAACTAACTGTATTAACATCTACCACCACCCATGAAAATAATTGGCCAAAAAAAACACAGAAATGATCATTCTCCAAATTTAAGGAGTGGGCATTCCACTTTAAATGAGTGCAATTTTGAGCAAAAGCACAGGCCATGTTTAATAGTGGATAATGAATTAAAAATTGCCATTCCGCAGAACTTTACCTGACTAGAATACTAAGTATGCTAATTAACATAAGTGTATTTTATTTCAATATAGTAATATTTCTTTAAACCAAGCTTTGTGTTTTAAATTGGCAGATTAACTCAAAATCTGCAATCGGAGTAAAATGCACAATTTAAATCTAGAGTCAAAATTAATTAATACAATGAATAAAATTATTATTTTTTAAAAACTTTAAATTTACAATAAAAAATGTAAATTCTTTGAAAAACGAAAAAATATTTTCAATGTCAAAAAAAACAAATTTGACAAAAAATAAGTCAAATTTGTTAATATGAGTAACCCTTATCGGGGATATTTTAACAGAACAACTTTAACGGAAAATACACCGTTGCCATGGAAATCACTCCCCCTTCTGATTTTCATTATAATATACTGTTTTTCATTCGTCTTAAAAAATATATTGGCTCTTTATAAAAAAAAAAATATATTGCTGCTTTTGCAATAATCCGTGATTCTCTTATATCATCTGTTATAAATTGTAATTTTTTTTTTGTTGTATACAATTGGTGGCTTCTAGACAAGAATTTGTTATTTTTAGTCACTTAGAATTGCATTCTGCTTCAAACATTTTTTTTTCTCTTCTTTTTTTTTTTTTCTTTTAATGGCTTTTTCTACGGTACTATATTTTACAGAAAAAAGTACAACCCTGCGCTTGGCTGTTTTTATAAACTAAACAGCGAAAACCCCAATGGAATGACTTCTGGATTCGAAAGCCTGGGAATCCAGTGGGTGAGTTCAAAACCTGAAAATATTTCAACTCAACACAACAACCATATTCTCAGAGACACGAGCATCCTGGAGATTCCTCAACAAAGAGGATTTTCAACATCATTTCTCTGTTAAAGTAAACATTTGGGGGGGGGAATGAAATCTTTCATCGTTACAAAGTGCTATTTTGCCCTTTAAACCTTTTATTTAGTATATTTAAATAAACCAAAATGGCTTTGTTTCATACTAATACTTCCTTTGAAGTTTAATTTTTGTATTGTAAGTAAATTATGACGAATTCTTTATTAATGATGAATTATGCAAAGACAGGTAATTTTTACGCTTGGGCTTTTACGGTGTTAAAGTGAACCAATCAAAATCTTCCATATAGTTATATAAATAGGGTAAATTCTACATCAACTTTAAAAGACTAATATATATACTTTATGCAGGACGAGACATTTTTCTTACTGTAAAGACTCGAACCTTAATCGGTCGTTGGTCTTGTCTTAGATTCAGGAGCTATATGTCTATCCCATGTTTAAACCTCTGCTGGGAGGCTGATCTACTACCCACTCAATAAAGTAACATAAAGTTAAAAGTATTCTGGTGTAAAGTTTGAAAAGTGGTCCAATCACCATAGAAACCAATGGAATGTTCATCACTCAATCTTTTGGTGGTCTCCTATAGAGTATGGTGGGGGTTATGACAAATTAATTTGATGGGGCAACAAGCAGCCCACCCATGTTTCCAGCATACCCAACATTCGATGCTAAATGGGATTGAGGGTTCAAAGTCAATAATTTGGAAGGCATGAAGCGCACCCATGCCGCTATCATCCCATATGCTATAGGCGGACTGGGTAAAAAAAGGGGGGCTGGATTAACGCACTAATTCTAAATATCCCAGGTGTGGGAGCAAGGTCCATCCAAGCCCCATTCTGGTTATCAGGGGAGCAGTCTGTGAAAATCACTTCAATCAATACAACCTGTAAAGAGATCTTTTTTTTCCTCTGCAACATCCATGAGTCCACATCTTCAGGCCTTGAAAAGGGACCATTTCAAAAATAATAAAATAATAATTAAAAAAATTGCCAAAAAAAGTAAAATAATTCCTGCTTCTGCAAAAATTTTAAAAAAAAATCACAACATGTCCAATGATAGTAAAATTGGCTGGATGATGCATTCTGGTAGCTATTGACTATCATATAATCATTTTATTTAATTTAGTCTATTTTAGTATATTGGATCCATTTGTTACCGAGTGCTGGACATGAACTTTTGACCATTATTCTGTTCTCATTTATGATGGCGCAACATACAGTTTACGGAAAGGTAATAAACCAGATACCATGACTTTTTCCATGTGTTTGCAGAGTGATTTAAAACCACTGACAGATGCCTATGCCAGTTGAAAGAACCTGTCACATTGACCAAATGTAGCTTTTTTTGCATACATTTCCATCTTAAATAACCGCAAAGAAAGCTTACATTACCGAGAATGATCAATGGTGATCTGTTTGTTGAAAATGTCATCCATTATGACTGGTTCTGGTACACACTGGGTAATTGAGAAGAAAAATGTCAATATTCAAAATGCAAGGCATGTACCCAACACACAAATACAATTTACCGTATATGAAACCATTAGTATTTTATTTTGTTTATTAATAAGTTAATAACTAGCTTGTGAATCGTTGGTTGGTTCTGTTGATTTTTATTCTGTACTTGCTACAAACTGCCCAATTTTTTGTGCACAAAACATGAATTATTTGTCATTTGCCATGTTTCAAACAATATGGCAGAAGCATACATGAGATTAGACTAATATCCAGTGTTTATACACAAAAGGCTGGATATTCCCCATGTTTCTGGACCCATCCTCCATGTATGTTTCCTTTTGGATCTGAATGCCTTGGAACATCATTGTGTAAGATTAACATATATTGTAACAAACATATTGAGCATATCTGGTAACCAGTAGTCTAAAGCCAAGATTTGCTTGCAGATTAATCACTAATAGTACATTTTATAGTGTCATAATGTAATCACTGAGGTATGGATAAAGCTAGCCTAAAGAACGTATAAGTAAAAAGGGACTCAAAAAGGATAGACTAGATGACCCACTTGGTTCTTTTTGTAATCAGCAGCATGAATATGTGTATCAAAGACGCACACAAAGCTTCCTAAAAGTCATTTTTACTCCAGATTAGAGATTGGTGAAAACGTTCTCCCATATTGTCTGGAAACACCAGGACTGTCTCCTTCACCCTTCCATCAGTCCTTTTCATGACAATAGTCATCCTTAACAAAAATACTTTGTGGGTAAATTTAAGTGAGACCTTCCCAATTCACTTGAATTCACTTTAAAGGTGTGCAAAATGGTTGGCCCAGTGTCTCCAGGTAAAGCTCTGCTTCTCTGGGTCAGTTTCCTCCAAGAATGGGAGCAGCATATGGCCATGCCAACTTCCCACTCATGCCACACCTACTTCCCACCCACTTTTAACTGCTTCACACCCAGTTCCCTCCCACTAAAGGCTAGTAGGTGTGGCTAGCCCCAACCTCACATGAAGCCACCCCCTAGAAGAGAGAGAGCACCAGGTAGCCTGTTCTGGGAAGTTCCCATATATGGTTATATTCAACAAGACACATTTCTTTACATCTGATTATTATACATATATTTTTTATCTTGTATTTCTTTTAATCATATTATGGATAGGTTGATGACATTTTTATATATTTCATTTAAGCCCAATGCAGTATTTTAAAGACCATGGATGATTTGCATGGATGTGTGAATGAATCCTCAGGCAATTATACATTTAGATGTGTAGAAATATGAATATATGCGATATAGCCTGGGAATCACAATCTAATGTTTTTATTAAAAAAAATATATGTATATATTTCCTGAGAGCTACCTCATAACAGGAATGGAATCTATTTCACCAATGCAATTAAATGCTTGCTTAATCATACACACGCATTTCATCACGAGATTGGCACTGTTTATTCTATTTGAATTATTTGTGTTGAAATACGCATCACATTTTTTCTCAGTTGGGACAAACACACAAGTAGCTTGTACATCACTAAGAGGAAACATTGCAGCCCCGGGTGTCTGGATTATTTTGCTTATGGGCAGGCATTCATTCACATAGCACACAGACACAGAAATAGACCAGAACAAAGATTTAAAAAAGTGATTTGTTTCACATTACAAGACATTAAGCTCCTGTTTCTGAGACTTCACCTTTAGACCTCCCAACAGATCCTTCTGTTTTTTCTTAAGAGATAATGTATATTTACAAAAGTGTCAGACATTGGCTGCGAATGAATTATACTAAAGAAATATCAAACAAAGCGAAGGATTCTTAAAGTAAGCAAGATACATTGTAAATCCAAATAAAATTGATCAGGAGGAATGCGTGAGATTTATGAACACTTTAAGATTGCTTAATTTGCAAAATAGGTTTAAAGCTGATCTGTCGGTTTCCAAATATTATGTTTTACCGTTCAGAATACTAAACATATATACGTGTGTTTATAGATTAAAATAAGAAATATGCGTGCATTTGAAACCCAGATTATTTGTGTGACATTGGAGAAGGCCTCTCACTGTTCTCGAGACCTGCATGATTATTCCTCCCTCGCACGTTATCTCTCCCTTAATGTTAAGTTGCTGATTGTTGTTGATTGGTTCGGGCAGTCTTTGTGAAGTCGGGATGCGGAAGGGGAGATAACATGACTTAACTGATAGATTAGATCTGACACTTTTTCAAACACATCTCAGATTCCTTGGGCTAAATCGCTGTAATCCAAAAATTCTTAATAAAAAAAGCTGTGATGCAACATTTCCCCTTTAAGTATCCCGGCAATTTACATTGAAAGATCAATTTGGTCTTTGGAGGATGTAAGTAGCTGGGAGCAGGGCCAGAGTGGCGGCCCTGGCTCTTTAAGGCCAGCAGCCGCCTGATGATGTAAGTGTATCTGACAGCTATGCATGGTTGCGCACAACATTTGCTGGGCACATCCCCCTGTTGGCCGCTCGCTACAGCACCCTATTTGCCACAGGAGTGTGTGGTGCTGTTGGATTCTGCAGAATGCCTCTATGCATTTGGAAGGGGACCCCAGGAAAAAAGGGGACACAGATATCAAATCCATTAGTACATATGACGGCTGGAGTGTACCTTTAAGGCAAACATTGTATTAATCAGCACATTCCGTAAAAGTCAAGGGCCTTAAAAATCCTCACTTATATCACTGAATTCCACACGCAAAAAATAGTTGAAACTTTTAGATTTTAAGAAAATTCGAGCATTTAAGCAATAACGTTTGCTGCAACAGTAACACTAAATTACCTGCACCTACGAATCTACATTTTGTTCTGGTAAAGAAGGACATAATGTTGACGAACTAGGTTTAACGTAACGGTATAAAAAATGTACTTTATTGTATATTTTTGTTCATTGCTAGGTTGCATGGAAACGCCAGAAAAATTCCATTAAATAAAAAATAAAACCTTTTTTTTTTTCTTCTCCTTTCTACAAATCTTGATGCTAAGCCATCATTTTATTTTAGAACGTTATTCAACAAATGACATAATCCTTTGAATGATTATCAGTGTTCTGCTCTCAGCATTGAAATGTTCGAGTAAGCATGACTCGCAGCCAACGAAAGGAACCGTCAGTACTAAACGTTGCAGGTGTGACCCCGATTCTTCGTGACCAGATCAGGCAAGCAGATAAATTTCTGAGCTGTTAAAGTCAAACACATGTTTCTTTGTATGTTGAAATAAGCAACATGTACATGAAAGCCATAAATGCGAATGTTTTTTCTTTTTTTTTTTTTTTTTTTCTTTTTTTTTCGGGAGCTAATCTATAGAATGGAGCATAATACAGCGAATCACCATAAACAGTTCAGCATTTTTTTGGTGGAGACCAGATTATACAGGTGGGACCCAGATGGCTCCTGCAGAGAATGTTCTGGTAAATATTACATAGAAATAGGTCAGAGGGTTAGAGTGAATGATTTAAAGTGTCATACGTTCAGTTCTTTGCTCCTGCAGGAGATCTTTATGGACAAATTCTCCGAGGGAAAATATGTTTCCAGCTTGTATACAATCAGAATTTTATAGCGCTTGAAATGGCAGGTCCTATGGGGATGGCATAGGAATGAAACCAAAGAAATATGCAGGTTTATTTTGCAACTAACCCAAAAATATACTTATCCTTTTCAGTGCTGGAGAGGAGCTTTGGTACAAAAAAAGGTTAAAGGAAAATACTGGAAAATAAAAATTGTTATTACTTATTGATTGATTTATTTAGAAAAAATTATATTCTGCTTTGGTAAGCAGTGGAATAGATATTCCACTAAATTATTTTAGTAGTAGTAATATCTTTATTTAGTAAATTATATAACGCCATCATATTCAGCAGCACTGTAAAGTGGGATAGGTAGGTAGGTCGATAGATAGATAGATAGATAGATAGATAGATAGATAGATAGATAGATAGATAGATAGATAGATAGATAATGAAAAATTATACCAGAAAGCTGAGAAATATGGTATATATTCTTTCAGTTTATCTTCACACCTCCAAATGTTTTGCATATCTAACATCATCATGAATGACATCATCCATAATATATTGAAGACATCACGTATTACCATTACAGCCATGGCTCTGGCTGCCGGGTGCCCCCACACGTGCAGGATTTGGGTAGGAGGGCCCATTACCTACAGTGGGCAGCCCCGCTGACATTGTGAGCGGTCCTGCGCAATTGCTGGAAAAGAAGTGGACACGGAAGCGCTCCCTCCAACCAGAGATTGGGCTATCCTGGCGAAATCCAAAGAGTTCCCAGGTATGATTACAGCTGATTTCTAGGCATCCATTTTGGTGGCATTTGTCCCCACCCATTCCTTTCCCAGTTCCCATCCATTCCCTGTTTAAATCTCTTGGAGTCTAGCCTCGCCTCTTTACGTCAGACACACCCTCTTCAGGCTTCCTTTAAGGAGTAAGAGAGCTCCGGAGGGGCCAACCTCTTTACTTATTCTTCATATTTTTTTTGAACCATTTATGAGGTCACTTATGAAGTAATAGATGGTGTGATATGTGATGTAAAATAAGGCTATTTTTACTTGGAATTACAAAGAATGGTCCCCTCAAAAAGCTATAAGAGAGAACCCTTTAAAATAGTAATTAGTACTGTGTGTGTCCTTTGGTGGATATACGCATGGGAAGGAAGTAGGCAGTGGCGGTCTGGAAGTTTGTAGAAAATAGGCGGAGTCTGGCCAGGAAGTGGGTGCAACCAATCATTGATACCCTGCAAGAAGACCGAAGACACTGACCCAAAGTCCTAGTGTTTCACCTAGAGACTCCAGGTCAAACCCCAAAACTTCATGATCAGAATTATGATTAATCAGAATGTTCCTATGTTCCAGGTCCACCTGCTTGCCCCTCTTCATCTAAATCTTAAGCGGTCGAGACAGATTATTTTCTGCAATTAAGCTCCAAATTGCTCTTACTTAGGTTTCCTTGTCACGACTGAGATATTGCTAGCTGTGCTTTCATTGGACGCGTCCAGATCTGATTAGTGTCCGTTGGGAACCACGAAACGAAGATATAGGGTGTTAACCAAAGATCTTGGCTATAATTCAAACTCCGTGGTGCATTCTTCCTCTCAGTTTAAATTATTTTCTATTACTTAGCAAATTAAGTGCAAAATTAATGCAAATGATTCTAAAAGGAAACTCAAATAAACTGATTAAGCCAAACCTCCCGAGAAACGTTCAGTGCCTTGACCTTACATATCCTTTACATTCTCTAATTTAGATATTACAACATCTAGCTGTGTATGTGTCCTATCATGTTAACCTTCATAGCATAAGATTTACATTTATATATTTTTATCGGTTTATCGGTTTGTCCAACTGTATGGAATGTAAGAAGAACTGCGTAAATTTTTGGTGCTAGATTTAAATAAAAGATAATAATAATAATAACAATACCATGCCACTGACATCAACGGAACATCTGAAAAAATTCTAATTCCATGTTTTATTTTAACATCAGTATTATATATATTAATTTAAATTTATGAATTTATTATAGTTATTTATAAGAATGTTTAGGGGTTCTTTTTCTTACCTTGACGGGTTAACAGGATCACATGTGGGTATAGTACTAAAAACTTAAGGTCTGCAGTTGTTCGATTGAATGGGGAGCAGTGGCTGGTTGGACCGGACGTCAAGGGGGCAATTTCCCTCTGGTCTGGTTCAAATTCTCCAAACAGGGCCAAGTACAATAGCAGCATGGTAGCTCACATTGTGTGCAAGCAAGGGCACAAGGAAGAGGCAGGGGACCACTTGGCTTTGCTTGTCTCCCAGGCCAAAAGTGAGGTGGGCTCCTGTTTGTCTACCCATTTCTTGGGTTGAGGTGTGATTTTGGGGGGGATTTTGCACAAGGCACTTGAAAAGGCCACTCCTGAGATGCATATAATTTTGTGTTTCTAACAGACCAATGCGTTACAATGACACCAGGGTCTGTTTTTCTTCTTGTTAATTCTTCTACAACTATTAACTGAAATCGTGATACAAACCAGGAAGCCAATCAGGTGGAGTAGATGGGACGAATGGTTCTTATCTGCACTCAAATTCTATATTTCTACATTTTTTGTGATTGCACTAATACATCCATATTCATACATATGCCAAAGATATCCGTCATCTGAAAGGGTTTTTGTAAGTTTACATAATCATTTCTTTGGGGGGGGTAAATTAGTTTTAGCTTTTTCCCTTGAAAAGAAGCAATAATCGCTAGAGAATTTTAGAGGTAAAGACATTTTATTTATGCTTACCACAATTTTCTTTTTAACGCTATAGACCGTGGCACTATCACAGAAGGGTAGCACTCCTTACCTCTATACTTTTAGGGCAGGAAGAATGAAGTATCCCCTATATAACGCACCACCCAGCTCCCAAAACCTAGAACCCATGCACTCCCCGGTGAAAAGGGAAACATAATTAGAGTAAGTAGGCAAATGTTCCTTATTCCTGGATAACTCACAACAGCATCCCGAAAGGGTAACATCCAAGATAGCAAGAGACAAACTCTCAGGGAAAAATATAACTATGTTGCAGGTTAAATACCTACATAAATAACCATTTTCAGCAAAAGACTTCCATTATAGTAGAATATAGCCAATGGGGATGCAGTTTATGTATAAACGCAAACCAGGCGCCATCCCTGTACACGGGGTGGTTAAGGATTAACGCACTTCCAAACCCCATAGAGAACGTATTTATTTTTTATTTTATTTATTTATTTTTATTTTACGAGTATATACATTAGGGCCAGCCTACCATAAAAAACTGATATTACTGTGAATGGACTTTTTCACCTGTGCATTCGGCACCCAACTTGCACCTTATTTATCCTTATTACAGATTGAAAAACGTAACTCTATTCAAGAAATAAAAAATAAAACAATCAGTGGTTGTATAGCACTAATATTTTCTGATGACACTTTTTTGACAAGATAATTTTGCTATTATAATTTTTTTTTTTCACTTTTAACATATAACCAAATTCTTTGGAGCCTCAAAGGTTAAAATCCCCTGCAAAAAAAAAAAAAAAATAACAAACTATAATGCTTTCCTCTGTACCTTTCATTTAAAGCATGACCTTCCTGCTTTGGCTTTTAACTATCAGGCTTGTGCCCGGAAATATCTCACTAATTATATGTTGAAGGAATGGAAAGTGTTCTTATATGACAGGTGAAATGTCATGTTAGTGCGCTTAGTTTCCCTTGATTGCAGCACAGTTTGATTGCCACGTGTTTGCAGCGTGCGTATAACCCTTTTTTTTCGGTGAGCTCCGCTTGTCTTCTTAGGGTTTGCGTGCAAACACGGGCCACTTTCTCACAATTAAAAAAAATATATATATTCTGTACAGCTTTTTCTGTAAAAACTCTGTTTTCTTTCATGATTACTGTATGCCTGCTTGGTCTGGCTGCAATTACAAAGACCACAAGTCTAAAAAGGTAGCCCCAAAATAGTGCCCAGGTATGACCCAACTCTCGTTTATGTGATGTACAGTAGGCTACATCAAAGCGATGTTTTTTGTCTACAACTGATTTTATGTTTATATCATTTTGGGGTCATTTAAAACGTTCTTTGGAATTTCTGGAAAATATTCAAGGTTCATGCATTGCTCGTGAAAATATAAACAATGGTTTCTCTAAAAGAGACATGCTTAAGTACATCAAGTGCATTATCGGCCACCGTGGTTGCAGAATATATGACAGTTCCAGGTCATGATTTTCCGCACGGCATGAAAACGCTCATCTGCATGTCTATATAAACAAGAAATTATTGGACAACCTCAAACATTCCTCTTCCTTTTGTAAAACATGGTGGAACAAGTAAAGGGGTGAAGATCTCTATCACTTAAGCATGGTTTCCTTTAGAAGTCATATTGAAGGTATGAGATTAAAACTATAAAAAAAATAATTTACCCCCAAAGTTATACAAAAATTTATTAAATAGTGCATGCTGTGAGATACGGCTGGGATGGACCTTTGGGGCTGTACAACACTATGATACACTCATACCCACCAAATATCCTTGGCTTTTGGAAAATACAGGCATCTGGGAAGGGAAGAAGAATTTGAGGTCCCAAAGATGGACTGTACCTCCTAAAGCTTGAGGTGAGGGCCTACAAGGTGAAAATCAGGGTCTATGCCACCACCAGCAAAGTGATTCCTTCTTCTTGGTCTACGCGCAACATGATGTTGACACGTGTTGGGCTATGATATCAAATCACAGAAAAGAAATGGCCACCACTAGACGTTCTTTGTTAAATGTGTCTCTATACAAGCCAATCTTTCTGTCTTGATCATTCAAGGAACCATTTCCCCAATCTTCGGAGATACCCGATGACTGAGTAAAGAAAATTAAATTAACCTTAAATGGCTAATCTTTGGAATGATCATGGTAAAATTCTAAGATTTAAATATTTTATATTTATTTTATTATTTTATTTGTTTTATTTATTTTATATATTTTATATATTTAGTATAATAGTTTTAATATTTTGCATTTTTTAAATATTCCATGCCAAAATCTGCAGTTTATTTAGGACAGCGCGTATAGCTGGCAAACAACGAAACATTCAGAGATCAGTGGCATTCCTGCCGAGATATGCATGAAACCATTTATCAAACCGTTAAATTTTTTTATGAATGTTGTAGAATTTAGATATATAGTTAAGGTGATGAAAGTAATATATTAGAAACACATGATGAAATAACGCTGTTCTAGGTTAAGAATGAGAGATGAAGCTACGTTAGGAAACTCTCTCCGATGGGAATCCATTTGGATCGTTTTTCATATCTCGATACAGGTGAACAAAGTCAACAAATATCAAAACATATTTTTCATATATTTATTAACCAAAATTCGTATATAAGATTCCGCCAGAAACAGCCATAGGAATCTTTCCCGTGAATATTCCCAATGTGTTAGCCTCTTTAATTGTGTAAATTGTTGTTGACTGCAGAGCGTCTTACTATAGAACTTGAACTACTGAACTTGTGCATACGATCAGAGCTTAAAATTTTTTATTTTTTTTTAGTTGCGGAGTCACTAAAAGGAAGAAAATAAATTGGCCCCTTTCATTTTGTTAAAGGAACATCAGCGTAACAGAACACGTATTTACAGCTCTCGTGATTATATACAGATGTGACCTCTGTTATTTTTCTCATCCTTCTCTTAACTTAAAAAAATAAGGTCTTCCAGTTAATACAAATACATTAATTATTTTACATTTTTCAAAAGGGAAATGAACAAATGCGTACTCCTTGGTAATTGATTACATGAAAGGGGAGAATTACCAAACTCTTGTCAAAACTGCTGCTCGGATGATCTTAATTCCCTTGGTTCAGAGGCTTTTTGATACGCTCGCCGAAGAACACGCTCACCCTGCGAGAGTGAGTAAAGACTAGCGCTAAAGCCAAGTGTAATATCTTAAAGGGTCATCTAAACGGTGCAAACGCAGAGCAAATAAAATGACTACGCTGAGCAGAACGGTTAGTTAAGGTATTGCTCAAGTCAAATGCTTTCTCCACATCCAAAGCCATAAGAACAGAGGGGGTTTTCTTGAGATGCATTTATTCAAGAATGCCGAAGAACCTGCGGGTGGTATCTTCACCAGTCCTCTCTGGCATAAAGCCATTTTGGTCTGGATTTGCCAAATTTAGGATAACTGCATTCAGTCTCATGGCAAGAACCTTAGAATAAACCTTGACATCCTAGTTAATAAGTGATATTGGCCTGTAGTTAGTAACAACGGACGGATCCTTCCCTACTTCCAGAGTAGATGGTATACTGGCTTCCAACATCTTGGCTGGAAAGCCTTCCAGTGTACCTGCTGCGTTGAATACTCTTATAAGAATCTGTGCGATAATTGGGTCTAAAGTTTTATAAAATATTGCGGGAGAAGCCGTCTGGGCCTGGGGCTTTACCTGCTTCCGTATCTTTTATAGCAGTTGAGATCTCAATTTTTGAGAAGGGTTGGTTCAGCAATTTCTCAGAGGACAAACATGGAAGACTCAAGCCCTCCGACATGGAGGACATCTCGGCTACAGTACCACACGGTTCGGGCAGACTGCATAAGGTTTCATAATATGATTTAGAAGCATTGCCTATCTGAGAGAAAGAGGGAGAAAGGTATTTTTTACCCTTATAAATTATTTGTCTTATATGAGCCCTTTTGATTTGATGTCCCGGTAAAAAAGCATTTCATGGTACACCACGATGTAGTATCGGTGATCTCACCGGTGTCATTATGTTCCAGAAACGTTTTGGCTTGGGAAAGTATATCTGTTTTGCTCTCCTCAGATTTCAGCATATGATCGTTCATATGCCAACTGCCTCGAGTTTTATATTGCGGATTATCTTTAAATATCAAAATCACCGGGGCATGGTCTGACCAGCTAATACCACCCATCCCTGATCCCGCACACCTCTCCAGATTTGATCCCGTCGTCAGGAATTAATGGATGTGAGAGTAGGAGCCGAGTACTGCTGAGTGAAAGGAGAAATCATTTTCATCTGGATGCTGTACCCTCCAAATGTCATATAATGTTCCTAATTAAGCATGAAGCTTTTGACCTAAGTGTATGGTCAGATTTACCTATTTTTTGCGCCTTTCTATCACATATACAATTCAAGTCACCCCCAATGATCAGTATACCTTTAGCAATTTTTTCAGCAAAGAACCTTGCCTTAGACATTTTAATGTTATCTGCTTCCCATTCTTAACCATGTTATTTGACTGATACTTAATGAGAGGTTTTTCAGATTGTTGTATAACATGCCTGATGAAGGGACCTGAGAGGTCTTGAAAGCTTGCAATCTATATTCACTCAGTTAGCCAATAAAGGTATCATTCAGACTCCACTTGTCTCCTGCACTACTGGCTTAAAAGATTTTGAGGTAGTAAAGTGGGAGGGGTTTATATTTTTTTTTACTACCAGTGCTAGGGCAATAGGATGGTGCTGCACTTATATATTTTTTTTGCCTTTTTTTTAAATTATCTTTCTTTTTCCTCACTCTCTTCCCTCCAATCTCCCTTGCCCTGATCACACTGTGACCGGCAAGCAGGTCTCCATAGCTTTGCATTGCTGATTGTAATGTGCAATCTGCCAGCAGGGGGAGGAATCTCTCTTCTCCTTTTTGGTAGATGTCCCTGCAGCTGTGAAAAGGCTAGACATTCCTAGGAAGGTTCACTACTGCTCCAAGGTTTCTCTGTTTGTAGATAATGGCTCTCATTGTGGTTTGCTGGAGTTCCAGGGCCTTAAAAACGCTTTGTAACTCTTTCCACACTGATGGATGTCAATGACATGGGGCATCATGCGCTGCTTTTTGAGACCTTTTAGCCTACTTCACTTTGCAGGATGTTTAGATTCAACAGTACTGGCAGTAATCATGCCTAGGTGTGTCTGGTGAGACTGAACCCAATGTTCAATTAAATTTGGTTAATTGGTTGATTTAGTAACAAAGGGGGCAATTACTTTTTTCGCATAGAGCCAGGTAGAGTTAGATAGCTTTCTTCTTTCTATACATGAAATCATCATTTAAAAACTGCATTTTGTGTATTCACATTGTCTTTATTTACTATTAAAATTAGTTTGATGATCTGAAACATTTAAGTGTGACAAATATGCAAGAATAGAAGAAATAGAAAAAGGACAAATACTTTTTTTCACAACACTGTGTGTCTATATACCAATTACAGAAACCTAACCTCTATTTTAACAAAATTCAGTATTTTACACGTAAACATTCCAAGTATTTTTATGTGTATTCCACACATTTTTCTCGTGACACAGCGTTTAGATGTTTGTAACAATTCCAGTCCTTTCGTTTCTAAATTTATTATTTCCATCATTTTCTTTTTAATGCTCAGTTATAGAAAACCTTTAAATGTTTCCAATTTATTTAGCATATTATAATTTTTCCAATCTAGCTCATCTTTTTGATGAATCTATAAATGGATTACGTCCAATGAACATCTCTCTAATATCTTATTTTTTTTCCAAAACATGAACATCCTCCAAACTTATGTTAGTTATTTAAAAAAATATAAAGACCACATGTGATAAACTGATTTAATCATTTTTAGTCTTTCTCCGTTAGTTTAAAAGGCAATAGAAGTATATATTCATAATAATTTAATAGAGCATGACATGGTTCCAAAATACCCACTGTACCTGTACAAAGCTCACAAGCTTTTTTTAGGGATCAGTGTCATGGTTATTTGGATTCTACTAGAAATATAAGAATATGACTCACGCTATACATATCTTTTATACCTTGTCATAAGGACTGATTTATTCATATTTTGCCTTTTTTTTTTTTTACGTAGGTACATAATAATGTGTAAACAGGGAAAAGAAAAAATGTCGGTGCGCTAAGCTAGTCACAGGCTCAAATAATACAAATGTGTAATACGAGGCCTACCAAACAGGTGTAAGCATGCTGCAAAAACAGTGTATTGGACAAAGCATAATTAAGCTCACCCGCCACGTCAAGGCACACTCTCAATAGGGTGAGAACCTACTCTCACCCTATTGAGAGTGTGCCTTGACGTGGCGGGTGAGCTTAATTATGCTTTGGCCAATTCATATAACCAAAACCTCTCATTTATATTATGTTTATATATTTGTTGCCAACTTTATTAGGGTAAGAAGCGCAGACAGTTTTTGTTTTTTGTATACATAATAATGTGTGCTTATTAGAAACAAAGAATTTGGCGGTGGACAAGACCCATTAAGCCCGTCGAGTCTGTCCTTCTTTAGGTACTGCAGGTTTCAGGCTTTGCTCCACACCCATGAATATGACGGCTCCATTGTTTTGACACCTAGGCCCCCTATTCCTTACGCTCATATTCCTTACGCTCATATTCCTTACGCTCATATTTCTTACGCTCATGTAAGAAGCTCAGTGGCTTACACTCCTTTGAGGATTTTAATTGGTATCATTTGGAGACCCTCTTATTCTCCATCTGGTGCTGGTATATTTTTTTCCAAGAATAAAGATGGCCGTCTCCATCCTTGCCCAGTCATAATACAGAGATAATACTTCATATGTACAATGGCCTCTACAGGCAGTAGCAAGAATAAGCACTCGCATCATGCCTAGGAAATATTTCCGATAACTCTGTAGGGTATTATATGCACGGACAAGCAATCAGGGTCAATTATTCAGCTATAAGAATAAAAGACTAGGGATAGATAACTGTACTTTTTATAATGGAGGCCATTGACTGAAAAATGAAGGCTGTGGAAACCTGAACAAAAAGATGTATAACTTTGACCTTGGCCTGGAACCCTCCTTAAGAAAAATAAAATCTATGGACACCCACAGTATTGTATCGCTCTGTCCTAAGATAGAAATGGTCCGGCTAGTTCTGTACCTCCCTACTCCGTATATATACAAAGCGCCTGGTGCTAAAGAGATCGAGCATTCCTCCTCAAAATATACCAAACGCCTCACACAGTAGGTGTCAGATTTACCATTAGACTTGGAACTTGCACAAAAAAAAAACTTTTTTGTAAGTCTGTTGTGTATATTGAAAGGTCAACCATGCTTGGTGCATTCCAGTCCCTCTTGGCTCCCTGTAATTCCACCCAACACAGAAGCACGAAGACACAAAATGTAGACAACCAAATACCTACAATTAAGTGGTACAAAGTAGTACGTAAACTTTATAAGATACCTTCACTGGCTGATCTATCTTGATTGTATTTTCTTTGACTTTGAGCATTAAAGGGCACTAGGAATGATTTTTCTAATGGTGCATTTAGTTATTATAGTGTGAAATTCAGCAAAGTAGGAGGCACATCAACTTTTATTCTCTGTACAAACTATTAAACATTCGTCCTAATCCAAGCTTTATGTTTCTGGTTACAACGCGTTACCGAGAACATCTGCAACGAATAATTATAATAAAATAGTTCAGTGAGTTATAGTGATTGCACTTTTTTAAATAGTCAATTACCTAACCAAAAGTATTTTTTACGAGAATGAGATATGTTCTTCATCGTAACTGCTATCTTATTATTCCATCTAAAAGCAACGGAGCGGCGCTACTTTATTAAAATTAAACCGAAAAAAAAATCTCCGTTCAGTGACACCTCTTTTTAATGGAAGGAACAAGAATGACCATTGTTTCCAGAAATTAAAGGAAACTGATCTGGAATTGACATTTCCTCAGTTCTGCTCCCAGTTTCCTCACACAGGGGCCACAATTCACAGATAACAGGGCTTTGAAGTTCCTGGTGGGAAGCCAAAACCCATTGGAAGAATTCTTCGGAGGATATCTGTTTCAGATTACCCCAATTTCGAGTGAAGGCCCACATGCTAACTTTAGCATTTCGTAAAAGCTTTCAAAGCTTTCGTGTCTTGTTGTTGATTGATCCTGAGCCTTTCCCTTTGGCTGAATTCAGTAACATTAATTTAATAATATTAAAAAAATACATTCCTACTTTGCTTAAAACTCATCTCCTCCTGCACCACTAGATCTAACGTTGGTCTCGCCATTGACCTCACACCAAGTTCTGGAAGTGAATACTTTAGAGAGTGAATGCAAGACACCCCCCCCCACACCCCCCATAAAAATATTTGAACTGAATTATTTGGAAAGAATCTGTTTTGTATGCTTTTCAAATGGGTCGAATCAAGTGTGGGCTCCGGGTCTGTTAATTTACGAAACATCATATGTTAAACACATTGGAGATGGTGTCTGGGATACAAGGTACCTTTTTGTACCTACTGGGGGGACTTTTACATAATTTATTTTGAAAACTTTGTATAAAGGAACCATTTTTATTAAGCGCATTCAAATTTTAGTACTAAGAATATACAGTCACACGAAGCCCACACGTGGAAAATTCCTGAAAAGTCTGGATTGATGGGTATTTTTAGCTGAATAGAACTGGTCTATTGTTCGGTGTTGTGTGAGCCTCTGTCCCCTAATTTCCTGTGTGTGATGCAGTAAGGTTTGTGTGACATCACTTATATCGCATATTAGCCAGGGTTGATCAACTCATGACCAAATAGAGATCTATGCATTGTTTAAAAACACAATTTTGTTTATCAGCTGGGGGTGATGAGGTCTCTATTTTAAATCCTAGTTCTTATTCGCGAAACACACACAAAGGGGGTAAAAAAAATTCAAATAAAATGCAAAATAATAAAACATTGTCTCACGAAATATTATTGCAAATTCCTGTAGCTTCATTGCAAAGTTTGGCAGTTAACAAAGCAATAGATGGGCGCCTTGCTCCCAATCCTATAAAGAGCATTTGTGGGTGATGTGCATAGTAAGGATGGACGAGGAACAGTAAGAAGAGGTGGGGCCTGTAGTCTGGCCGCTTCTATCCAAGCCCTGCCCATTTTTGCCTGAACTCAGGTTATTGATGATAGAAAGGGGTTGGGCTTAACCATAGCCATTCACACCCCTGACTAAGCGCTCCCTATTTAGATACATCTCATGATGTTCATGGAGCATGAACATCATGAGATGTATCTAAATAGGGAGCGCTTAGTCAGGGGTGTGCATGGCTATGGTCAAGCCCAACCCCTTTCTATCATAATATGATAATACCCGTATTATGCCAAAGCCCTTCTTACAAATAGTTTTTTCGTTTCGTTTTTTTTGTTGGGTGCCCGTAAGGAGAACATAGAGTTTAAATCTAACCATAGACTTTCCCTTGTCCATTATTCGTAGTCATACCAGGGAACCTTCCGAGTTTGACATGAAGGGCGAAGTGCTATTTTTCCCCTGTCTCCACGGTCACTTTCGTCTTTCTGCAGTCAGGGGAGTAACATTTTGTCATGCCCACTCCCCACTCACTTTCTACTCTCAGCTCACTTAAGAAGCCTAGGGCTAGCTCTCCCTCCAAGTGTGACTGTATCCTTAGCTCCGCAGAAAGATGAAGAAGCTCACTGGGTGGCCCACCATGGAAACCTCAAAGTATGCCCATCGTGCTAAAGGGAAAGCATATCTGCAAGCTGTATGGAGGCCACAAATGGCTTTTACTCTGCTTATGTTTATCAAATGCATTCCTTATGCTTGATATTTTGTCCAGAGCGGATATTAATGTCCATTATATATTGTGAGTGTTCCATGTGACATATTCCCATCGAACGATTGGAAATTATAAAATCATAAAATCTGGTAGTGATAAACAGATTCCAGTTATGAGCCTTATGAGATTGATCATGCATAAATATTTGTTTTAATTATCTATGAAGAGTTTAATATGGAAGAACGCAACATTGTTTTTCTTAAAAAAAAAATAAAAAAAGGATATACTCTGTAACAACACATTGTCTGCGCTGTGCTGCTGGCATGAGGTTTATGAACTTAGCTTAAGAGGAAGCCAAAGATTCCATATCAAAGAGAACTTTAGATGTTGAAAGTGTCTGTGAAATAGCAAAAAATTATTAGTACTTAGAAAAAGTCATAAAGCCAAATGCAACTGCGGAAGAGCCTTGGGTTTTACAGCAAAAACCAAAAGAATTTAATTAATCTCTTACTGCCCACTAGACTTGCGCATTTGTTTTCAGACTAATGCGTTTTCGTGCAGAATCTTACCATTTCCTTTATTTATCCGAATAACAAATGAATGAATGCAACATTGGACGAAAGAAACGAAAACCTAATGTGCGCAATATAAAAATCTTTTTTTGTTCGTCCCATCGCCACTAAGGAAGGACATTGAGTGAGCGGATCTTCGTTTGTCGAATCAGCTCACTCCTGTCAAATTACACGGAGGGCTTGTCCAATGGCTGCGCTGCATCTTTCAAAGAAAAAAAAAACAGACGAGTAATGAAAAGAGCCTATATAAGAGCAGAGCAGGCAGGGGATCCATTCATTTATGTGACACTGCTGTGCTACATCTGAGCATTTTACAGAGTGAGAGTCTTCTGTTTTAAAAAACATTTGCCTTTGGCTCTTTGGGATAAGTGGTTCTCAAAGTGGGCCTAGAAGGTCAACCATGTTTCCCAGAAACCTTTATTGTAGTATAGGGGTAATGCCAATCAAGATTTCAAATGTTTTGAATTTGCACAGAAGACTTTGGTTACATATAGAAGCCATGTGTGGGTGGGTGTTAGTGTATGGTGTTAGCATGCATGTGTGGGTGGGTGTTAGTGTATGGTGTTAGCATCAGTGTGTGTGTGTTTTAGTATTAGGTGTCAGGGTGTAAGGGTGTCAGCATATTGTATTAGAGTGTAATAAGTGAGCCTAGGGTTAATGGTGCGAGATAGTGTGTTAGAGTGAAAGGTATTAGAGGGATTTTTTGTGTTAGTATGCACGTGTTTTTGTTATGGGGGAGGCGCCAATAAACCTAGGCTCACTTCTGGCTAGGTACCCCCTTGGCATTGCAGTTAATAAGTATACCTTTTTTCAGTTCATGTTACAATAAGCAAAACATTCGTTCTGTGCAGCTACTTCAAAACATCTGAACTATTTCAGAACAGTTTGCTCTCACCAAGACCTTTCACAAGATCTTTGTTTTAATAGAAACAGAAAATGCTTTATGAAATAGTTTGAAAGATGACCACTTGGATCTCGGAATGGCAGAATGTGTTCCCTTTGTCTTCGTAGAATTAATAAAAAGCTTTGCAGGGTGTTCCCTGTGATCTGACTGAGCTAACCTTCAAACGCTGCAAACGCCATATCAAGATATTACAAGCTCCTTATGTATTTAGTGACCTTAGTACTAGCAGGGGATCACGAGAAAGCTACCTTTTTTCTTGCTACTTCCACAGTTTATCAGTCTGATGGTCGGTGGATTTAACTCTGTAGTCAGATAGTTGCCTGTTATTTGTTAGAGATTATTCTCCGACTTTCATGTCGATCGTGGGCTAGCTCCAATAGTATTCATGACGGGCTACACTTCCCTAACTTGGCCCATTCTAGAAGCCCCCAGAACTGGCTGGCATGAATGGACTTTGGGCAAAAAAGAGACATGCTTGGTCAAAACCATCTCCTGCCCTCCAAGTAACGAGCAGGAACGATAGTAAATGCATAGGGATATTTTAATGAATTCCGCTATGCGTTTGCTATGGGAAAAAACATAGAATGTGACGTCAGAAAACATCTATTCCCCCCATCTATTCTGCCCATTTTTAATCATGTAAATGCTCAGATCTTAACCAGTCTTTGGTCTTGTCTTAGATTCAGGATAGCTTTATGCCTGTCCAATGCACATTTAAATCCCCTCACTTTATAAGAATCTACCACTTCTGCTGAGAGACTGTTCCACCTAACTACCCCTCTCTCGATAAAGTAAAATTTAATTTACATTACATCTAAAACCATCACCCGCTGTACACATCCGCTGTAAATCAATTCCGAAAGGGTTAATTCTGAAATAGACAATATTCAGATAAAGAAATCATCAAGAGTTAAAGGTACGCCACCTTAAATTGGTAGCGAGTCCGTGTCTACCTGAAACGTATATTACCACCACATCAAAGACCACACCACCTCCCAAAATCTCTCTGAAGCTTTTAACAGCTGAAAATTAAAATAAGCTGTCAGTCTACTGAAAAGATTTTTTTTTTAGATCAAAATAAATATGACTAACAATTTGCAGATGTTTGGAACAAAAATTGTTCAGTTACTCATTTTCCAAGAGCGATCTACCTTTGGTGTTTAATGGTAACATTGGCTGAATGCCACTGACTTCTGGCTTTTCGTAGAAAACTAGACCAAAGCAGCCGATGACAGAACTCGTGTTCCAAACAGTCCTCGGGTGTTATCCATAGTGGTCCATTAGACCAAAGCAGTCAATGGTTCTTCCATTTCAGAAAGGTCATGGATGTTCTGTGTCTAATTTAGTTACATTTTCACTTCACAATGAATGTATCAGCACTTTAATTAACATTATTTATGAAGAAGTTGGTAAAGTACACCTGACGTTCACTTTTTACGGTAATTATTATAAAATTGTGGCAGATCAAATTATAGATGAAATCATAGTGAACTTCTTTTGTAAAGTTTAGTTGTGCCTTGAGGTATGCATTGCCAGATGGGGTCATATATCTCATCCATAACATCAAGGATCTGTAATTTACTTAATGATGGTATCTGGTGACAACACATTTTAATAAAGACTGGGATTGAGCAAACTCTGTGCGAAACCCGTGAGGCAGATTTTGCTTCTCTTCTCTTTTGATTTTAAATTCAGAAGCTGGCGACGAAGCCACTTTAACTTTTTCTTCACTCTTTTATATTTTTTTTAGCTTTGACTTCATTACCATGGCTAAGTGACCTAGCACCCTACTATAAACATACCTGGGAGATCTCCGGGTTAGATTGGGGGCTCCAGAGCTGATTCAATTAGTCTAGGGGCAGAGTTTGAACTCTGGATGGGAAGAAGTGGTGGTTTGGCCATGTCCTCCATCTCCCCAGGTTCTTCCCACAAATACCATTCATGATGGGCTACACTTCTCCAACTGGTCCATTTCTTCTTTCCTCCCAGGGAGGGGAAGTGCCCTGGGTGACCTACACTAAAAAATTATGACCACTGTAGTAGTAGCTAACAGACCATCATGGACCTGCGCAACATGAGAACTTTAGTTTACAATTACTGGGGTTGTAAAGATTAGTCACAACTCTACTACGCCACTCTACAATTTATATGGTGTTCAGTCACTAATGGCTGACTGTATATCATGGAAGCTGCTATCAACTACAAAAAAGTTAGTGTGTAGTGTTGGCCACCAGAACCCCAGGCATTTACTGCAAGTCCAACAAAGATCAGTTAGCAATATGGCTGGCTGCATATTTTTGTTATTACTTTAACAAAAGTTCATGCTTTCCACAGCTCAATCTACAGTTACCAGCTACCATTCCCATAGTAATCAACTAGCAACGTTGCTTGCCCAACATCATGGGAGTTGCAGTCAAGAAAAGTAAATGTTGTGTTGTGTAGTGTTGCTCTGTGACACACTGCAAACACTTTGAGGTATTACAAAATTAGAGGGGAGTAAAAAAAGGAACATAAAGGCATGGAACCAAAATAGGGCACTTGGTAGTTGCCTTTCTCATGATGTTCAGCCAACCAAATGGATAGGCGAGAATCATGAGATGCATATTCCACAGCAACTGCAGTGCCATTCAATAATGAGATAAAAGCTAACCTGTGGCACTCCACAATGCTTAACCTACTAGACTGGCTAAGAGTCATGAGAAATGTAGAAACAGTTGGGCAATTAACTAACACTAGCTGCAATGTTTGAAATAAAACTACCTTGTGTCTGCAGCATGCAAACTGCGTCTCTGCCCAGACGGGGACTCTGTGCCTGTGAAGGAGCAGCTGGATCCTGATGAAGTGCTATTAGACAAAGACGAACCTCTGTTACTTAGCAATTATGTATTTCAAAAAGTATGTTGCAAACTATTTTTGAAAATGATTCAGAATCACAATGACGTTATTTTAGCTAGTGGCTCCAAAATATATTCAATTTTCTTTTTTCTAAGTAAAGAGTATAACATTTGTAAATTGGTCTGAATAAGAGATCAAGATTTAATTATATAAGCATGAACATTCAGTGTGCAGGGCCGATGCAGTCTTTTGTATTCATCACATCTGCTGTTGCACTTCAGGAAAACTATATATATAATAAACTTATCACCTGGTTTGAAGACTCTGTGATCATGAAAGCTTTTCGATGAGTATGCTGTATAGCTTAACCCCGGAGTCAGCTGAGTTCATGTTTCAGCTATATAGATGTTGGCTTATTAAAGATATTTATGATTTTGCTGAGAATATGCAGAAAATGTGAAAGTAACATTACTTCCATAAAACATACAGAGTTCACAAAGCTTTAAAAGCTTTCATTCTTTTAATATATTAACTTAAGTTTTATGTGTATTTGACTTTTTGCATACATAGCATGCCATCTGGTGGATTCTGAGGCACTTATCTGAGATTTTGAGGTCTACTTGGACCCAAGGACAAATGTTCAATTGAACTTGCCACCTTTACGTTACAATACATTGACAAAAAAGTGTTATATATATATATATATAAAGTCCAAAATTAACAATTGCACTCCAAATGCCAAGTTTCTGCCCGGTGCCAAATAACTGCAGCAGTAAATAATATAAAGTCCAAAAATAGTTACCGGCACTCCAGGGACTTTGCAAATGACCACACAAACAACTTCGGTTTTCAAGTCAACGTTTCAGTCTTGTTTATTACAGACTTTCATCAGGTCATGTCCTGATGAAAGTCTGTAATAAACAAGACTGAAACGTTGACTTGAAAACCGAAGTTGTTTGTGTGGTCATTTGCAAAGTCCCTGGAGTGCCGGTAACTATTTTTGGACTTTATATATATATATATATATATATATATATATATTTATTTATTTATTTTTTTAATGAATTAATTTATTTTTTTACCTACATTACATTTTACCTACATTACTACACTACTGTTTAACCAGTGGGGAATTGTATGAACATGAACATCGGTGTCCGTCGCTACAATTTGTGGTGTCCATTGCCCTGACAGTGTTACTGTCTAGAAGCAGACTGTAATGTCTGCTGTTGAAGGAGTAGTGCCTTTGTAAGGAAGAGTGAATGCTAGTATGTTTGTGTGTAAGGGCAAGCATGAATATGTGTGTGTGTGTGGGCAGGCATATGAAAGGGCAACTGTATATGTGTGTATCTTGACAGTCTATCCATTACTGTTTCTGTTTTAGGCCTTTGCAACGTGAATAGAATAATTCATTTTAACAGTTTAACCTATGGGAACTACGGCACCTGTCCATTACACCAGCAGGGGCTTTTATGACATCATATTCTAAATACATAGTATCAGGGCACGGCTGGGTGCTTTAGGCAGGAGCGTAAGGCACTGTGACCTTGCAAATAGCCCAAGGAGGTCGAGAGGGCTAAGCCAGGCAAACTAGAGGTCGGGTCAGAGCTTGTAACACTATTTAAATTGTAATCTCATAAAAGAAGACGGGTTACCACGGACATCCAAGAATTCATGATATGGTGTTAAAAAAACTATAAAAGAAATTAAGTTTACAACCCTGTCTCCAAATAGGCTAGCTGTGAGTGGCGTTGAATGGACACAAAACACCATGAAGCGGTACAGCTGTGTCACAAAGTAAACTAACACAACCCTAGAACCAACAATAAATTAACCCCATGACTTTTTCTACAAATCTTCAGTAACAAAGGGTCTGTGTGTTTACTGCACAATGAAGGCCCTTGGGTTTTCCGTCTTTAATTTACGTCAGGGTGCCATGAACTGACCGTGGATTTCTTTTTCAGCTCCCAAACGGTCTTTGCACAGCTTTGAAATAAACGCCAAAAATATTATAAGCCGAAAAATACGGAGCTGAGATGAACTGGCTGTGAACCATATTTATTACATGACCTGGCAGACGACCAGTGGGACATTAAATAGCTAACGTCTCAATGTATGTGTATTTCTCTGCTGTGTGGAGGTATAATGGCTCATGTGGCAGCATTCCCGTTTCTTTTGAAGTTAGAAGTAGGTGATCAGAGAGGACGATCTTTCATTTTATTAAATTGTCTGTCCCTTCTTTGTAAATTATTGTACCAATGCTTATGGTTCCTATGTGCGCCTAATGGATACCTCTCGCTTTTTAGGTCACACATAAGTCCTCTCATGGGTCAGGACTGGAAGACCAAGCCACTTTTTAAAAGTTTACACCTTACTTATGACAACAGGACACGTTAGCGCGGTTCTCCAACACACGTGATTGTAGATGTATGTAGATTGCGTTTGGCGGTGTTACATTTATTCTAGAGATAAATATGGATTTCCACAATTATGAGACCCTTTTCTGGCACATCCACTTTGGAATTCGAATTAAATATATATTTATACAAATATTTCTATGTTGCTTTTTTTTTTTTTAGATATTGTTGTTTTTTTGTGTGATGTCACAATGTCTAATCACAGCAATTTAGCAGGGATCTGATGATTGTTACTGCATGCTGGCAACCTGACCTAAAAATTGGTCAATAAAGCTGCCAGCTCCATGCACATACAGGACATTTGGGTAGCACTCTACCTTTAGGGGGTGTACCAATAAAAACCCCAAAAAATCAATTTAATGTACATGAGGAGGGGAATATTTTTCACGAAATATCTGCTGATGCAGGAGTGCATATAAACTCCATGATTTTCAGATGAATTGAAGACTAGAATTATTATCTACTTCATGTTCTAGTTATTATATTCCAGTGCCATGGTTTAGTACATGACCCCCCCCCCGGGTGCTAAATGGAAGTGTAACTTAACGTTATGAATTCAGAGGGTTAAATGACCCCTAAATGTAAATAAAGAATAATTAATGACATCAGAAACCACTGCATCCAAGTAATTAAATAAAGTAACACATCTGGCATCAACGATCCATGCGAGACCATAAATACATTAGTAACCCATTTCTGACCTATTACACATACTAAAAACAATAACTCATTGGGGTCCTTTGCTTTGATTGTCTCACATACAGAAGATTTTTATGGACCCTAAGGGCTTTTTTTTTCTTTTGCTTCTAATGGCAAATACCATAAGTCATTATTATAGAGGTTAAATCAGCATGATTTGTACGAACAAAGAAAAAGGTTGACTGTCTTTTGAACTCTTATGCTTATTAGTTACTGTATAAATCTCAGCGTTTTACTTTCTATCTGACATGAGCCAAGGCTTGGAAGGAGATAAGGTATCTATTGTACGAAGGCTTCCTCGGATTTAACTTTGTTCAATAGTTGTAGAGCGAGGGGGTCACCAATTCCGTTCCATGACTGGGCAGGGGAAGGAACCATCTTAGGGTTAATAATAACCCCCCCTTAGATGTGAGTGGTCAATAGCTACTATCAACTTCTTCTTCTGGAAACGTTCCCAGTTCACATTACGAGGAACCTAATGAACATTTAGCAGACAACATAATTTCTCTTAAAAAAAAAAATTGGCAGGTTTATCAAACCTTAATTTGCTCGTATTCGACCCTTTTCTTAAAAAAATCACACTAAGTTGTTTTAATAATTGTATTTAGTTATGCGAGATCATAGAGTTTGGCACCATCTCCGAGACCATCCCAACGGGTTGTCCCACTGTCTGGGTGGATAGCTCTTCTTCCAACCCACTCTATCCACACACCCCACCCTGCCTTATTAATTGCCCCCCACACATAGACAATGTCTCTCTTTAGACAAATGAAATGCTGGGGGGATGTAGGTCCCCCCCTTTAATACGTAAAAACTATTACATGGGGGGGGTAACATTATTATGAATCAAAGCTCCGTAACGTACGGTTTTAGAAACATTTCGCGGAACGGCATGACAACGCTTTCATTAAAATCTCATGTCAATAACAGTATATTAAAACTGACATGTATTCTTTATACGTAATACCAAATCACTTTACCTTTTCCGGGGGCAGACAGTGCGAGCTCTGCCAAAATATAGATGCCGTTTTGGCAACATATGTTCTACCCTGAACTTTTTTTTTTTAATTAAAAGCCATACATATGCTAATGGGTTTATTTAAGGTCTTGCAGCCTCTGGTGTGTAAAAGCTATTGCGTACGATCTTGGAAAAGGAACAACTGGTTATTGTCCAAATGGCCTCTTAAGTGCAAAACCAATTTGTCCTCGAACACTTAAAATATCCTAATCAGCTGAATTCTGTGCACATGTGAGTGATTATTAATATAGAATGTATATAGAAATGAACCATTGTGCTCTGAAACATCAGCGCTATGTCAGTCTCAATGCCCAGTCAACCCCCCAGATCATATAAGTAATAGTCCAGTGGCTACCGGTCTTTGAATCTTAAAGCATACCTTGCAAGTGTCCCGTTTTCCACAGAACAGTCCTGATTTTGAGGCACAGTCCCATCAAGCAGCCTCACTGCCACAATTTTGCAGACGGGGGATCATGAGCCATCCCTGATCTGTGAAATCGTACAGTGTACAGCGGTCATATCAACAGTTTTTTCCCCATACCTAAATCAATTTGTTAAAACCTACCACCTTTTGGTGCTGTTTAGTTTAACATGAAGGGGGTGTGCAGGGAATCTGAGATCTCTGACAATTACCCGAAGTTACTCACACTTATTGTCATGATCTGTGGATTGATAAAAAAGAAGACTTCAGTTCTTAAAGGGTCATGTCAGAGTCCGAGGTACACCCCTAAACAATTAATGCATATTAAAGAACTTTGTTCACATGTCCATTAGTACTTAACTTAGGGAGAAGCTGCAGCTACAGTGCCCCTCCGGGGTATCGAGGTTTAGCACCACTAACTGGCTGCTTAGGGGCATGGAAATTTAAAGGGATCTCGCAACTATTATATGCATTAAAGTGCATTTAGCGACTGGAGTGTCACTCTTAATGGAAACTCATACCCTATGGCAGGGCTGTCCAACCTGCGGCCCTCCAGCTGCTGCAGGACTACATCCCCCATCCTTCTCAGCCAGCCCCTTAGCTGAAAGGGCATTATGGGAGATGTAGTCCTGCAGCAGCTGGAGGGCCGCAGGTTGGACGCCCCTGCTCTATGTGATCCCTACTAGCATAAAGATTTTTGGTGGCCTTGCAATTATGATTGTGACCACTAGGTGTCACTTGAAGTATTTCTAATTGTATCTTTAAGAAGCTGTTTATTGAAATCTGCAGGGAACTAAAAGAAGATCAATCAACCGAATTGTATGCGAGAACAGAAGTCAACCACAAGGGGGTAACGTTCTGGGATATTATAGCGACCCCCTACTTCTGAACCATGTTCCTCTCACTCTCGTTGAACGTTTCGAGGGGCTGTCTGTGTCTAATCTAATCAGGAGTGTTTTTTCTAAAACAAACAGTAACAGGCCATCTACTTTTGGGCTTTGGCATACTTTGCACAGGTTTACGTTCCGTGCTTACTTGATGATGACCCACGAGAAGTTAGACTCACGCGCTGTGAGCAACACACGTGTTTCTCCGAAAAGGCTGCAGAAAAGTACATTGATGCCCTTCAACTCCAATTCTTGCCAATTTGTATCTAAAATAAACTGGATTGTCCAACAGACAAGAACCTGCTGAAAATCTCTCTAGTTCGGCGTGTTCAGACCTCGAAAAGGCAGCACTTACGTGGTGTCCCTTGAGAAAGGGAGAAGAGCTCCAGAAAGCTTGTCATTCCAAAATTCTGTTAGTTCAATAAAAAATAAAAAGGTATTATCACAAGATACTTATGTGTTATTTGATATATATATATATATATATATATATATATATATATAATCTAAAGATCTAGAGCAAAAGGCTAAAATACATTTTAGATACATTTTTCATCTTCTCGCCTAAATGAATAGAGAAAAGACGTGTTTCTGTTTAGACCTTCGGACCAACAAGTGCAGCTTTGTGTGCGGTGGAACGTATTATTTTTACGAGAAGCTGGGGATAAACCAGAGGTGCAGCATAAGCCGGGGGGGGGGGGCGGGCTGGGATAACCTGTTGATCCAGGCCAAGCGTTTGGCCGACTTGTGTCATCTCACCCGGCTCTATTTATAAAGGAAACATTTAAAAAATTAAAAAATAAAAACAATTATGGGCAAAAAATATTAGTTTCTCATTCTGCTCTTTGATGTTTTCACAATGCGAATATAAATAAAAATGGGCAAAAACTAACATTTTTAAACCATTAAACCAAAATTGCAAAATAAAATGTTAGTTTTTGCCCATTTTAATTTATATTTGCTATCGGTAGGAGTAATGGTTAGACAGAAGTTTCTTATTTAAAGGGACAGTTTAATGTTCCCGGCAGCCTCACCAAAGAAAATGCATTTTAAAGTAGTTTGTGATTACTTTAATATGCATTTTTTTAAATGTTCAAAAAAAAAGGAAAAAAAAATAAAATACCTTATAGAAAACTGCAGTTTCAGAGATGCAGCGGGATGCGTTTTCTGCACTATTTAGATCCCCTGACTTGTGCCGAGCACATCTCATGATAAAAACATTTTAACAAAGTACAGGACGGAAGTTTAGAGGATGAGAAATGTTAGAACAAGAGGTCATAATCTAACACTAGAGGGTCAGAGGCTTAGATGTAATGTAAGTTTTCGTTTACAGAGAGGGTGGTAGATAAGTGGAACAGCCTCCCAGCAGATGAGGCAGAACACTTCAAGGAAATATGCAGGGAAAACAGGCAGACTAGATGGGGCCGAATGTATTTTTCTATGCGTGTCATAAAGCTGTGGGGTGGGCAAGGGGGCAAATGTATATAACATATGGTTATCATCTGCTTGGTTATATATTGCTTGGTAAACCACACCATCCCCCTGCTTATCATAGAATTATAATCTAACCCATAAAGATTGGCCTCTGATAATATTTACAGTTTGAGGACTCGATAAGGTGACAGCAACATTCTGGCACCGTCTTCCGCCCGGCCAATATTTATTCAGCTCCGTCAGGGTGAGCCGGTTCATCGACATAAAACTGGGACGCGGTTCAACGTGGAAATTATGATTATCGCTGGCCGGCCACCAAAATACTCTAACGAGGCTCACCTCGAAATAATCCAAATAAACCCGATAACCTCCGGCGGCCGGGCGATTCGTATAAAACCAAGTTCAACCTCCGGTGAGATGTTATATATACGGAACATACAACGTTTTTAAAATGTGTTTGGAAAGAATGTGGAAATAAGTCTTATTTTGAACGGATTCTACAGACGTTAAACATACCAAAGAAAAAAAAATGTACAATAATAACAAAAAAGAAAGGTTTGTCACTTTAGACAACATCTATTACTTTAAGCCTTGTTGAAATTCCCCTTTTCCATAATTCTATATTTATATTTAGGTTGGGGGACCATATTATTTTTATTGTAATTATTAGAATATATGCCCGCTATCAAATAATCCCCCCCCCCTTTTGCCCTTTCTTACTCCGTGTCTCGACCCCCTTCCCACACCTCTCCCCTGTTCTCCCCCAACCGCTGTCTCTCCCCTCTCCTTTCCGGTCTGCCACCTCTTGCTCTCTAATCTCCCCCAACAGCCCTCTTTCCTCGCTCTCCTCCTGCGACTCCGGCCCCCCGCGTTCACAGCTTTCTCTCCCCTGGGCGCATTGAAGAAGAAGCTGAAGCCCCCAAAATGTTTGCCCATTTGTTTTAAGCGATGGATAAGCTCATGTCCTTCGTGGAGCGATCATAGAACATCTCAGACATTTAGTTGCAACCAGATCCTTTGTCCCTAAAGGTCCCAGGAGTGAGACCGGCCTGGCGCATGTCTATATGAAAATGCAGATAGTCCCGGTCACCATCAGTGTATTACCGCAGCCCGTGTGTAGTATTGTGGGTTGATGTTGTGAGAGAAAGTGTGGCACCACTGCCAATGGAAGATATATTAGGCCTGCTTTGGTCAATAATAGCCTGCTTTTTGCCGGTTCAAAGAATATCCCAGGGAAAGATGTTGGGCTTGCAAACCATAGTAAGGATTCCAGGGGCCGAACATGTGGAGAGCAGGGTCGATCGATGCTCCAACAGTTTAAAATTCAGTTCAGACGTCCCTTACGAAAAATTACTGCAGTTTTTTCTGAAGTAATACTGCAGTTTTTTGGACATGAAAAAACTGCTATACTGCACTTTTACTGCAGTTTTACTGCATTTCTACTTCACTGTACTGCAGTTTTACTGCAGTTATTTTTGTAAGGAAGTACAAATGCAATAAAGCTGCAGTACATTGAATTACAATTGTAGGTTTGCAATATAAAAAAAAAGTGCAGTAAATGTGCAGTAAAACTGCAGTAAAAGTGCAGTATCGCAGTTTTTTTATGTCCAAAAAACTGCAGTATTACTTCAGAAAAAACTGCAGTAATTTTTCGTAAGGGATTCCAGACAGGAGCTACACAGGTGTGGGCTTATGGGGGCTCACACCAGAGCCCCCATAAGTATACAGCAGAGAGAAGCCATTGTTACGCCAGCTAGGAGAGCTGATAGACTGAGGAGCGTTTCTACTCTACAACGCTGATTTATTGGAATTCGGAGGATTCGGAGGGTTCGGGTGTTGATCCGGAGAAGCGGTTCTTCCCCCCTTAGTTCTCCGGGTCAAACCCAGAGAGTTCCCAGGTATGCCTATGGAACACGATATAGGTGAAAATGAGGGAGCACATTATTTTTTGCTTAGTTTTTTTTTTAGATTTTTACATGGCACCCACGTTGGTGCTATGTAAGTGGAAAAATTTCTAAAGCATTACTTGATCCAGGAAGGGTTGTTGTATTGGTAGCAGAGTCTGTAATGCCTTGTGTATCACCTTTATCCGGCCTGATGTACAAAAAATGGCAATTATCTGTGTTCACGTTGATAAGAGAGATTATCCCACAGCGGAAGTAAATATGGGAACGCGGTATAGTTCTTTAGAGTACAGAGTTGGTGTAGTTCCTAGATTTGGCCATGACATAGTGATAGGTAGAGATTTTCCCAATTTTCTAGAATTATGGGCATCTGCAGAAAACACAGGCCAAAGCTCATCAGAAATTAGTCAGGCTGAAGAGGATAATGTCTTTTGCCAATATTGACTTGGATTTTGTCCGATGTGTCCTAAGCTGATATTAATGGGGGACAACCCAGCTCAGACTTGCGAGGAACCTGCTAATCAAAGATGGTGGATTATTGGATCTAGGGATCAGTCCTGGTAACTTTAAAAGTGCCCAGAAATATTAAGGGTTGTAAATGGGGTTTCCAGGAGAAACACCCCGTTCCCTTATTTCGAAATTCTAAATTACCTAATCTTATTGCTCCTCAAGCCCTGAATGCCATGACTGAGGTCCTTCCAAGGCTTTTCATGGTCCACTAGTTACTCTACCTACAATGGATGTGCCTTTTAACAGGATGGCTATGGACTTAGTGGGGCCACTGATCAGATCCGCTAGAGGGCATCAGTATATACTCGCCATCCTGGACTATGCCACTCGCTACCCTGAGGCCGTACCCGTATACCTCTGCAAAGTAAATAGCAAAGGAGCGTATAATAATAATGTTTAGAAGGTTGGGTACCCAAGGAGATCCTGACAGACCAGGGGACATCTAGGAAGCTCAGAATATCACCCACAGACCGATGGTTTAATAGAACGGTTTAATAAAAGGTAAGGTGACCGATAGAGATGGGCAGAAAATTGGGACTTTTTATTGCCATAACTAATGTTTTCCGTTAGGGACGGTCCACAGGCTTTTAAGTTTTTGTATGAGAATCGCCAGTGAATCCTGGGTGTAGCTAAAGAGACCTGGGAGCAGGAGAATACTCCTCCTGAGTAATAGTTTATCATTAGGACCATTTCGATGTCTTTGTGATGGGTCATTAAAGGGTTAACGTTTCAGACAAGTACTTTTTAGAAACAAACATTCTTTTTTTAATAAAATTCGGACCTGCACAGAAGTGTATCCATGTCATCTATTTATGATTTAGTTGGCTTTTATCTTATCTCAGAATTCGGAACATTTATAGAACCGATAGACATTATCTGTGTAAACCTGAAGAATATGTTGTTTACGATTAACAACAGTGTCGCTATCACAATGCGTGTCGACACACAATCCTTCCATGGCACCGAATACCGGTGTAACAAGATCGGCCGTACCACCGCCCAGATCGTTTTCACGGTAGATTGTGTGTCTCAAGTGTTATTTAATGAATTTCTCAATCATCTGCATAGCTTAAGCCTTCGCCCGCGATGAATTCCTTGGAGATTCGTTCTGAAATGGAAGCTTCCTAGCATGAAGTATAATTGGTGAAGAATCTCCTTATTTTATATCAAAGTTAAATAAATTGCAATTAATGTTTCCGCCTCATTCAAGAACAAAGATTGAGGTCAGGATTGCAGTTTTACAACATGCCTTTTGCTGGCTCTCTTGTTATGCATAAAGACGACCACTAGGTGGGGCTATTGAATTAGCAAATGAGGGCACTTTTCACTGGCATCAAGACATTGAAATATATATCTATCTATATATATCTATCTATATATAAATATCTATATATATATATATATATATATATATATATAGATATATATATAGATATATATATATAGATAGATATATATATAGATAGATATATATACTTATTTAGGATCCAGTTCACTAGACAACTGCTAATATTAATATTACACATTTTTCACCCACTTTGTAAGTGAATGTAAGATGAAAGACTAGCTAAGGAACCTTTGAATTACTGATGTGAAATATATCCCAATCATGTAAATATTGGCGTTTGAAGCAACCTTATCAGACAATTAAATCTCTGCAAATGGCCTCACACTCCCTAGAATCACTTTCTCATTAAAAAGGCAATAATGTGAAAGTTTACGGCTCTTTATGATACTTGAAACTGCTGACTTGTTACTTCTAAAGTCATCATTCATAAAGAGAAGAATTTATCTTTAGGCAAATCTCCAGGCAAGTCAGGTTAGTAAATAATTCTAGGGCCTGGGTTATAAACTGTGAGTTCAGCATTTTGCATTTCAGAACATATTATAAGAACAAGTAGGCAACGGACTCTAAATAGATTTATGCAATTTATGCCACTAGAAAAAGTATCGCTGCTCAATTGAACTAACCACTTACTATAAGTTATTTAGTTGAACAGCATGCTACAAATGTAGCAAAAGGGTTTTTCCACAATAAAGTCAACCATTCTGTAACGTTATGCTGGGTCAAAACTGAACTAAAGCCCTCCTCTTTTGCCAATATGGACATGTTTAGGAATAAGACATGCACGCAAAGGAATAATTCCTAGAATGAAGTATAATTAATGAAAACTCTAGATACATGACACCTAGCTAAGTTAAACTGTATGGAGACAGTGGTAGGTAAAGGAAACTGCCTCCCAGCAGAAGGGGTAGAGGCTAATACAGTGAAGAAATGTAAACATGCATGGGATAGGCGTATGGTTCCTAAATCTAAGAACATCTAAGACCAATGACTGATAACTCTTTTCATCAGAAAAAACTGTCAGCCTAGATGGGCTAAATGGTTCTATGGTGAAATTCTATGTTTCAAATCCAAAAAATTGATTATTTTGGTGAATCCCATTATACATATATTAATAACCGAGCAACAGTGTTCAGTGTCAGGCAACTGATGCAAGGACCAGTAAGATAGTGACATGTATAAAAATAAGTATTGATTCACATAAGGAAAAAAAAAACTTTTCCTCTGTATAAGTTAATGGCAAGACTCCACTTTAACATTATGGAAACTTTAGAAAAGTGTAGAGGGGATTTGGAATCATTATATAAATACACAAGGGGACAATACTAGCTGATCTCTGATGTTCATTACTAGGACTGTACAAAGAACAAGAAGCCATCTATTCAGACATGAAGAAAGGAATTTTCAAAAAGGGATTCTTTACAGTAAGAGCAGTAAAGATGTGGAATTCGCTGCATAGAGGTTCTGCTGTCAGATCCAAAAGATGCCTTTAAATATGGGCTGGATTATTTTTCAGCAAAGAAGAATATACAAGGTTATAACGGGTTATAAGGACAGGATTAGTTTGTTGATCCAGTTTGAAATCAGATGCCATTTTGGCATCAAGAACATGATAAGCTAGCTCTGTCCATAAAAAATATATATATGTTCTTCAATAGCATCTTGGAGTCTTTCACAGGTTGCTAAGACGTTAAACGCCTCATATCCACCAACAGAACAAAAATAATAAAGGACTGCTGGCGCAAAACGCGTTAACCGTGTGTCTTCTCCGTCTTAAAGGTGAGCTTCTCCCACTGGCTGCATTACACTTTTGATATACTTTTGTGCTTTTTTATCTACAGGGCTACGGACCCGAATACAAGGATGATTTGTTTTTACCTTCATTTAATTGATTGAATCTCATATTAGCAAGGAGTGCCGACGTTTATGTGTATTTTCCTTTTGGAATTTTCCCCCTTTTTTGAGGCACAACTAGAAGTCTTTTTAATGTTTTTTTTCTGCTTTCTTCTGGATCAACAGCCAAGTTGAACTTGATGGACCTAAATTATTGAGTTACTACAGATCTGCGATGAAAAAATGTTGTTTTGGATTTCCAAATTAACTAAATATAATTAGAAGGGAACTCCCACCATTTTTATACCAAGTATTACATTAAACATTTTTTTTTAAATAAAAAAATATATATATATTTTAAATATATTTAAAAAAATAATTTGGCTGCTTTATAAATAGTTTTATCCTGGATTAATGTCTGTAATCTTGTTTTAGAGACTAGATTTATATTTCAGTGAATATTCAAAGCCAACTCGGGAACCTCACATTCTGCACACCCAGCAATTTGATATAATACATTTTATATATAAATGGTTTATTATGCTGTAATATGCTTTTTATTGCCAGTTGGATTGTAGCACCACTTTTGCTGTAAATGCCATTTGTATGTTATAGAAAACTTGTAACATATACTGCTGCTGACACATGGACAAAAAGATACAACATTTACGGTTTGTCTTTGTCATATGGAATCTTTATGACAATCTGGAGACACAGAACCTTTAGAATGACATATTTTATTTTAGCCAGATCAGCATAAGGAAGATATATAAAAATCAGGAGGTCCAGGAAACCTTCATCATTAATACGGTTGAGTGTGTCAGACGGGTAGCTTGCATGTCACCGCCATAAGGGGCACAGATATAGGGCATCCAACTCTGCAGAGAAGCCGTCACAGTATTACCTGTATTCATATAGGAATAAATTATCGCACAAATACCAGTTAGCATAAATGTGAATTCAGAAACACCTTTGCGAAGGATTTTATCTGGATAAATAGGTATCAAAGACAAAATAATAGCGAAATTGGTGGGTCAATAGACCAGGTCATTGGTACTGGCACATGGCTTGAGTTGGTGGGTACACAAAAGAAGCCTTGACAGCCTTGCTTATCGTGAACTGGAGGTCTTGGAGGTCTTATTGCCCCTTCTGTCCCTGAGCGCACATAAACACAGAGGAACCATAGAGATGAACTCTCATTTTTCATAAGAAGTTATGAAACTCTGCGTTGCCTCTCTAGCTCATCCCACCGGTAGACCACAAGACCTCAAGCTCTCTAAGTAACCAGACATATAGACGTAGACACATCAGCCCCCTTTTCATCCATTTGTGTTAACGTTGTCAAATTGTTAACCATGACTTTGGGACGTGCTATGTCGAATCGCAAACAATGTCATAACATACTTTTGCCATTTGTGTCAAAAGTTACAGCGGTTTATGATCTGTAAAATTCTTTCGTCTTTAGAGGTTGTGCTGGATGGCTGCCGCTCCGGATTCTAGGAGATAATAAAACGTACATGTATGTCATTTGTGAACCTTGTAAAAAAAAAAAGAAAAAAAAAAAGAAAGAAAGAAAGAATATGTAAACCACTAAAACACAAGTAGAGAAAACCATTGGGATAGCTTGAAGCCCTGAGGTTTCTTGGAGCCCCTAGGCCTCGGTCCGCTTACACATGGCACCTTTTTATTTGACGCAGATGGGGCCTGAAATGGAGCACTTTTTTGTGAATGTCTTCACATTTGCACTTGTTTCCTACACACGTGGGATTTTTTTTTTATGGAACCTTTATTTCAATTTCATTAGACACATTTTATGAGAATATTGCTGGGTTAAGTACTTTGTATCAACTTAAACTTACTTGCTGTGTCCTTGGAGCATTGACACCTGACCCGGTAATGTATCCCAAAAGGGAGTCATTTACTTACCAGTATTTGATTCTTTTTTGTGAATTAGCACATTACATATACTAAAAGTGTATCATCTGTGCAACATTGGAAGCGTAAAAAGTAATAAATGCGGTGACAAAAATTAAAGCTGATATTTAAATATGGAGCAAATATGGAGCAGTCAACAGGAGCATTAAATTGGTGGCCAATGTGGTTTTTTTTTTACGATAATATATTTCTCCCAAAATTACTTTGTTTAAATATTGCACAGTATATTGAGCTCCTCAAATATATTTCTAATCTTCATTTATTATGTTTTAAACTTTATTTTCGTTTCATGCTACATGCAGGATATACCTATAAAAAGTCTACAGGTGTAACACAAAATTAAAGATGCTACCAGCTTGCCTTAGACCCCCTGTTTTTAAGTTTGATGAATATATTTGAGAACGCAACTGGATTTTCCAGAAATGAGTAAAACAAACTTCTGGGCCAATCCTTTTCCCCGGAGGGCAGCGTTCCTGGAATGCTCTTTTGTATGGCGATTAAATGTTCATTGAATACACTTAGGTTTTACATCATTTAAAAAAAAAATCACCTCAAGTCACAAACAAAAAGAAAATCCAGAAAAACCTGAATTTTGCATAGTGTAACATTTGATTACTTTGACAACCCCTTGTTCTGCTTCCAAGTAGGCCGCATCTAGGCCTGACTTACAGTAGATGCCCATGTGACTGATGGCCATTGTGTGCGCACGAGGCCTTTACACGGTTCCTACTCTCTCCTGACCTCAATTGACCCCCAATATTAACTATTTAAACCTTGGGCCTTCAGTCCTGCACTTGGTTGGTGTTACCTCTGTGTTGCTCCTGAGTATCCAGCCTGTCCACGCTAGTTCTTTGACCTCACTCTTGTATCCAGATTTGGCTCTGATGTTCTTGACTTTGATGTTGACCCGGCATGTCCGGTATCTTCGCTCATGCTTTCTGATTTGGCTCCTGATGTTTTTCAGCACTGGTTTTGACCCGGTTTGCTCCTACTTACTGCCTATCTCTGCTCCTGGGTTCCTGAAGAAGACCTTGTAGTTCAGTCTTTTTGAGTTCGCTGTAATGTTCCAATGCAGCCGCTGTGATCCTAGCAAAATCTGGAAATACCTGATCCTTTCACAATCAAACTGTTTATTGTTTATTGTGCCTTGTATGATAAGGAGACCTCGATCCTAACTAACATGTTCTAATATTAGTTATAGTGTGCTATTTTCTATGCCTGAAATAAAAGCAATTTACCAACATAGAAACATATATAAAGATGGAACGTAAACAAGAGAGCCCTAATTAAGACCATCCTGGTTTTAGAGATGGTTTCTTGATTTATTTATGCAATTATTTATTTGACAAGATCTTTTAGAAAGTCTAAAGCTGCCCTCAATAGTTGGATCAAACACAAAATGGAAATGTAATGGCAGAAAAATATTTTGACAAATGTGTGTAGGCTGTGAGTAGCCAACAGATAGCCAGACAGTTTTATCCTCCTATTACAATGGACAATGGTGGCTGTTGTTGGCTGTCTTGACCAAGGTTTGGATCCAAGTGGCGGAAGAAGCTGGACAGCTTGCTTTTCCAAGAAGCAGCTGCCTGTACATTGAGTTTCCACCCCAATAGCCCATCAAGTCTCTGCTAGGAAGGCGTAGATTGTCCCAAGGCCAATAAACCCAAATAGGAGACATCAGCTACAACCAGAATTCCAGTTTCAAAAGAGTAAGGATTGGTACGATTCTAGGAACCAGGCTGAGGGCCCAAGCTGGAGATGGACGTCAAAAGAAACCCAGAAGCTAAAAGCATAAGACCAAACCAGTGAAAGCCACATGCCCGCCATGAACCCAACCACTGAGCGTTGGTTACTGGAAATGTCTACACTTAATTCTGCATTTTACATATTAATGCAATGTTTATCAAGTTCACTTTGTGTTACCTGGTACTATGAAGTTGTTCTCGTACTCTGAAGAACATTCATTGAATGTCATTTGCTAGTTGATTATCGTTACATTTACGTTATATGGATTTTTTTTTTCTTTATCAGTTGATTGCATGAAATTTGATTATTATCCTACGCTCATCTTTTGCTTTTAAACACCGCGATCAGCTCATGTAGATTTATTTGTGCTATTGATCTTGGATACAATTTTTAATATGCAGTTTTGACATTTCATCTTATTTTGAGCTTCTGTACCCTATAATGATGTGCTTGTCGCGCATGAAACGTGTCAGATGGGCTGCTCATTTTCATTTCCCTGAGCAACTAGCATTCAAGACAAGTCGTCAGGACTGTCCTAGGGATATCTCAACCACCCTACACGTAATGGAAGAATGAATTATCTCTAGGGAATAACATTGCTGGATACAAAAATCTTATTGTCATTTAAACCTCATTGTTTTATTTCATTTTTTATTACGTATTCAATAAAGTTATCCAGAAATCCAAAAAATCCGGTCAATACTTGGCTCTGTCAGATATTGACCAACTTTAATATATCATTAATACTTAATTTTTGTAATTAGAGTAAATGCTAGATTGCCGAGCATGCTGAGTCAGAGTGTAATCTTACACGGTTACATGCTAACGCTAATTAACAGGAGCGGAATCTAATTAGACATATGGGAGTCAAAGTGTTCAGAACACCCATATGAGCACAGGTTAGTGAAGTTCATCTCTCCCAAGTAATGGCACGTACGCATCTTACTGACTTTTAATTAAACTCTTCTAGTGTAACGGAGTGGTAGCCAAAAGGCATTTGTTGAAATGCAACTCCCAAGGTTTAATTTCTGTTAATGTTCAGTGTGACAAAGCTGTTTTGCTTGTTAAGCACCCCAGATGACCGCCGGTGGAGAGTGCCATGGGGGGGTTCCAGCCCGGGGGATCTGCTAGCTTCTCAGGATCCATCCATGAGCCAGTTGGAAAGATCAGAGGATCAGATTATTGTCCAAGGTGGAATAAAATGTTCATGTCCCTTATAACCCACTCTGCACCATATGCTTCTGTGTACATTACACATAAACTTCTAGCATATGACATCACATCAAGTGAACGGGATTCATGGGAGAAGTCCTACGCTCCAGGAATGAGCTCCTTCTATAAAAAAGGAGCCTTAAGGGGAACCGCTACCATCGTGGCTTTTAGCATAACTGCCTTTATTTATAAAACCTATAGCTTGTGTGTCTGGTTTCACAATTAGTTGTCTTGGAAATATTTAGTTTCATAGTTTTTCTCCTGGAAGCTGAGCTCATGGAAGATCACCTATTGCATAGATCGGTAATCTCCATCAGAACCGGCCCATTTATACTTTGAAGGACCGTGTCTAGCCAGCGTAGCCTCCATTGAATGTCTTCTCCGGCCTGTCCTTCTGAGGCGTGCAACGTCCTTGCGTTGGGGACCCTTCTTGAGATAGGTCATGGGGGAAGAGCAGCTGGGTGTGCTGCCCTGGGTCAGGCATACATATACCATTGACCACTAAGGGCACAGATGTCCTACTAGTCCCTACTAGTGTAGAATCGCATACGCACAAAGTCTTCAACCCACATCTCTATTACCAGGTAAATAAAATAGAGAGTGAAGAAATGGAGACGAGGCATTGCAGTTTCAAACTGGGTCTCTGTTGATCTTCCAAACCATTTGGAGTTTTGCAAAGAAGATACATTTGAAGCCTGATAAATGTTTGCAACGATGGTGGAACAGTATAAATATCACTTGAAATAACAGTGTTGTCTATCTTTGAGGAATTAAAATTGTCGAAGCTTAGCCATACTCCACAGCCCTTTTACCTTTGGGGTGCTGACATTAGTAAGAACGCCCATAGAAAATACCTGTTCCCGGGCTCATGAGGATAATTAGTGCATGCGCAGGGCTGCGTGAACCACACCAAGTAGATAAGACCAAGTAGATAAGACCTCAACTTCAAGTGTTCCATGTTCTCAGTAAGAACAGATCTTCACCAGGAAGAAGGTGCTGGATGCTTTGTGTGTGGGAGATAAAAGCTGTACGCTGGAGATAAAAGTAAACTGCAAATACGCCGGCTGTGGCTACAGAGAAGCCCTGCGTGTTAACGCCGCTTTCCTTTCTCCTACTATTTACTAACACCTTCATTTACTGTGCATTAGCAATAAATCCAACCTATGTGAGGTTACATCAAATTGTGCCGGATAACTGGAAGGATAAATCCGTCTGATGTCCTGGAGAAGTTTGATCAGCAACTCCGCTAATACCCGCCAAGTCTTCTTCTCTACTTAGTGAATCAGCTCCTACGATTCATTAGCTCAAAATGACGTTATTTGAAATGAGTTGAAATTCCGTCACAAGAGATGGGAGCGGTGAAAAAAAGTTTGGTGTGACATTGGTGAAAGGGTGGGGTGGAAGAGGCATTACATATCTACACCCTCTGTACGTTTATGGTCAGATTAACCCTTTAAGGCAATTTTACTCTACACGACCAGAGCATTTTTCATGTTTTTACTATTTTTTTTATTATTTATTGTTTTATATAGCACCATCATATTCTGTAGCGTTGTACAATGGATAAAGAGGACATAACAAGTAGTGTATGACATAGCGATTTGACTTACAGAAACGACAGGTAAGGAGAGCCCTGGTCAAACTAGCTTACAATCTAGTTCTTCCTCATTTACTGAACATACACAAATTATATATTTTTTGGTGACAAGTAGGGCTTCTTTTGCACAACGAATTTAATTTCTGAATTAAATAACCCCCCGCCCTGATTTTCATTTGAAATGAATGGGCAGAAAACATAATTCTTCGTCTGAAAACGAATGGGCCAAAAACTAACCAAAAAATACATCCAAATTGTTTTGGGCCCATTTGCACTTTTCTGGTACTGCAACTGCTGTGGAATGCACTGAATTCATGTATATTAGGGGGTAACAGGAAGGAGGTAAGGAGGTATTGGTGTAAGAGAGGGGATAGGTGGGGAGGATATTTGGCCCGCTGTGGAAAAAAATTGCGTGGACTCCAGTGCTGGGACCCTCTTTAATCAGAGAGTATGTCATTGGTCCTCTGAGGACATCTTTTCATGACGTACCTGGTACGTAGGCTCCTGGAATCACAGTTGATTATGTGGGTTTGGGGAGGAATGATTTCTGAGTGTTTCGCTCACTGGCCACCCGTCTGTGCCTACTGTCTGCCCCATGGTGTTACTCTGCCATCCACAATTTGACCCAGCTAGCTTCCATACATGTCCCGAGACAGGTCCTCCAAGAGAGAGCATGACCTCCATCCATTTAGGTGGCATTTAATGGCAGATTACTGCCGCATCTATGAGAGACTCCTAATGTTTGTTAATTAATGGCTGGGATGGGCTGCAGTAAGCATTCATTATCTGAAACAATAATTAGCAATGCAATTAATTTTAACTTGAACCTCACTGTTGAACTTTTCTGTTGCCACACAAGCAACACTGAATGCTGCCCTGCATTTAGGGTGGCATAGTGCGCCCTAAGGGTGTTAAGAGGTTAAAGAGTGTAGTTAGATGAATGGTTGAGTAAGGGCTCGAACCGGGGATGACTAAGCGGCCCTGGCACTTTAAGACCAACAGCCACTAAGTGACATGCAGGACAATTACAACAATATATGTAATTAACACAAGATGCTGCCGGTACACTGTGTAACGCACTGTGCGTACCTAGTATTTTTATGCCGCGACAGACCTGATATGGACGGGACAGGACCCCAAAAACGGGACTGTCACGGAAAATTCGGGGCTGTTGGGAGGTATGGCATCATATGCAATAAATTGTATATGACAGTACCCCTTTAATTACCGGCACTCCAGCTTCAGTGGTAACATTGGGGTGTTGCATATTATTCTTCACTAAGTCAATGAAAGTTGAGCTGCTCCATGCCCCGGCCGCACCATGCCATGCCCCTTCGTTATTGGGGTGTGTATACTTATTTTGAGACATTTGGCACAAAATATCTGCAAGTTTACACAAGCCCCCCCGCTTGAGCTGAAGAAAGGAATAATTCCATTGTTGGCAAATCCCTTTTTCTATTTGATCCCAAATCCCCTTTATATGCTTAAATTGGATCAGTAGTAATATCAGTATGTAGAGGCATGGTTGTCTCTAAAACAGGACAAAAACATCGCCATAGGCGCTCCCCAGCTGCGCCTCCATAGCTGCCATCCTTACTGCTGAGCATCAGGCTATGATGTCATACTTTATCCTATTAAGGCCTGGAAACTGTGCGCTACGCAGAATGTGTCATCTATGCCCAGTCCTCCGTAGTGCAACTGGGCCAGTTGGGGAGATCAGAGATCTCTCTTGTAACAGGCCCCAAAGGGCCTGATCGCCTTATGGCGAAATCTGTCCCCAGTTTGGTGTCGGAGGGGTTGCTTTTAAAGCCCAAGTATCCCCCAAGGGCCCTAACAGTTGACTCTCTGAAGAAGGAGGAGGTGGTCTAATCACTTATATAAAGTTACACTCAGAGGAAGACCTCCATATCGAAATCCATATATATTAAAAAAACAACAACTATAGTAGTTATATGGGAGGCTCCATCTGAAATTTTTAGGCCCAGTGCAATTGAGGTCTAGGGCTTCCAACCCATTACGGCCCACCATGTGTGAAAAGGGTCCCTGGCCATCGTTGCTGCCTTCCTAATACTCTGGACCAGCGACAGATGGGTAGCCTCTCCAGTTCTTGGAGTAAAACATAGATCCTCTTGAGAAAGTTTTCTACGAATCAGGGAACAGCGTGTGTTTTGAATATAACTGTCAGGTGTAAAAAGTAATACCACAAGGGTTAAAAAAATAACATTTTAATAAATTCACAAGTAGACAGCACCATTCTCCGAATAATTCTAAAATGCTGGGAAAATACAGAAATATACAAAACAGCTTAGACAGAAATATAAAGAAAACAATATCGTAAAAATAGTACACAGTATCGTAGAAAACAATGTTAATGTTGGGAAAAGGCTGGCTACATCCTGATAATATTCTGATAACCCATAATTTACTATAATAATAACTACCTTTCAGGCACCAAAGCCATTCAAATTACAGAAAAATACAGAAAAATTCAGAATTTCAACACAGGAGAACAATATACATTAATTTGTTTTTAAAAATTGCCATTTCCATTTCCTCTGTTGCTCTTATAACATTTGAAATTTGAAATGTTTGTATGTTTTCACATTTGTGCAAAAAAACAGAAAAGAAAAAAAGATATTTAGCAGAATGCCCAAAGTGATATTTTTATTACGAATACAAAAAATACATTTTTTTTATTAAAACGGAGAATTTTTGGTGATAACATGTTAATAATATTGGGTTATTCTTAAGGTGCTACTATATTTTGGGACGTTATTAGCAGGCTCTTTGGGACTTATTCACTAAAGGTTGATCTGTTCCATTTTTTACCCAAAAAATGCTAATGAGCTTATCTCAATTCTTTGAAATTGTAGATGTAAATTTCAAAGTATGAGGGGGAAAAAAAACCTCAAGATACGATTTACTCTACTGAGAGGGTGGTAGATAAGTCGGACAGCCACCCAGCAGATGAGGTAGAATAATAAAGTGAGGGAATTTACACATGTATGGGGTAGGTATATGGCTCCTGAATCTGAGACGGAAATTAAGACTGATTGAAGTTTTAGGTTCTTTATATCAGGAAAACTGGGCAGACTAGATCATAAATTCATGCTAAGTCTCCATCATATTTCACAACCTCGCAAAAGCTGGTTAACTAGCAACTTTTTTCCATATATATTCTAACAAAGCTACTAAACCAACATAGCGAAAGAAAAAAAAATACAAAAAAATAAAAAAACTGCGGAGTAGCTAGTAAATGATTCTTTCATTTTGTGCCATCACCGTTTGTTACATTGTATCCATTACTTCCGTTGTGCAAGTTTATGTAAATATTTTTGTAAATGAATTATTAATACAATTTTTGCATCTAATATTTTCATGTGTTGTATTTTCATTTCTCTTTATAAAGGGGGCTGCCGGTTATGGGACTAGGAACTGCATTTAGTATCTGGCTCATTTAACCCTCTTTGTTCTCCTGCTCCTTTGGCTTATCTAAACCCTTCTCCTTTTTCTCCTGCTCCTTTGACTCATCTAATCCTTCTCCTTTTTCTCCTGCTCCTTTGGCTCATCTAACTCTTCTCCTTTTTCTCCTGCTCCTTTCTCACTAATCAGATCTACTCCCTTCCAAAAGCAGGATATCCCTATGGATAAATTTGCTCTTCGAGACGTATAAAGCGCTTAATTAGGCAGCATCGTCATAGTGTCTACAAAACGTGCCCCTTGTTTCTGTGCATAATGGGTTAATAAGGAACACTATGCGAATTGGCTAAGATCTGATAAGGAATTTCCAGTATTACCGCTCTGTCCTCGGCCAAGACATTAAGAGGATGGCTGCGGTTTGTTAACACGGAATAAATTCCTTGCAGTGAGTTCCAGCCACCTCGATCAAAACGCTGTCCTGCAAGGTGGTGTCTCAGCCTGTTAAAGGTGCTGTTCCACTAAACTCACAATAAGAAACCTCATTCTTACCACTTAATGCCTTAACTTTTCCCACAATTAATGACTTCATCATGTAAAATGTTACATCATTTTTTTGCCAGGAACACTTAATTGTCACGTGACAAAAGCAGGCACTGTTAGGTTGCCGCTATAGACATATAAATCTATATAGCTGCGTTCGCTCAAGAGAAGGGGACCTGCAAATTGCTGCAAGCATACGTGACTTGATGTCGTCTTTTACGTTGGGACTACCCCAGCTATATACTCTTTGGATTTGGCCAAGGGCTATTTCAAGATAATTTGTTGAAAAACCTGAATCTAGGGCATACATTTATCTCCTCTTAAAAAAAAAAAAAAAAAATTAAAAAAAAAAAAAAAAAAACACAAACAAGAAACAAAACACACCGGTAAGGATGAGAAATGATAAATATTCAAAACAAAACAAAAAAAAACAAAAAAAAACACACCATCACACAATTTTTATAATCCAGTGATTAATCTAAATTTAAATTTTACATTAGGCCCTATAGACAAAAATACTTTTGTTTTACACAAAGAAACAAAACAATCCAACTCTATTACAAAAATCAAATTTTCCCTGATATACATTCTGGCCATTAAAAACCATAACAAGACAGCACAAAAAACATATAATTATTTTCTTTGAACATTTTATAGGTACTATTCAATAATTCCTACAGAATATATTTTAATGTACAATAACCTTTTATGTTCATTAATATATTACAAAAAACAGTGCTAATAAACACTTTCCTCAAGTGCTAAGAGAAAAATTTGATACATTTACAGATTGAAGCATGAAGGGGGGGGAAAAAAAAAAAAAAAACATTTACGGCAGTTAGACAAATTGCAAGTAACAAAACTGGTTATCCCAATAAAAAAAAAAATGTAAAAAAAATGAAAAAGCTACAAAAAAAAAAAAGAAAAAGAAAATTGGAAGCTAAAAATTTGCTGGAGGAAAAAAGCTAAAATAAACTTGGGGAATAAAAAATATAAAAATCACAGATACCCGTATGAACATATACATTTGTAGAAGTGTGGCCAGCACCAATGCCTCAACTTAACATAGACAACAAAAATGTCTCGTCTTAAATCCAGCACCGTGGAACAGCTTTCTCTTAATCATTTATACAACAGTTTCAATAACATTTAGGTTTTGTCCCAAACATAATAGTTTTGGAATGAAGAGAGAAAACCCTGTACTTTTTAAAGCTCCTACGTAACCTTTATCTTCCGCCATGTCCTGGATAAAAAAAAAACCACATACATATATACATTATGTATATATATATATATATATATATACATATATATATATATATATATATACATATATATATATACATATATATATATATATATATATATATATATATATATATATATATATTATATATAGAAATCGTCTGCAGTTTTTTTTTGGAGCTACAAGACTCTTCTTATAGACAGACGTTTGTTGGGGTGGTCTTTCTACATAATTACCCTACCCTCTTTTTAACCCACTTTGTGCCAGATGGTGAACAATATATTGCTTTATCATCAAGCTTAGAATGATGGCATAAACAAGTGGGGGGGGGGTGACTATGGGCAGACTAGACGGACTGAACGGTTCTTATGTTTTAAAACACAGAGTAACCCCTACAGAATTACGTAAACCCCCCTCAAAGCCCAGTTAGAGGGTGCGTATAAGAAGCGCAGTGCGCTCGCCGGGTATAACATGATGGTAGGTATGGTATAACCTGTTCAGGTTTTAAAGTCACCAAGTAAATATTACCACCTGCTTTCAGAACCAGAAGGATTCCAGTTCATGTAAACAGTGCATAAGACTCAAAGGTATCGTCTTTGGTCCACGGAGGTCCTACCACATCCGCCGTTTAAAAACGAGTGCTTTTGAGCGCCTCATTCTCAATATTAAAACCATTTGCGACGTTCTTCAATTTAAGCCCCTCGTCATCTTCAGGCACGGAGTCGACGGGTGTCTGGACGTCAATGTTTATGTTCAGATCGTTGCTCCGGTACCAAACCTGGGAGGATTTGCCTTTTTTCAGAGCTTTACCGTTTGTTTCGGAGTACGGAACCAGCTCCTGGCTGCAGCACAGGTACGGGTCACATTTCTTCGAGACGCAAGGCGCGCTGCACGCCAAGGAGAAGTCACTCTCGTTGATGAACTCGGCCTGCAGGGTGACCGCGTGAACGCCGTGGGAGTGGAAGATCTTACGGATGTGGCGGTCGGCTGCGCCGTAGTCGGAGACATCCTGAAACTTCACGTGAAGCGTGCCGATGTTTTTCCCGCTGGCGAGTTCCCAGACGTGAATCTCGTGAACGCTTTTTACCCCGGGAACCTCGGTCAGTTGTTGACCTGGAAGAGATGACACAACATTCAAGAATTACAGAAGACTTTTGTAATTTCCCGAAATCCCCCTTGAACCAGCACTCCACCTACGCTACTGGGTGGCCAGGTATATAAGGGCCAAAGGCTGAGACCCAATCGCAACGGAGAAGTTCCTCCAACGGCTAAGCCCGCTCTTCCCTACCTAGTAAGATATTTATCAATACAAGCAAATACATTAAGGGATGTATACTGTCAGCCAAATCCATCTCCTATTATAACCGGGTTCCAAGCCAGTAGGAGCCCTGCGCTGGTTTCATTTTCCCAAAACAAACACCTACAGTTAGTATAGATTGCTGGCAACGTGCAAATGAATGCCAGATTCCAATTTGAAAAAGGGCTTTAACTACTAAACTGGATTAAATCACAGGCTTGAAATACCATGTCTCCCACACCTGGTGACCCATAAGAGGTTAATAGCTGAGGTCAACATAGGAGGCCATTACTCCGATGACAAGGTGCTGTCACTCTCCATAATTAAAATGAAGAGTGGTGATCGTATTCTTGCCCGGGGCTCAGCAATGCCCCCAGGCTGCATCTCCACTTTTCTTACAGACACCAGGAACTACTTTGTCCACCCCATTTGATCTGTACATTTGCTTGCAAGTCTATAGGTACAATGTATAGGTGATTTTATCCTTATATCTGCCAGAATCGACACTTACCGATTTCTCCCACCTTCACATCTTTGGGAACCATCTGAAGTAGGATGGTAGCGGTTTCCTTGATAAGGGGAAAGGCGGAGAACAGTATGATGGCCACCATGACTACAGTGAGGCTGGGGTCGATGTAGCACTGCCAGTTACACGGTGCTTCTGGAGCCAAAGGCTTCACGTAAAAGATGACAGCCGCTACCACAACCACCACCGATCCCAGCGCATCCCCCATCACGTGAAGCAAAACCCCTACAAGAAAAGGAAAGTTCATGATGAGTCTTGGAGTTCACATTTTAACTTTCTATCCACTTAATGGATAAAGAATTGTGGTGGCCGTCCAGCTCTCCTGATGGAACCATCGTTGGAGGCCCTGGTGGCACATGGGCCGGCGTGCTAGGTGGCCGGTCCGGCACCGATAGACACTACAGCGCACCGAACAGCAGAAAGGATTTTAGAAATTGTGTAGGAAAGATGACCCGGCGCACAATCCCCCGGGTTTGTAATGAATGCGGCCCAGCAGGAATCCCAGACAATTACCTCCGGCTGTGGAATAGATCCTCCTCGCTACAAAGAGGGCAGCAAACAGGTTTACTCACTTAGCAGTGAAATTCAAATTATTCACGATCTGGTACATTTAGGGACACAGAGCCTTAAAAATAAACTGCTGTATGCAGTAATCCCCTCCCCGACGCTGTATACAGTAACAAAAACCTGGGTTTATCTCATTTTGTTCCAATAAACTTCCTTCATCTGCAGAACTAGAGGACGCCATTGTTGTCAGTCACATGATATTTTGGCCCCAAACACCACACTGAGCTGATGCTTTATGGCAACGCTAATGAAGTCCGTTCATTAGTCAGAGTATCCGACTGGTAGATTCAGACTGAGCGTTTCCATTATTCACCCCAAGGCAGGGGGGGTTTGTCTAGTAGATTAAGGTCAGATAACAGAGTGAGAACTCATACAAAACGGCTGATAAGCAGCTGCCTGAAAACATATTATAGGGCAAAAACTACAACAATGGTTCCTGACATTGGTGGACAGCATGCGCGAAATGGCTGGAAACCTTACCTCTGATGTTTAAAGCTGCCCCTTTGTCTTTCTTCGTTCCGTCATCCTCTGGGTCCTCGTCGTCATTTAAAGAGTCACCTGTAGCCAAAGAAGAAAGCCTGTGTTGTGTATAAATTCTACAAATAAAAGAAACCAGTTTTTCAAAATCAGGAGGTTTTTTTTCCCCCCCGATAAAAATCATAAAAACAGTCAACTGATCGACAAAGCCGCTCTGAACTTGGTTAGAAGTCTGCAGGTTTAATGACGCCATAAAGCGTAGGACTGTAAAGATACGGAACAATCAGCCTTACAATTCATGGCGCAGAAGACTACAACTCCCATCATGCTTAGCTAGCTACTCTTCAAATAGAGCTGGGCTGATGATTAGGGAGACAGATAGGATGAGGCCACAGCTATAATGCAAATCATTAAGTTACTTGCAGCGGTAAAGGATGATGCCAGGGTCAGTCAACCCAGGAACAAGCATTTTATATCATATGCAGTTAGGGACGCAAAATTAGGCACGCAAGACCCCAGGATGCTAGGGACCAGCTGCCCTGCAAAATGTATAATTCATATGTTTCCAATATACATAAATATATATATTATATGTAATTTATATGTTTCTTCATCTGAACATGGAACCTACATGCAAGGCCTTTAAAGCAGCCGAGTACTGTATACAGTAATATAACCCCCACATACAGTAATAACCCCTGGGGCTGTATACAGTAATAACCCCCGGGGCTGTATACAGTAATAACTAATAAGTGTTATAAATAAATGGTTCACTTTTGGGTCACGTTATTTTAGGAACAGTTACAAAGCGGGTTCTAATCAATTTATCGGTGCAAAAATAAAATTGCTAAATACACTAAAACTAGTATTTTTGGTGAAGGCGGTAATACTAATAAAAAGGTAAATTGATAATTGCTAATGTCAGAAATTCTGATGTAAACAATATAATTTTGGGCCCCCCGGGGCCACTTCCACTAAATAACGCGATTAAGATGCTCCAGGGGTAGCCAACGGGTGACCAACCACCAGCTCTCTACGGTTCTAGATGCCCCTTAAATAAGATTCCTGGGCACACAGCCCACTGGGGGTAGAGGTAATTGCCCCGGGGGCCCACCTGATCGCCTGACCCACCCCTGTATGGGTATCATGGAGATGAAGTCCATCATCATCATCATCATCATAATCTGGAGAAGCACCTGTTGGCTTGGCTACCTCCTACAATGGGCAAAATAAGTCTAAGAAGGTCGCCAAAACCGGCCAGGTGATGCCACGATTCAACCCCTAATAAATCTGCCACTTTAACCGCTTGACTGCCAACAAGGCGATCAATTCATCACGCGCGCCTCTTGTCCTCAAAGGATCGGAGCGAGGACCACAAGGGCGAGGTCCACGGCAAGCCTCTTGTTGTCGGCACAGGTTAATAAACGTGGCAGTTTGACCCGTGGCGTGCCAGATATATTCCGAGATAAAGCGCCGTGTGAACTTTGCAATCACTACGATAAACACAAGGAACAGCGTTCATCGCGTTAACCCATTAGAATGCATTTATGAGGCCGTACATGTACGGGCTTTGTCATTAAGGGGGTAACTTTCGGAGAGTGAAAGAAAATACACTATACCTCACTGAGGGACGAGATGGGTTAACGGCCTACGGTATATTGAGTTGCCGCGTTGGATACATTTAAATCCAATTACACAACTTAAAGGGTTTTTGGGGGGTATTTAGTTGGTTGAGGTGGGATGAGATACCGCTATTCAAAGGCAAGTCGCTACGGAGGCAGATGTGATACCCCGGCTTAGTGAATACCCCCTCCCCCTCCTCCCTAGCAATAACCGAAAGGCACCTGCTTCGTCGGTCTCGTGCCCTTCGCGGTCTGCCCGGTAGGGTCGGACGCTGAGTTGGGGGTCCGACGCGCTCCTGGTGTCCTCCGGCTCCCGCGTGCCTTTCCACTTCCGGAAGAAGCGCAGGATGGCGCCGTAGTCCTGGAAAACCAGCAAGCCGATGATGTTCACCAGCAGCCCCAGCGCGCCGACAATCAGCACCAGCTGCACGTCGTCGATCCTTTGCGGCTGCGCCAAGCGGAGGATGGAGTCCACCAGGATGGTGAAGCACAAGGCGGTGAGGAAGACGGCGTTGCAGAGCGCGCCCACCACCTCCGCCCGGGTGTAGCCGAACGAGGCCCGGGGGCCCCGACTTTGGCGCCGGGAAATGCGAGCGGCCGTGATCCCCACGCACAGGGAGATCAGGTCGGACAGCATGTTGAAGGAGTCCGAGACGAGCGCGATGGAGTTACCCAGATACCCCGACACTAACTCGGCCACGAAGAAGATCGCAGTCAGCACAAGCATGAAGATCAGCCGGCAGGTCTTGCCCGTGTAGCGGCCCATGGCTGCGGAAGGAGCGGGGTCCCTGGGCGATAGGGAGGGCTAGCGCGAGGGTCTGGGCTTCTGTGCAGCAGGTAGTCGCCCCTGAGGTCGCTGTTAGTGCCCTGGATAGATACCACGGGGGTGCCGGCCGGGCGTCCCAGTCCATGCGGAATGTCGGGCCAGGTGGGCTTCTTAATGAAGGGATGAGGATCACTTTGCACCGAGGGGGTCCCTCTGACTCGTCTGCGGGGTGATTTGTGGCACTGGTTGGGGGGGTAAAAGTGAGAAACCTGGAGGGCTGGGGGTCTACCCGATGGTGTGGCAGCTGTGTCAGTGCTGGGACTCCCGGTAGGGCTGGTAGCAGGGGGTGATCCTTTGCAGGGCAGATGTGTCAGAGCTCGGTCCCCCGGCAGGGCTGAGCAGCAGGCGAGTGACCCCCGGCAGGGCTGTCTGATTGAGCAGAGGGTGATCTCCCGCAGGGCTGGCAGCAGGTGGATGATCTCTGGCTTTGGTGTCGGACCCCCGGCAGGGCTGGCAGCAGGTGGATGATCTCTGGCTTTGGTGTCGGACCCCCGGCAGGGCTGGCAGCAGGTGGATGATCCCTGGCGTTGGTGTCGGACCCCCGGCAGGGTTGGCAGCAGGTGGATGATCTCTGGCGTGGGTGTCGGACCCCCGGCAGGGCTGGCAGCAGGTGGATGATCCCTGCCTCTGGTGTCGGATCCCCGGCAGGGCTGGCAGCAGGTGGATGATCCCTGGCGTTGGTGTCGGACCCCCGGCAGGGCTGGCAGCAGGTGGATGATCCCTGGCGTTGGTGTCGGACCCCCGGCAGGGCTGGCAGCAGGTGGATGATCCCTGGCGTTGGTGTCGGACCCCCGGCAGGGTTGGCAGCAGGCGGGTTTCCGTGTCAGAGCTGGGACCCGCGGCGGTGCCGTTGCTGCAGTGATCCGCTCGGCGGCGGCCAGTCCCTTTATAAAGCCGGCAGCGATAAGCCTGGTGCTCACTCAGCGATCTCGCCGCCCAGCCCGGCCTCTCCTATTTTCCGATCCCCCGGCACGTAAACATCGTTACTGGCACAACGGCAGCATGTGACCGACCGGGGCAGCCACCCGCTCCTCCCCTCTGCCCCAGGAGGGCAGTTACCTGCAGCCGGGTGCTGGCTGGGGGTAGTGGGAGTTAAAGCCCCCACAGATCGCCAGGGCACTCCCTAATAATCCTTATGGAAGGGGGGTACCTGCTCAGTATTGTTTTCACATAATATTGGTAAGAAAGGAAATGATGATGACATCATAACTAATTTCCACTGATCAGTAGCAGGTGAGGTCATATTACAAGAAAACAGGACTTCTTTTTTTTAGAATTGGTGTAAAATCACTAATTCCAACTCTAATATCTTGGCCTCAGTTTTGCGATTCTCTCGCTCAGACCTCGAAACTCTCCCTAATTTTCTGTTTAGTGAATAAACCCCAGAATGACTTGAAACATGTTATTTATTCATTTTAATTTTTAAATAAATGATATTTTTATGTGTTTGCTTTTCTGTATGTTTTTATTATTGTGGATACAAAATCCCGCCCTCCCCCCAGGCTCTAATAGCACCAGCTGGTATAATGGCCATATCCGCTATATAATATTTCACATATCAGACAGCAGACTGAGTGTAACTTCACAGCATGGACTTTAAATAATATAATCTACGTATTTAACGATGCTATGTACAGAGCCCGTTTTAAAACCCATTTACATTTATTAGCCCCCAACCGATGAGGCCGCATGATGGGCATCTTCCTCTGTCCGCTAATACCTTTACTATGTATGTAAACTATTTATTACATACAAACACATTTACACCCTTTAATAATGCTTTAACTATTTATGCGCCTCATGCTAGACTATTGCGAAATAAAAACATCATCATTGGTATTCAGCAGGCTGAACTCCAGCAACTCTCATGATCCTCATCCAAGCTTTGACCAGATGATGAGTCTATAAATATAATGGTAGTGGAGGTCTGATAACGGATGGAGAACCCCCCCCCCCGCTGCCCCCTCTGCTTTGTATTACATACAGTGACCGGGGTATGTTGGGGTGAAGAACAGGAATTGCTGAACAGACGATCCTTAGTATCGACAATTCACAAATTCTGGCCATGAAAGTTGATGTCTGGGTTGTGCGAATAAAGCTTTTTGTTTAAAAAAAAAAAAAAAAAAAAAGATCAGCAGCAGCATCACACCTTGGAATTGTGAGAGAGAGCTGTGATGTCATAATGCTGCTTTCTAACAGTCTTAACAGTCATCTTCTGCACACACCGGGAGCCTGACATATACACAGCCCTCTCTACCACACACACACACACACACACACACACACACACACTATATATATATATATATATATATATATACATACACACACATATATATTATTCATCTTCCAGACAGAACACATGCAGCTGACTAACGTAGCTGTCTCATCTTTAATGTTGTGCACATGTATGTGCAGGGAGTCACACATATATGTAGCCCTTACTAGCACGTGTTATCAATCTTTAAGGAAAACACATTAGAAAGGATTTTAACATTCACACCGCATAAAGCACGCAGACACACAACGGAAGAGCATGGCGGATATGGCTAAAAACACCCCAATTTGGGCAACAAATGGGTAAATAATACTAAGAACCTCTGCCTTTTCCCTTTCTCCGATTCTGTAAGGGACGAAACAGAAAAATAACCTTTTTTTTCGGTCTCCAATTCTAGGTTCACTCGGTGATTTTTTTCCTGTAATAACAGATCCACGCGTGATTCCAGTGACAGCAGACATGGGAATCGGAATGGAGCGAAACATGCCTGCGGACGCTGGGGTCCCAGTGCAGCCCCTTAATGGCAGTGAGGGAGTGGAAATATTTGACCTGATACTTATTAGCTGCTAGGATAGGGTTAAACGTATTAATATCTCACTCTGCGTTTATACAGATACTGCTCGGTAGGCACACCTGGGAGCTTTCTGGCTGCGGCTACCCATGCGGGATGTGCGTAGGAGGTGGGCGGTCCCGCGGAACTTGGTGGGCTGTCCCGCGGAACTTGGTGGGCTGTCCCGCGGAACTTGGTGGGCGGTCCTGCTAACATCTCCGGACACACACCATTGTTAGAGGGGAGCGGGCCGAAAGAGTTCCCAGGTATGCTTGAGAGGGATGTAGGACATGACATGCTATTATGTTTTTTTGGGTTTTTTTTTTAAAAAGTATTATATTTGTCGTTTAAATGGGCAGAATTATGAATATTAATGTTTTATTAGTATTATTGCAATTCACTTGAAAGCGCCGTCCATTTCTGGGCATGCAGTAAATATTGTAAATTATTTATGGTGTTATATTAAGTAGAGTTGGGTGACATCTTATATCGTAATATAACTTTTATTTGGATAGTTTTAGGTTCGCGTACATGTCAGGTTTCGTAATTTTAATATATTGTATTTATGAACCAATGTTAATCTTTTTCACTCCGCAAAGAAATGTTTTCCCCAAAAATATGCCAGCTTCAGTGCTCCTAAGTGATTATTCCTTAGGGGGTCTACATATACATATCATATACATACATATATACATACATATATACATACATATATACATACATATATACATACATACATATCATATACATACATATCATATACATACATATCATATACAAACATATCATATACAAACATATCATATACAAACATATCATATACAAACATATCATCTACATACATATCATATACATACATATCATATACAAACATATCATATACAAACATCATATACATACATATCATATACAAACATATTATATACATACATATCATATACAAACATATCATATACATACATATCATATACAAACATATCATATACATACATATCATATACATACATATCATATACAAACATATCATATACATACATATCATATACAAACATATCATCTACATACATATCATATACATACATATCATATACAAACATATCATATACATACATATCATATACAAACATATCATATACAAACATATCATATACATACATATCATATATATACATATCATATACATACATATCATATACATACATATCATATATATATATCATATACATACATATCATATATATACATATCATATACATACATATCATATATATACATATCATATACATACATATCATATACAAACATATCATATACATACATATCATATATACATATCATATACAAACATATCATATACATACATATCATATACAAACATATCATATACATACATATCATATATATACATATCATATACATACATATCATATACATACATATCATATACATACATATCATATACAAACATATCATATACATACATATCATATATATACATATCATATACATACATATCATATACATACATATCATATACATACATATCATATATATATATATCATATACATACATATCATATATATACATATCATATACATACATATCATATACATACATATCATATATATACATTTCATATATATACATATCATATACATACATATCATATACAAACATATCATATACATACATATCATATACATACATATCATATACATACATATCATATATATACATATCATATACATACATATCATATACATACATATCATATACATACATATATACATACATATCATATACATACATATCATATACAGTGAATGAAAAAATGATTTGATTTCCTGCTGATTTTGTACGTTTGCCCAAAGACATGATCAGTCTATAATTTGAATTCCCTTCTTCCCTGAGTTTGGGGGCATGTGGATAAATGGCGTTTTCATTCCCCTTCTTCTCTGGATTTTGGGGCATTTGGTTAAATTGCGTTTTTGATTCCCTCCTTCCCTTTATTTATTTGGGATTTTTTAAATGGCTTTTTTTCTCTACTTCCCTTGTTTTGACGGCATTTTTTTAGATTTTTTTTTTATGTTCCTCTCCTTCCCTGGGTTTAGGGGCATTTTTTTTTAAACAACGCTTTTCTTTCTGTCCTCGCTGGCTTTGGGGGCATGTTTTAATTCTCCCTCCTTTCATGGATTTGGGGGCATTTTTGGGGACATTTTTTTTTAAACATCGTTTTTTTTTCTTGTCCTTACCTTGGTTTGGGGGCATTTCTTTTAATGGCTTTTTCCCCTGGGTTTGGGGGCATTTTTTAAATTGATTTTTATTCTCTCTCCTTTCTTGGGCTTTGGGGCATTTGTTTTAATGACTTTTTTATTTCCCCTTCCCTGGGTTTGGGGACATTTTTTTTAAACATCGTTTTTGTTTCTGTCCTTATTTTGGTTTGGGGGCATTTGTTTTAATGGATTTTTATTTCCCTGGGTTTGGGGGCATTTTTTTTTCTAATGGTGTTTTTCCCCCTCTCCTTCCCTAGGGTTGGGGGCATTTCTTTTTTAATGATGTTTTTACTCTCCTTCCCTTGGTTTGGGCTCATTTTTAAATGTTTTTTTTTCATTCCCTTCTTCCCTAAGTTTGGGGGCCTTTTTTATTTCCCTCCCTCTCTGGGTTTGGGGGCATTTGATTAAATGGTGTTTTTTTTATTCTCTCTCCTTTCTTGGGGTTGGGGGCATTTTCTTTACACATTGTTTTTGTTTCTGTCCTTACCTTGGTTTGGGGGCATTTGTTTTAATGGATTTTTATTTCCCTGGGTCTGGGGGCATTTTTTTTTCTAATGGTGTTTTCCCCCTCTCCTTCCCTTGGTTTGGACTCTTTTTTAATGTTTTTTTCATCCCCTTCTTCCCTGGGTTTGGGGGCATTTTTTTTATTAACTTTTTATTTCCCTCCTTCCCTGGGTTTGGGGGCAGGCGGTTAAATGGCATTTTTGTTTCTGTTTTTCCCTGATTTTTGGAGGTATTTTTTAATGGCTTTTTATTTCCCTCCTTCCCTTCCTTTTGTTTCTCTTCTTTCCTGGGTTTGGGGGGATTTTTTTTTTTTTTTTTAAATAGCTTTTTTTTTTCTTTCCTTTGCTGAGTTTGGGGTTGTTTTTTAATTGGCTTGATATTTCCCTCTTTTGCTGGGTTTGGGGGCATTTTTAATGAGTTTTTTATTCTCTACTTTCTTGGGGATAGGGGCATTTGTTTTAATGGCTGGGATGCCCCCTGGATCTGTTTTTTTTTTTTTTTTTTTTTTTTTAACAATGGGTTTTTATTTCTGTCCTTACCTTGTTTGGGGGCATTTGTTTTAATGGCTTTTTTATTTCCCTAGGTTTGGGGCAGTTTTTTCATTGCTTTTTTTCCCTCTCCTTCCCGGGTTTGGGGGCACTTTTGTTTAATGGCGTTTTTTATTTCCCTTTTTTCCCTGGATTTGGGGGCATTTTTTTAACATCGTGTTTGTTTTTGTCCTTACCATGGTTTGGGGGCATTTGTGTAAATGGCGTTTTTGTTTCCCTTTTTCCCTGGGTTTTGGGACATTTTTAAGGGTTTTTTTCATTCCCTTCTTCCCTTCCTTTGATTTGGGGGCATGTTTTTTTTTTCCTGTCCTTACCTTGGTTTGGGGGCATTTCTTTTAATGGCTTTTTCCCCCGGGTTTGGGGGCATTTTTTTCTCTCCTTCCCTTGGTTTGGGCTCATTTTAATGGTTTTTTCTTCCCCTTCCCTGAGTTTGGGGGCATTTTTTAAATTGATTTTTATTCTCTCTCCTTTCTTGGGCTTTGGGGCATTTGTTTTAATGACTTTTTTATTTCCCCCTTCCCTGGGTTTGGGGACATTTTTTTGAAACATCGTTTTTGTTTCTGTCCTTACTTTGGTTTGGGGGCATTTTCATGGGTTACCCCCCCTCTCCTTCCCTAGGGTTGGGGGCATTTCTTTTTTAATGATGTTTTTACTCTCCTTCCCTTGGTTTGGGCTCATTTTTAAATGTTTTTTTTTCATTCCCTTCTTCCCTAAGTTTGGGGGCCTTTTTTATTTCCCTCATTCTCTGGGTTTGGGGGCATTTGATTAAATGGTGTTTTTTTATTCTCTCTCCTTTCTTGGGGTTGGGGGCATTTTCTTTAGACATTGTTTTTGTTTCTGTCCTTACCTTGGTTTGGGGGCATTTGTTTTAATGGATTTTTATTTCCCTGGGTTTGGGGGCATTTTTTTTCTATTGGTGTTTTTCCCCCTCTCCTTCCCTTGGTTTGGACTCTTTTTTAATGTTTTTTTCATCCCCTTCTTCCCTGAGTTTGGGGGCATTTTTTTATTAACTTTTTATTTCCCTCCTTCGCTGGGTTTGGGGGCAGGCGGTTAAATGGCATTTTTGTTTCTGTTTTTCCCTGATTTTTGGAGGTATTTTTTAATGGCTTTTTATTTCCCTCCTTCCCTTCCTTTTGTTTCTCTTCTTTCCTGGGTTTGGGGGGATTTGTTTTTTTTTTTAATAGTTTTTTTTTTCTTTCCTTTGCTGAGTTTGGGGTTGTTTTTTTAATTTGCTTGATCTTTCCCTCTTTTGCTGGGTTTGGGGGCATTTTTAATGAGTTTTTTATTCTCTACTTTCTTGGGGATAGGGGCATTTGTTTTAATGGCTGGAATGCCCCCTGGATCTGTTGGTTTTTTTTTAACAATGGGTTTTTTTTTCTGTCCTTACCTTGTTTGGGGGCATTTGTTTTAATGGCTTTTTTATTTCCCTAGGTTTGGGGGCAGTTTTTTCATTGCTTTTTTTCCCTCTCCTTCCCGGGTTTGGGGGCACTTTTCTTTAATGGCGTTTTTTATTTCCCTTTTTTCCCTGGATTTGGGGGGATTTTTTTAACATCGTTTTTGTTTTTGTCCTTACCATGGTTTGGGGGCATTTGTGTAAATGGTGTTTTTGTTTACCTTTTTCCCTGGGTTTTGGGACATTTTTAAGGGTTTTTTTCATTCCCTTCTTCCCTTCCTTTGATTTGGGGGCATGTTTTTTTTCCTGTCCTTACCTTGGTTTGGGGGCATTTCTTTTAATGGCTTTTCCCCCGGGTTTGGGGGCATTTTTTTCTCTCCTTCCCTTGGTTTGGGCTCATTTTAATGGTTTTTTTCTTCCCCTTCCTTGAGTTTGGGGGCATTTTTTAAATTGCTTTTTATTCTCTCTCCTTTCTTGGGGTTTGGGGCATTTGTTTTAATGACTTTTTTATTTCCCCTTCCCTGGGTTTGGGGACATTTTATTGAAACATCGTTTTTGTTTCTGTCCTTACTTTGGTTTGGGGGCATTTTCATTTTCATGGCTTACCCCCCCTCTCCTTCCCTAGGGTTGGGGGCATTTCTTTTTTAATGATGTTTTTACTCTCCTTCCCTTGGTTTGGGCTCATTTTCAAATGTTTTTTTTTTCATTCCCTTCTTCCCTAAGTTTGGGGGCCTTTTTTATTTCCCTCCTTCTCTGGGTTTGGGGGCATTTGATTAAATGGTGTTTTTTTATTCTCTCTCCTTTCTTGGGGTGGGGGGCATTTTCTTTAGACATTGTTTTTGTTTCTGTCCTTACCTTGGTTTGGGGGCATTTGTTTTAATGGATTTTTATTCCCCTGGGTTTGGGGGCATTTTTTTTCTAATGGTGTTTTTCCCCCTCTCCTTCCCTTGGTTTGGACTCTTTTTTAATGGTTTTTTCATCCCCTTCTTCCCTGAGTTTGGGGGCATTTTTTTATTAACTTTTTATTTCCCCCTTCCCTGGGTTTGGGGGCACGCGGTTAAATGGCATTTTTGTTTCTGTTTTTCCCTGATTTTTGGAGGTATTTTTTAATGGCTTTTTATTTCCCTCCTTCCCTTCCTTTTGTTTCTCTTCTTTCCTGGGTTTGGGGGGGATTTGTTTTTTTTTTAAATAGCTTTTTTTTTCTTTCCTTTGCTGAGTTTGGGGTTGTTTTTTTAATTGGCTTGATATTTCCCTCTTTTGCTGGGTTTGGGGGCATTTTTAATGAGTTTTTTATTCTCTACTTTCTTGGGGATAGGGGCATTTGTTTTAATGGCTGGGATGCCCCCTGGATCTGTTTTTTTTTTTTTAACAATGGGTTTTTATTTCTGTCCTTACCTTGTTTGGGGGCATTTGTTTTAATGGCTTTTTTATTTCCCTAGGTTTGGGGGCAGTTTTTTCATTGCTTTTTTTCCCTCTCCTTCCCGGGTTTGGGGGCACTTTTGTTTAATGGCGTTTTTTATTTCCCTTTTTTCCCTGAGTTTGGGGGCATTTTTTTAATTTGCTTTATTTCTGTCCTTCCCTGGATTTGGGGGCATTTTTTAACATCGTTTTTGTTTTTGCCCTTACCATGGTTTGGGGGCATTTGTGTAAATGGCGTTTTTGTTTCCCTTTTTCCCTGGGTTTTGGGACATTTTTAAGGGTTTTTTTCATTCCTTTCTTCCCTTCCTTTGATTTGGGGTCATGTTTTTTTCCTGTCCTTACCTTGGTTTGGGGGCATTTCTTTTAATGGCTTTTTCCCCTGGGTTTGGGGGCATTTTTTTCTCTCCTTCCCTTGGTTTAGGTTCATTTTAATGGTTTTTTTCTTCCCCTTCCCTGAGTTTGGGGGCATTTTTTAAATTGATTTTTATTCTCTCTCCTTTCTTGGGGTTTGGGGCATTTGTTTTAATGACTTTTTTATTTCCCCCTTCCCTGGGTTTGGGGACATTTTTTTGAAACATCGTTTTTGTTTCTGTCCTTACTTTGGTTTGGGGGCATTTAATGGCTTTTTTTATTTCCCTGGGTTTGGGGGAATTTTTTTTCATTGCTTTTTTTCCCCTCTCCCCCGGGGGCATTTTTTTTACTCTCCTTTTCTGGTGGGGTCATTTTTTTAAATGTTTTTTTTTTCTCTCCTTCCTTGGGGCTGGGGCATTTTTTAAATGTCATTTTTTATTTCCCTTTTTTCCTGAGTTTGGGGCAATTTTTATGGCTTTATTTATATCCTTCCCTCGATTTGGGAGCATTTTTTTTAAACATCATTATTGATTTTGTCCTTACTTTGGTTTGGGGGCATTTTTTTATGGGTTTTTATTCCCCTGGGTTTGGGGTCATTTTTAACCCTCCTTCTCTGAGTTTGGGGGGGGTATTTGATTAAATGGTGTTTTTTTACTGTCTTTCCCTGGGTGGGGGAGTATTTTTTTACTTGGCTCTTTTCTCTCCTTCCCTAGTTTTTGAGGATTTTTTTATGACTTTATTTCTGTTCTTCCCTGGGTTTGGGGGCATTTTTTAAATTAATGGTGTTTTTGTCTCTCCTCTTCCCTGGGTTTGAGGGGCATTTTTACTGTTTTTTCCCCCTCTCCTTCGCTGAGGGAAGTCGTTTTTTTAAATGGTGTCACGACCACCCGCACAATGGCACTCACCGCAGGAGTTATTCTGCCCAATCCCCTGACACCAAGAGAGGGGCCCTTAGTAACCGAGAACCAGGACTTAGAGGATCCCAACAGCAAGGAGGCCGAGTGTGGGCAGGTAAATATAGACACTGAGTAGAAAGGTGAAGGAATCTCCAGACGAACTCCACAGGTAGAATAGAGCCGAAAGGGTAAACACGGAACAGGTAGTAGATCAAGCCAGAGGGTCGAGACACGGAGCGGGAAGTCAGACAGACAAAACTGGTACACGAATCACCGAGCAGAGGTACAGAGTCAAAATCCAAAAAGTAGTCAGGCAGCGAAGGGTCAAATGGTAACAAAGATCAGGAACACCGCAGCAAATGAACTATAGGACCACAACAGGGTGCAGGAGAAACGGATTTCCGGCTTTTTAAAGCCGGCACCAATCAACAACCCCGCCTCCATGGTGACGTCACGACCGAGCCTCCAGCCGTCCATCGCCGCCCCGATACCAGCCAAGCGGCTTAGCCACGCCCCCAGTGTTCCTGCAGGCGACGCCAGGAGAAGAGGTAAGTATGCCAACAGGGGAGTCCCCAGACTCAACCCCTTGGGCCGGTTGGCAGGGTCCTTGCCTGCCGGTGGCAGAGCTCCGGGACGGAGTCTCGGGTTTCCGGCATCCGCGGACGGCAGTCTGACCGCCGGTGCCAGGAACTGTGGGATCGGGAACCCGGCGTCCGTGAGAGGCAATCCGCCCGCCGGTGCCGACAGATCGGACACCCGACATATGCGGCGGCAGTCCGCCCGCCGGCGCTGGAACCGTCAGAAATGGCTTTTTTAAGGGGCATTTTTTAATGTTTTTTTCATTCCCCCTTCCCTTGGTTTGGGGGCATTTTTAAATGGCTTTTTTTTCTACTTCCCTAGTATTGTTTTAAATTGTTTTTTTTTATGTTCCTCTCCTTCGCTTAGTTTGAGGGTATTTTTTAAATGGTTTTTTTTGCTGTCTCTCTTTCTCTTGGTTTGGGGGCATTTTTTTTTAAACAACATTTTTGTTCCTGTCTTTGCTGGGTTTGGGGGCATGTTTTTAATTAGTTTTTTTGTTCTTTCTGCTTTCTTGTGGTTAGGGGCATTTGTTATAATGGCTTTTTATTTCTTCCGTTCCCTGGATTTGAGGGCTTTTTTAAACATTGTTTTTGTTTCTCTCCATAGCTTGGTTTGGAGGCATTTTTTCATGGCTTTTTTCCTCTCTCCTTCTCTAGGGTTGGGGCTATTGTTTTTTTAATGGCCTTTTCTTTCCCTCCTTCCCTTCCTTTTATTTCTCTTCTTCCCTGGGTTTGGGGGCATTTGGGGGTTTTTTATATCTTTTTTCTCTCCTTTGCTGGGTTTGGAGTCATTTCTTTTAATTGCTTTTCATTTTCCCCTTTCCCTTGGTTTGGGGGCATTTGTTTATCTCTATCTTTGGGGTTGGGGCATTTTTTAAATGGCTTTATTTTTCCCCTTCCCTGGATTTGGAGGGATTTTTTAAACATTGTTTTTGTTTCTGTCTTTACCTTGGTTTAGGGGCTTTTGTTTTAATGGCTTTTTATTTCCCTGGGTTTGGGGGCATTTTTATAATGTTTTTTTTTCCTCTCCTTCGCTGAGGGGGGTCATTTTTTTAAATTGCTTTTTTTCTCTCCATCCTTGGTGTTGGGGGCATTTTTTAAATGTTTTTTTCATTCCCTTCTCCCCTGAGCTTGAGGGTATTTTTAATGGCTTTTTATTTCCCTCCATCCCTGGGTTTGGGAGCATTTTTTCATGGTTTATTGTTTCTTTCATTCACTGGGGTTTCGGTCATTTTATTCCCCCTCCCTGGGTTTGGGGGCATTTTTGTTCTTAAATGATGTTTTTGTTTCTGCCCTCCCCTGTTTGTGGTCATTGTTGTAATGGCTTTTTATTTCCCTTTATTGCTGGGGTTAGGGGGCTTTTTTAAATGGCGTTTTTGTGTCCCTCCTTCCCTTTGTTTAGGGGCATTTTTTTAACAATGTTTTTGTTTCTGTCCTTCGCTCATTTTTTAATGTGTTTTTTTTATTCTCTCTGCTTTCTTGGGGTTGGGGGCATTTGTTGAGCATGGTTTTTTATTTCCCTTCTTCCCAGAGTTCAGGGCATTTTTGTTTTTAAGTGGCAATTTTGTTTCTGTCCTTCACTGGGTTTGGGGGCAGTTGTTTTAAACATCGTTTTTGTTTCTGTCCTTACCTTGGTTTGGGGGCATTTATTTTAATGGCTTTTTATTTCCCTCTTTTTTGCTGGGGTTAGGGACATTTTTAAATTGCATTTTTGTTTCTCTCCTTCCCTTGGTTTGGGGGCATTTATTAAAAATGTTTTTGTTTCTCTCCTTCGCTGGGTTTGAGGGCATTTTTTTAAATGTTTTTTTTTGTTTGTTTCTCTCCTTCCTTGGGTTTGGGGGCATTTTTTTACATGGCTTTATTTCTCTCCTTCGCTGGGTTGGGGGGCATTTTTTAAATGCTTTTTTTCTTCTTTTCTCGGTTTGGGGGAGTTTTTTGTTAAATAGCTTTTTTTCTCTCCTTCCCTTGGTTTGAGGGCATTTTTTTTAAAAAAATGTTTTTTTTGTTTGTTTCTCTCCTTCGCTGGGTTTGGGGACATTTTTTTTAAAAAATGTTTTTTTTGTTTTTTTCTCTCCTTCCCTTGATTTGGGGGCATTTATTAAAAACGTTTTTGTTTCTCTCCTTCGCTGGGTTTGGGGACATTTTTTTAAAATGCTTTTTTTTCTCCTTTTCCCGGTTTGGGGATTATTTGAGGGCATTTTTAAAAATTTTTTTTTTTTTTTTTTTTTTTTTTTTTTGTTTCTGTCCTTCCTTGGGTTTGGTGGCATTTTTTTACATGGCTTTATTTCTGTCCTTCCCTGGGTTTGGGGGGCATTTTTTTTATACAGCGTTTTTGTTTCTGTCCTTACCTTGGTTTGGGGGTATTTGTTTTAATAGCTTTTTATTTCCCCGGGTTTGGGGGCATTTTTTCATGGCCTTTCCCTGAGTTTGGGGGCATTTTTAACGGCTTTTTATTTTTCCTCCTTCCCTGGTTTGGGGGATTTTGTAAATAGCTTTTTATTTCCCTCCTTCTCTTGGTTTGGGGGCATTTTTTAATGGGATTTTTGTTTCTCTCCTTCCCTAGGTTTGGTGGCGTTTTTTTTTTATTCCCTTCTTCCTTGAGTTTGAGGGGATTTTTTTTTAATGACTTTGTATTTCCTTCCTTCCCTGGGTTTAGGGGCATTCTTTAATGGCTTTTTATTTCCATTCTTCCCTTCCTTTTGTTTCTTCCCTGGGTTTGGGCCATCTGGTTGAATAGCATTTTTGTTTCCCTACTTCTCCTTGGGGGCATGTTTTAATGTTTTTTTTCTCTCCTTCGCTGGGTTTGTGGGCAGTTTTTTAATGGGTTTTTATTCTCTCCCTCCTTGGGTTTCGAGCCTTTGTTTTATGGGCTTTTTTTTGTTTCTCTCCTTCGCTGGAGTTGCCGGCATTTTTAATGGGTTTTTATTTTCCTCCTTCCCTGGGTTCGGGGCATTTTTTAAATGACTTTTTGCTTCTGTCTTTCCCTGGGTATGGGGGTATTTTTTAAATGGGCATTCATTTTTTTAAATGGCTTTTTTTCCCTCTCCTTCGCTGGGTTTGAGTGCACTTTTAATGGGTTTTTCAATTCCCTCGGTTTGGGTCGTTTTTAATCCCTCCTTCTCTGGTTTTGGGACATTTAGTTAAATGGCATTTTTGTTTCTGTCCTTCCCTGGGTTTTTGGGTAATTTTTTATTGGCTTTTTTGTTTCTCTCGTTCGCTGGGTCTGGGTTTATATATCCCAGCCTCCCGGGGAAACACTATGTAAGTTTAACCCTTGGCCAGATTTTGCCCTGGGATATTTGAACAACGTTGACTTTATCCTAACATACCGTTAGCTGTATCTAGCATACAGTTCATTAACTATTGAATTAAGTATTCACCTCTTATGTCCACATGCATGTTTAATTCAATTCTGTTTCTTTTGTCTGCCATCACATTATACTCCATGACGAACGCAGAGCCATTCTTGAAGATGACTTGCGGTAATTAAACCATATGTCAGAAGATGTATTTGGCGGATCACATATGCAATGTGGAAATAAAATTCTAAATACACAGCTAACCTCTTAGTGTCCAGAGGGAAGGACAATCCTTCAAGCCATGGTTCCCCAGAGGTTTCCCCCGTCTGGGGTTTTTTCTCTCCTGAGTGCTGAAGGGTAGACTCTTCGTGAGTCCAGAGGTAGTTGTCACTATGATCAGCTCTGACGCCCATTTAGTTGGTCTTTTCTGCTTTTATGTTATAATATTAAATAAAATGTACTTTAATTAAATGGCTATTTTGTCTCTGTGGTGATTTTTAATACTAGTGATGAAAATCAATGTTACCATCAGTAATAACAGTAATGAGTTGATTTAAACCAAAATAATGGATGGAGCCCGACCAGTGTATACTATAAAGAGCTGCAGGGCTGGCTTCTTTGGCCCCTTTCCCAGAAATGTTATTAAGAGAGCCAGATTTTGTTACTGGGCCACATGGCTGGACTTGCCTTTTTTGGCTAAATACTGTCAAGCCTTGGCCTGTCCCCCCTTTTCTAATTAATTTCTAGGGAATCAGTGTTACCTTTGGAGACCCGTGTAAAAAATATAATAAGAAAGTGTCCCCTTTGCAAGGTATGTGAACCTAAACATATTAGTAGATGGTTATCTTACTGTCAATAGCACATTGTAGTTTGCAAATAACACTAAAGTGGTTGCAGAAGCTTCTATTGCTTGCTAAGACTTATCAGCGAACTGCAGGGTAATTATCAGGAATCAGAGCAATGGAAGTTTGTGATAATCTTTAGCAAAGATGTTAGCAAAGATGGCCTTTGCTAACATGGCATTGTTAGATCTCCTCCCCTTGAATCTTTAAGCTCCCTAAGTACAACTATTTCTAAAAGTATGACTTAACCAGCCGGCATTAGCTAATCTAACCAGACAGTTAAAATAAATTTAGGGATTGTTTTAATACTTTATTCACGTGGTTCCACTTAGTTATACGTAGAGGGACACAAGGTATAAACTGTTTTTTTTTGGTGGAATGCAAGAGAAACGTATCCATCAGAAATAAATGTCTGAGATGCAAACCTTACTTGAATAAATCTACTCGCATTCAAAATCAATGGTATTATAGTTTAATTCAACAAAATTATCTGGTGGAGCTTTTCAATACATTTAAAAAAAAAAAACATTTTAAAGTTACGAGTTACAAGTGGTCATAACCTAAAACTAGAGGATCAGGGGCTAAAGTGGTCTATCTGCTGTTAGATTCTGTGTTTCTGTGTTACCTCCAGGTGCTCTTTGTAAATGTGCTCTTTGTAATCTGGTGCCATTAGGGACTAACAACAGATAGAACTATGTTGGGGTAAAATTGGAACCTTGTGTTTATTAGTTGTATACTATATACGCACAAACAAGTAGTTATTTCACACATGTGGCCCATTAGATCCAAAGAGGATAATAAATATATGTGAAGAAGCTGCTCAATGCTGGTCTTGGGAGACAAAGAGAAGAACCCTAGTGTGGTCTGAAGATCCATGACAGGCTCAGCCAAAGCAGCAGGGACACGAGCCAAGCTATATGACACAACAGGCACATGGAAAGGGGGTAAAATATGTTAATTCTTAGTAAAATTCCCCCATTCTCCTGCAGAGTGTTTCCATGTGAGGATATTATGCCAGAATTGGAAAGCTGCTACTTCCCTTGTTACTGTGTAACTACTTTAACATTATTTCACTTAAAGGGACAATCCAGTTTTCATATACACGTTAGAATTTACAAAGTACTTAAATATACAATATCTGTTGGTGAAGCCTGTTCCATTATATATATATATATATATATATATATATATTGTAACAGTGTGAACCCCAGGGAGATGATTAGCATGGCATCTGAGTACAGCTGCTATGCAGATTATACATATGGCTCCCTGGGGTGGAGCAATTGGAGAGCAGGGTGGGCCAATGCTCCATTCCCCCATTCTGTGGAAACTCCATGCCGGGTTTTCCAGGAGGCAAGAAATCTGCAGGATCCGGTCCGGGATTTCTATGAGGCCGGCGTCAGGCCCAGGTGCTGGGCATTAAAAACCCCTGGAGCCTGATACTCAGGGAGACTGTTGGGGGAAGAGGAGGTTCCCTGTGCTCCCAGGGCAAGGAGAGGCCCTGAAGAAGACAATCCCTGAGCCAAGTGAGGCAATACCTGCCTGGACATTGTGTGTGCTGTCTGGGGGAGGTTTTCCAGAGCCTGGTGTAGCTGGGTCTGGCTGGGAGGTTGAGTTAGTGGGTGATTAGGCCGGTCAGTCTGGACCAGCGTAGTTTAGTTAGAGAGGCTCCAATTGGGAGCTAGGTTTTCGTTTTATGATTTGGTTTTTGGGGTTTGAGCGATTAAAAATAAAGCGCTATTTTGTTCAAAGCTGCTGTTCCTGACTCTGATTGCCCTAGAGGACTGTGCTTAGGACCCCTAAAAAGTGACATGTGTGGCCCTCATGCTACAGGGTTTGTCACAATATATATATATATATATATATATATATATATATATATATATACACACACACACACATGCATACATACAGAGCCCTTAACAGCACTGTGCCTCCCTATATCTCTGGTTAGGAGAGTATTTGGAGATAAGAGCACACTCTTATTTTCAACTTTCTTCTCGTCTCAACCATTATCTCTTCTTCACACTCACATCTCCAGGATTATACCCGGGGTGTATCTGGAAACTCCTACATTCACTTCAAATGCTCTTTAACAACATACCAACATCCCTGGGATCTCCCCCGAGTCTCAGGGTCACACAGTATGAAGTTTACTCCTTCCCATTCTACACTACTGTGATCATATAAAAGACTTCCAATTGGTGATTTTGCTTGTAGTATGTTATGTTAATATCCCTGCTTTAATGCAGGTGACTCAGTTATGTATATGTTTAAAAAAAGACCAAGGTTTCCATGAGGGCTGGCATTTGGGCAACACACTAAATCACTACATTTTCACAATGGGCTATTAAAGGGTTAATATTTCAAAATTGGGCTCATTTGGAAAGATCCTCGGAATGCGTACCCACAACCTAACTTCCGGAAAGACACCCTTTGTTCCTTCCAGCTTTGATATCTCCATGCCACTGACCTGACCATATTACTCTTTACTGTGTACAGTGCTAGGGGGGTTGTTACTGTAAACAGCACTGGGGGCATATTACTATTTACAGTTTTGGGGGTATATTACTGTATACAGTACGGGGGCTAGGGGTTATATACTGATTACAGGGCTGGGGATATTACTGTATATAGCGCTAGGGAGGGTTATCACGTTATACAGCGCTGGGGGATATATTACTGTATACAGTGCTGGGGGTTATATTACTGTATACAGCGCTGGGGGATATATTACTGTATACAGTGCTGGGGGTTATATTACTGTATACAGCGCTGGGGGGTTATATTACTGTATACAGCGCTGGGGGATATATTACTGTATACAGTGCTGGGGGTTATATTACTGTATACAGCACTGGATGTTATATTACTGTATACAGCACTAGGGGTTATATTACTGTATACAGCGCTGGGGGTTATATTACTGTATACAGCGCTGGGGGTTATATTACTGTATACAGCGCTGGGGGTTATATTACTGTATACAGCGCTGGGGGTTATATTACTGTATACAGCGCTGGGGGTTATATTACTGTATACAGCGCTGGGGGTTATATTACTGTATACAGCACTGGGGTTTATGCTCACAGAGATTTTTTTCTCCATGGGACGTCAGCTTTAATGTAAGGTGATATTTGACCCACAGAAGTTCTTTCAGCATTTTAACACAATGTGCTGTATAAAGATAATCCACAAACATGACCTGTCACCCACAGCATATTGGTAATCACACATAACAGATTTACTGCAAAACATGTCTTTCATTCAATCCTCCGCCGCCCCCTACAGGATTACTTGGAAACTACAGATTATCATTATTACAATCATTGTCAGTCAACCATAGCTTATTAACCCCATGGGGTACATCAGACACACAGGAAGACTATTTTCTTTCCACGAGACATATACATTTCACATGGTGCAAAGCACTACCCTACAGTATATACAATGTGTAACCGAATAACTGATTCCCAGGGGAATTTGAGTCCTGAGGAGGGACTGTCCCTCCTATACAGGGACACTTGGGTTGTAGCCATCTGCTTTACGGCCGTCAGTATATTAAACGTAAACTCTGAAACCAGTCTACTAACCATTGCCGGGTAACAACAAACTTTCCAGGGGTAAGTGTTGCTCCCAACAGCGCAGTTCCCAAGAATAACCAGCAGGGTGCGCCAGTATGTCATAGAATTCTTTACTTTTTTTTTTTTGTTATACAATATCCATCATTTTCTAAACTTTCTAATTTTTGGGGCACAAGAGTGCCATGAATATTTCCATCTATAATAGGTGGGTGGTTTTTGGGTCACGTAGTGGGAGTCACAATGGAAAGGCATTCCATTCATAGAACGCTCTTTCGGGGATCAATTCATTGCCGGTAATATCAGCATACCTGAGAACATTCAGGTTCCAGCTACCCGGATCCTTCCCTTTTCTGGACGTGGGTAGTTGGGTCTACTGGTGTCAGTAGGTGGTCCTGCTGACATCGGTAGGTGGTCCACGGACATAAATGGGTGGTCCGCTGGTGCTAAAAGTGGTAGGGGCGGGGAGTGGGGCGTTCTAGAGACCCAGAGCTACCTAGCGGAGCCCCCGGGCCAAACCTGGAGGGTTCCCAGATATACACATCAACAGCTCATAGAGAGGCGAGCCCCGTCACAGTTGCAGCCACCTAGCTACCGCCCATTCTTCATGTGTATAATATCAAACCCTTTCTTACTGAATCAAAATATAACAAACTCATGTTTATTACTATTATTACACTATCATTAACCAAAATGACATTATCATTAACCAAAACTATTGTAAAAACCATTCGCCATTATTAAACTAGTGATGACAAAGCTTCATTTAAGGCTTTTTGGTGCCACAGCTGAACAATGTATTGTTCCCTCCAATGCATTAAAAGGGTTAATGAGCGCATTATATAATCTGCCATTATTCCAAAGGTCATTAAGTTAAAAAAAAAAAAAGTGACTTTAGTAACTGACATCACAATGCGCTAAAAATTCTCCAATTGACTTGGATTACCTCTTATCGAATACCTAAAGGCTGACAATCATTTCACTGCCGACATACGAGTAAAAAAATAAAATACTATTTTTTATAAAACCTTTTCTGGAAAGAGTATAGAAAAGAGAAAAGCAGTCCTGAAATGAATTGTGTTGCATGGAGTTTAAAAAAAACTATTCATATTATAATTAGACTATATCTTATAAAGTTAGAAATGCCCATTTAAATAACATGAAACAGATCAGAAATCCAGCACAGACCGGGTTACTGTTTTAAGTGACTATTGTAGCTGGAAAAGGCTGATTATTAATACAATATCTTTATAGGTGTACAGAGGCCCTTTATCACCCCCATCACTCCCATGTTCCAATGGCCCTTTATCACTCCCATCACTCCTGTGTTCCAATGGCCCTTTATCACCCCCATCACTCCCATGTTCCAATGGCCCTTTATCACTCCCATCACTCCCGTGTTCCAATGGCCCTTTATCACTCCCATCACTCCTGTGTTCCAATGGCCCTTTATCACTCCCATCACTCCTGTGTTCCAATGGCCCTTTATCACTCCCATTACTCCTGTGTTGCAATGGCCCTTTATCACTCCCATCACTCCTGTGTTCCAATGGCCCTTTATCACTCCCATCACTCCTGTGTTGCAATGGCACGTTGATCCAAGTGTAAGTGTAAAAGGCTAATTGATCGTTAGAAAACCTCTTTGCAATCATGAAATTAGCTCAGTGACCCCAGACTGTATATTTTATATATAAACACCTTGCAAATATCTGTTTGCTCCATTAACTGATTATATGTCGATAACAGAGCTTTCTATGACATTTAATTCCGATGCTGGTAAAGAAGTATTTTGTATTCTGTGTTGAGAAGTAGTGCAGCTACTCGATGAATTCACAGGAGCACTATTTAACCCCTTCATTACCAAGCCCCGATTTTTGCATTACAGAAGGGATGTTAATGTTTTTTCTACCACTTTCTCCGGCTGGGGTTCCTATCCACTTAGATAACGAATTGAACACAGTTATGGTAGAAGGTCTCCTACCCCTCTGCCTTCCCCTCCCGACCTCCCTACCACAAGCCCCTTACAGCCATACCTGATGGCAGCTCTGGATATTGAACTTGCGCAATCACAGCGCTTGCAAGTATCTATGAGTTTGTTGTAAATTAACCCAAACTTGGCATTTGATAAACTTTGGGTTTGGTGAACAATCCCCTTTGCTTAGTGAACTGAGACATTTATTAAAAAGAGAGAGAACTGAGAAAGTTATTCCGCTATCTCTATCTAGTTCAGCAATTGGACCAAAACCCACCAAAAACCATTGCAGCTTCGTAAGCCTCTCCTGCCATCCAGATGCAGACTCCAAAGATAATCTCGGAACGGTGTATCACCCTCGATATATACATTTCTCCAGTACGTGACCACGGAATTGGTCGCCTATATACTATTTAAGTGATGTATTCAAAATATTTATATATGGCATTAATCTCCATTTATTGCCGGAAACCTGCATAAATACAACACAACCCCTGCCCCTCCGCCTTTCATACATAGGAAGTCCCAGGAAATGAGTGGATTCCATTCCTGAAACAATAATAATGTTAGCAAATTCCACAGGGGGTTTTCAGCGTGGAAATCTGAACTTTAGAGTCATTACATACCGCAGGAGTTACCTCGCTATCTCTTAACCTTACCACGGAGCAGATAAGCGGAAATTATCGATTAAAGTGAAGTCCAATGTGTAAGAACTAAAAATATAGAAAAATATTTTGCAATTCTATGTATACAATAATTGTAAGAATTTATTGCTAAAAAAATTATATATATATATATATATATATATATATATATATATATATATATAAATGTAATTTAATATTTAATAGTTGTACAGTGCTCCGGAATATGTTAGCACTACATAGAACAATATAATAATAATAATAATAATACAACTACACTGGTTATACCATGATGCAATGGGTTTTTATTTATTCTAGTGTATATATATATATATATATATCATTATAGTTGATATAGTTGAAAAAACATATACATCTTCTTAAGCTGCCCATTGATTGTACGATTCTATGGATAAATGACAAAGGGAAACCTGTATTTATTTGGATATATTTCTTGTAAAAAATAATGAGATGTCTACATGGGGATGGACGAGTTCAACCTTACTCTTGGTCCAGAAGTCGGCAAAATAACTCCCATAGAAGAGATTTATGAGAGAAAAAAAAAATGTATGTTGTATTTGATGACCATGAATATTATTTAATGTATAAATAGATATTTCTTGATATAGTTAACAAAATTAGCATGAATACTATCATAATATGAAACACAAAAAAAAATACCAAAATTAGCAGAAGCAAAGAAAATTGACACTTTAACTTACATTAGTGGGGAGAGTGAATATTGTAAATTATTTTGCGTACATGCAATCAAGTGCAATAAATAACGGGAAATAATCTACTATTATTAAAGGAATGCTGACGAATACAAAGGAACTGGTGAAAAAGTGACGTTCTTCAGTAGTAGGTTGTTTGAGTGAAAATATTTTTATGTCTAGACTGGCCTGAACAAATAATAAAGTTGGCAAGAGCCACCATGCAGAATATTTAAGGTTTTTTTTAGTTTTTTTGTAATATCTAAAAACATTTTTGAGATGGATGCTACACTTACCTGTCTCAAGGTCTTCACACGGGGATTTCTTAGGAAAGCAACAGTCCATGAAGATAACATAGTTTAAAAGATTGATGGCCAAGCCGAGGATTCCCACGATGAGGACCAACAGCGCATTCTCGGTCTTTTCCGGGCCGATAAACCTTTTGACGGCTTCCACCAGGATGCTGAACATCAACGCCGCGGCAAAGACGGCATTACCGAAGGCTCCGACCACGTCGGCTCTCAGGAAGCCAAAGGTGTTTCTTTGGTGCCACTGAACACGGCTGAAGCGGACTCCCAACAAGCCGATTATCATGGAGATAAGGTGGGAAAGAACCGCAAAGCCGTCAGACGAGAGGGAGAGGGAGTTCCCAACGTACCCAACCACCATTTCGGTCAAAAATAAGAAAAAGCTAACTATACACATAAGGATCAGCCGGCTGGTTCTGCCGGTGTATCGACTCATGTTGCCTCAATCTTTCTCGAGACTCTACTGTCCGTAGAAGAACTGGGGATCTTCCATGTAGCTTTTATGTTTTGCCAATCAGAGCTCATCACCTTCAGAAAGCTTTTTATGGCGCAGTAAAATAATAAATTTCCTCAAAGGGTCATTTGAGTGAGAGCTCGCAGCACGGGCCCCTGCTCAACCCAAGCCTAACGCCGCTAACGCTGCCTCTCAATAACAGGAATTCACTCGGGTTTATGGTTCTGTTGCAACAATTAGGATAGGTGGGTTAAAGCAACAGAGCTAAAGGAAAGTAAATATGTCGGGGGGGGTTGTATGTAAATATGATACAAGGTGTTAGGGATACATTGTATGGACTAAACATGGACAGCCGCCGGCTGGATACACAGGGCTGTGCATATGCCATAACTTGGCTTAAAGGGCCAGGGCCGTTTAGCCATCCCCAGTCCGGCTCTAGTTTGGACCACTGAACAGATGGCAACAAAGCAGTTGATGGATGTACAAACCTACCCCAAAAAGAAATGCACCAACCAGTTGTCAGTGTTTTGTTGCCATTTTTCTTTGAAGGGTTTTCTTACCAAAGGTTTTTCCACTCATTTGATGCACGCATCCCTTTAATTATATTAAATGCTGTGATTGGGATAGGGGCAAATGCATATGGGGAGAACCACTCAGCTATCGTATGTTAAAAGGTCACCCGAACCGCCATATTTGCTTTAGGATCAAGCAGCTTTGTCAAAATCCCAGTCACGTTCTAAAATTACTTGAAAAGGTAGGATAAGCCTGAAATACATCAGACAAAAACGTAAGCCTAATTTAGTGGCCCCGCGTACTACCGTCCATTTACACATCAAGCGCAAAATTCTGAAGATGTCCTCGCGATCTGACAGACTTGGAGTGCTTTTGCAAAGAAGAGCAGGCAAATAACCAAAAAGACTGATTTCTGCAATAATATCAAAAGGTGCTTCCACAAAGTATTAGTTTAAAGGTGTGCACACTTATGCAACCAGGTTGTTGTTTTTTTTTATTTTCCCGCTCAAAGATTTCAGCTTGTTTTGCAGTTGAATTGTTCACGTTATCGGTCACATTAAAAGGCGGGAAAAGTTCTGTCATGATTTATCTTTGTCTCATTCTTTAACATCACAAGAAGCCGGCATTGTGTAGACTTTTTATATTCACCGAGGTTATGTTTTATCAATTATTTCTCACATCTGTATCAAAGTAATTTAAAATAATTAAATTTTCATTATTTGCAACACTACAAAAAAACTTGCCTAATTAATGCTTTATCAAATAGATTTATTGAAGATGCCGTTTTAAATATTTTAGATATTTTCCCACCTAGAATACAATATTGCAAGAAAACAAATGAGGCCCCCCAAAGCACTGAAAAAATAGTTAATTAAAATACTCAAAAAAAAAAAAGTTGTACAAATTTATGAAAGCAAATATAATTTCCATTAAAATTAAAAAGCGCTGAGGGTTCATTCCCTTTGTAAGAAATAAGTATCCAACAGAATTAATTAATATTTCTTTTATTAGGGATCTTTTCAGAAAATAAGTGTAGTGATGCAAAGCATTAGCTACACAACACATGGGTCCTATATTTTGTTTTTGAGGTTTAGTTCCTAATAAAAAAAACTAAAACAAAAAACAAAGCTCGGCGGAAGGGTACGGTTCTTCTCCTCAATTAGTAACTGCGCCCGAACAGCGTGTAGTACTTGGCGGGATTTTTCTGGCAGACGCACTTGGCGCCGGCTGCCAGCTCCTTCAGAGGTTTGAACGGGATGCAGAGGCTTTTGGCTCCCATAGAAGGCGCCCCGGGCTCGAGGTCTTGGTCCCTGTTAGAAAATGGGTACAAAGTTACTCAAAGGAATAGTGACGCTTGTTACCTTCAGTCTCCCGTAAAGTTTCTGCTGCTCTGCACAGGCAAACGGGCGTTCTCACCCACCGGCAGGGGCTTTCATTAAAAACCCTGCCGGTACCCGTCCATATGATTGACGCACCATTATTACACCAGACAGGCTTGAAAACCAAGAAATATGTGAATAATCCACACACACACGCTTATTTTGTATTCTCCTAACTGAATAATAGGCAACAGACAGCCCATAGTAAAAAAAAAAATAAAAAAAAAAAAAAAAACTGATAGCGCTATATAAATCAATAAATACGTTTAAAATATTTTCAACGAAAAAAAATGGGTTCTGCTGGACGGAGACATCTTATCGGTTTGAAGGAAGCAAATAAATGCCTAACTAAAAGACAATGTTGCGAGTAAAACAAAACCAAAAAAAAAATGTCTATGAAACCCCAGGCAAAACAAAAAAAAAAAAACAATGCACAGTTGGCCGTCCAAATAAGTATTTAGCAAAATATGGCAAGAGAAAAAAAAACGAATAGAAATGTAAAAAATAAAAGGCATCGGCAGGAGCAGAGACTTACCTGGCCGTGGTCTTCTTTATCCAGTCTTCGCAGTCGATCTCCCCGCAGAACGGAATCTGCACAATCTGAAAATTTTTTATAAAAAGTAATAAATCATAAAAAACAGACGATGGAGGAAATTCTCAACAGTGTAATAACAGTAAATCGAGACCCGTGCCGGCCAAGAACTCTGGAGAGAGAGAGCGGCGTTAATGAATGAGACAAAGATGGTTCTTCTACAGAACCTCATGGTCACAGTCAGTGTTCTGGCCGCTTCTGGTGCATCTACCGGAGGCATCCAGTGATTTTATACACAATATCTTAGTCACTGACTCTGGCTCGGTTTGGCCGTAACAGGAGGGATTCCGCGTGGTCTGCTTTTAATATATTTACATTAAATCCATTCAAACCAAACAATGACGGTGATTTATGGCATCCTGCAAGAACATAGAACCCAAGAATTTAATGGCGGATAAGCCCCATTTGAACTGTCTAGTTTGCCTGTTATTTCCTGCTGTAAAGACTCAGATCTCAATCAGTCTCGTCTTAGATTCAGGAGCCATATGTCTATCCCATGCATGTTTAAATCCCCTCGCTGTATTACCCTCTACCACTTCAGCTGGAAGGTTGCTGCACTTATCTACCACCCTCCCAGTAAAACACAAATGGAGCAAAGCATTCAACTATGTGTAGCCCTCCTTCTTAGATTTTTCTGTTGCAGACTCTGTGACAAACATTTACACATAATATGCACCACTTCTCATTTTTTTGTTCATTCATTTATTCATTCATCCGCTTAACACAGTAGAGATTGTAACTAATTTTGGCTTTTGTGCCAATTACAACATATTACGAGATTAATCCAATCCGGGGGAATTCTTATTGTTCTCACTTTCTTATCATCACGGATAATGGGTTAGGGATACGCAAACAGTTTAATCTAAACGGCTCTATCATTCTTTCCCGGTCACATGTGATAAACGCTTGTTCTGTAAACCAACGTACAGAAGAAGCAGCTCAGAACATAAAAGGCGATGTCGGTCCCCCCCCCCAAAAAAAAACAATCCAGCGGTGAAAGTGTTACGCAGGAAGACGAGCGGATTTAATGCCGCGATATCTATACATTCCGGACGCTGCTAATTACGTATCATAAAGTCTGAAGTGCTGTCGCACGGAGCGGTAAACAGGACGGCTTCCATGTCAAGGCTTCGGGTCACGAACAGATCTTTATCTCAGACAGATCGGCCTTGACAGCGTTTGGCCCCCGTGGATTGCCGATGCCAACCCAGCACTGACATTTTATTGCACTCTATCTTAGTAAATATTTTTCATCCAAAGCCATTTTAGGAAATGCTTTTTCAGCACATAAGGGAGATTATAGAAGGTGGAATATTTTACACAGCGCGGCTTCAGAAACGGCATTTACCGCCACGACAAAACAGTGGAAGCGTTCAGAAAATCATTTCAAAACCTAAGAAAAATTTTCTTCATCGAGATACCTAAATCAGTGTGAGGCCGAACAGAAAATGACTTTGGGACCAAACTCTCTGCCCCCCCCCATCTTTTATAACTTCTTTAATTCTATTCAGTAATAAAAATATAATATTTTAAACAAAATATATAACATTTTAAATAATCTTTGAAGGCTTATGAGACAGCTTCACATTGCTAGCCCCATTGGGTGTTGCTCGACTCAGATGGATGACTCTACCCCCCCATTGGGTGTTGCTCGACTCGGATGGATGACCCTACTCCCCCCCCCCAATGGGTGTTGCTCGACTCAGATGGATAACTCTACCCCCCCATTGGGTGTTGCTCAACTCGGATGGATGACTCTACCCCCCCCATTGGGTGCTGCTCGACTCGGATGGATGACCCTAACCCCCCCATTGGGTGTTGCTCAACTCGGATGGATGACTCTACCCCCCCATTAGGTGTTGCTCAACTCGGATGGATGACTCTACCCCCCCCATTGGGTGTTGCCGACTCGGATGGATGACTCTACCCCCCCATTGGGTGTTGCTCGACTCGGATGGATGACCCTACCCCCCCATTGGGTGTTGCTCGACTCGGATGGATGACCCTACCCCCCCCATTGGGTGCTGCTCGACTCTGATGGATGACCCTACCCCCCATTGGGTGTTGCTCGACTCGGATGGATGACCCTACCCCCCCATTGGGTGTTGCTCGACTCGGATTGATGACCCCACCCCCAATTGGGTGTTGCTCAACTCGGATGGATGACCCCACCCCCCATTGGGTGTTGCTCAACTCGGATGGATGACCCCACCCCCCATTGGGTGTTGCATGACTCAGATGGATGCCCCCCCAACTAGCGTGTCAGAGGTTAAGATGTAAAGTTTTACTTTACTGAGAAGGGGGTAGATACACGGAACAAGCCTTCCACCAGAGCTGTTCAATTCCCCAGCTCGAATGGATGACTTATCTTAAGAGATTGCCATAAATTGAGAATTTTTAATAAGCACTTTGAGAACGCTGAACTCTCCAGGGTCTAAGGCAGCGAGGGGGTCCTGGGAGCTTTTGCAAGCAGACCAGCAGAAATGGTTAGTGAATACCCACTTTACCCGCTAGCAAAGTCTCTGGTCTTATCCAGCAGAATGAAGAACAATAACGCTACAGTGCAGATTAAATATTTTACAGCCGGCGGGGTATAAAGTTCTACACTATGTTAGCGGTCGGGGTCCTTGCGGCATCACAATCTTTCTGTTTTTCGGCCTCGCCATTGTTATGCTCAAGTTTATGACTCGCTGCGTGATTTAATATATATCCTCCAGAAACCGTCTGTGTTCCTTATTGCACAGTCACATTAAAACATATGTTTTCTTATTTTTGAGCGCTCCGTATCCTTGCATGAGACGACAGCTTATTTAGTTCAATGATTAACCGCGTTCTGCCCGTCGCTCTCATGACACCATAACGCATGAGAAAATGGGATTCTGGGGTTCAGCCGCTTAGTGCAGACATGTAAAAACACGACCCAGGGCAACTACTTTTCATGAAAATACTCTCTGCTCACCCTGGGCAATTAACTTGTAGGTAACAATTTTCTAATTACGCATTACTTTTTTTTTGTTGGTTCACGCGTTTACAGGCCAACTGGCCCTATTCCAGAAATTGCACAGAAATGCAATAAACTGTCCAAATACAATTGGCCGCTAAATTACTGCTGATAACCCAACCTTAAAGCACCATCGCCAGAAATCAGTAACCTTTTGGCACTTGACTTCGATAAACCCAGTGACACCTCAATTATAATGCATGTAGCCGTCCAAAACGGATTCACCTCTTATCACCTCGTCATCTAACGATGATAAAACATGCAAGCGATAAGAGGGAGACGTTTTCCCGCCCTTAAATATCTTTGGGCTTTGCCCACATTGGATGACCAAAGATCTTAGGAGGCACAGCTGAACGTCTATAGGTTGGCAACCTCCGATGTGAAGCAAAGGATCATGGGAACTACAGTGCGACAGAAAGTAAACAACCACAGGTGGGTGACCCCCTTGGGAAGAGCCAAAAGAAGAATTCTAGTGCAAAGGGATAGACGTGCCACAATCTGCAAGGGCATTCTACTGGTTTCCATAGTGACTGCTCCAAAGTTTAAAATTTGAGTTTCAAAAGGGATTTTTTTTAATTTTAAGTACGGACCATGGCGGGGGCAGCTGCTAGATCATGGGGGGACAGCTGCTAGATCATGGGGGGACAGCTGCTAGGTCATGGGGGGACAGCTGCTAGGTCATGGGGGGACAGCTGCTAGGTCATGGCGGGGGACACTTGTCCGTTCTCATTTGCTCATGTGTTATTGGTTGATGCCAAGTTTTCAATTGCCTTACGCTTGCTAGAACACACTGTGTAAGACTACGGTGTAAGACAGGGTTAAATGGAGCTGTGTATACCGTATATTCCGGCGTATAAGACGACTGGGCGTATAAGACGACCCCCAACTTTTACAGTCCAAATATAGAGTTTGGACTATACTCGCCGTATAAGACTACCCCTCTACCCAGCGTACAACAACCAGCCAATCACGGCAAGCGATGTACCTTACCGGTGATTTGCTGACATATACATACATGCACTGCCCTTACACACACACACACACATATATAATATATATATCTATATATATTTATACACTGCCCTCACCACACACTCCTGCCTTTACACACATGTATATGTATATGTATATGTATATATATATATATATATATATATATATATACACACACACACACACACACACATGTATGTATATATATATATATATATATATATATATATATATACACACACACACACATATATACATATATATACATATATATATACACACACCAGTGTGTGTGTGTGTATATATATATTTCTCCCCCCTTTGTCCCTTTCTCCCCATCTCTTACCTTATCTTCTGTCTTCTTTCTGCTCTCTAATCACTACGCGCCGGCTATTGATGCCGGGCGCCGGGACATGACGGCATCCCTGTGCTCGGCATCAATAGCCGGCGCGAAGTGATTAGAGAGATTGGTGGCTTCGTGTGAACCTCCGGCTTGGTAAGTACCCGGCGTATAAGACGACCCCCCACTTTTAAGAAGATTTTTGGGGGTTAAAAAGTCGTCTTATACGCCGGAATATACGGTATTTTATTCCAGCCCATTAGAAGAACTTACTTTTCCAGAGTCCAGCTGCTTCTGGAATTCCTCCATTGTGTCCGCTACAACCATGTGGCTCGTAAGATCATGGAGTGCTCTGAAACGGATACGATAAGAGAATGAGAGGCTGACCTACATCAGATCACGAACAACGCAATGGTTTATTTCTTAAATGTCATATGACAAAAAGTAGACAGACAGTAACTTCTAAGTGCTTGGTTTCTTTTTTCTGGCTCCTTGGAGCTCCTTCCTCCAATCTTCACCTCTTCATTTTACGATTTAAGCCATTTTTGCAGCTTTCCTCCAATTGGTTATCTCTCTCTGCCCTAAACGATCACAGGTCTCCCCACTATCTGGCTGAAGCCTTCACACCTCCTCAGATATGACTGAAGATAATCAGAAAACTCACCTGTTGTATAGATTTCCCTGGATCTCCTCTAAGATGCTCCTCAGCCTGTTTTCAGCCTGATCCTCTGGGATAGTTATTTTTTCCCCCGTATCACGTCGGACGGCTACAAACTGCTGGTTCTTCATATCTCTTGGGCCAACTTCAAGCCTGATTGGAACTCCCTGCAAAGGATAATGCGAGTTAGTACTATAGTATTCATAGACTTATTTTTATAACACACTGGCATTGATAGAGCACGGATTATGTTTTACCATTACCGAAATGAGAATTAAAAACATTATGGCAGTGATAAAGAGCCACCGGGTCACAGGAGTGATGGGAGTGATAAAGAGCCACCGGGTCACAGGAGTGATGGGAGTGATAAAGGGCCATTGGAACACAGGAGTGATGGGAGTGATAAAGGGCCATTGGAACACAGGTGTGATGGGAGTGATAAAGGGACATTGGAACACAGGAGTGATGGGAGTGATAAAGAGCCATTGGGTCACAGGAGTGATGGGAGTGATAAAGGGCCATTGGAACACAGGAGTGATGGGAGTGATAAAGGGCCATAGGAACACAGGTGTGATGGGAGTGATAAAGGGACATTGGAACACAGGAGTGATGGGAGTGATAAAGGGCCTCTGCATGCCTATGAAGAGATTCCATTAAAAATCAGCCGTTTCCAGCTACAATAGTCATTTAAAATATTAACCCTGTCTGCGCTGGATTTCTCATCTTATTTTAATGGACAAAATCATTTTATATACATGCACACACTTACTTCACTCTGTACAGTTACATTCCTTATCTGGATCAAAAAAAAAACCCTAAATTTTTTCCAATTTTATAACACTAAGCAATTAAATAGAACCCAATAATCCCACAAAATTTCCCAATGATAAATTCCACTGCCTGGGATCTGTTGTGGTTTCTACCCTAATTCAATATAAGAAAAAATATTCTTTATCAAATATAGAACTTGGGGTATTTCACTGCTTTTGATGCCTTTTTATCTTCTTCAAAGTTAGATAACCTTTTCACTTTTTTTTTTTTTTACACCCCCCCCCCTCATAGTAGTCTTAATTTCTCGCGCTTCTTCATTCTGAGTATTCTGACGATTCATCAAATAATAATAATCAAATATATTTAAATCCATAAATGATTTAGCAGCGTTAAAACTAAAGAAAAGCTTCTAGATTTTATGATTAAAACAAAAAGGGGGCTGGCATTAATTAAAATGATTAAAAACAAAAAGGGGGCTGGCATTTCCACTTGTGAACGATGCTATAGCATACATTTCTAGCCTGGGGAGGAATTAGGGCTATGAATAGAAATACTGCAGAAGCCTATTTAAATGTACAGAAAAATCTAAAATAAGTTTCACAATTTTGAACACACATATAAAATTACATATGTACAAATCTCACTTTTTTTACGTGTAGAAACCCAACGCGTTTCGCCGACTTAAACTTCTTTTATAAAAAGAAAGGTCTGCTTAAAAATAGCCTTGGAAAATGTCATACGGTGATTAAAAGAAAAAAAAATGCAAAAAAGGTTTTTTCTGGGGGCTCCTTAAAGGGAAAACCGTGCTTTTCAAGTATCCTTTCGGGCTCCTTTAAATAAAAATTTTCCATTAAACTCTATTCTTCATTAAAAGAACCAGGGCTACGGAAGGTGCTCCGATCTCGATAAATATTTAGTCAGGGTTATCGAATACCGTGTCACGTGAGACGTGTTATTCAGCTCTTTACAGTTTTATTGGCAACAGAAGACTTCCTATAGCATAACAACTGCGTTATAAAGGCTAAATGTTAATTTAAAGTTACCCGAGTACGGCTTTATGACTTGCCTTTACAACATAAGTAGATGGTGATTTAAGGAGAAGAGTTCATGGAACCTAAAGAGATCATTCACTAGAAGAGAACTTCTACCAGTCAATGAAGTTATAAAAACACAGTACATTTACTTAAAGGGGAATGAACCGTTTCATTCAGTCGCTCACACCCTAATTCCCATACAGTCTGTATGGAACCACTCTTCTCCCTCTTCCTGATCCTTACACAGAAGGAGGCACTTTTGCCGGCAGAGCTTTTAACTAAATGAAACCCACCGGATTTATAATTTTTTCATCAATATCTGTGTTTTTTGTTTGAGATATTTGTTCTCAAAGTAAGGAATTATTATATATTGTGTAAGCAAATGAATGAGGCAGAATGCGGCAATACTGGCATTATCTGAACTTCGCTGCCTTCTCCCTCATCTTTTGGCTGTCCGAACCCATCAACAGTCAGCAACTTAATCCTGTAAATTTATAAGGGTTCGCTTAATGTACAGAGCTTATCGGCTTGTATTAATCTTTGGTGGACGAGGGACTAGAGATCCGTTGTTCTAACTCGAAGAGAGAGTTTTGGCTCCAGGGCATCAAGGCTTGCGTTCTATAACCTGCCTCTTCAGGTGGGAAAGGTAGCGTTTTCTATTTCTAAACGTTCCTTCAAGGCCGACGTGCACGCGGACTTAGAGAATAGCCAATTATACTTAGCAATTATATTTTCCTTTAAAACGTTCTCAATTTCCGCTAAAATAATCCCCTTACACAAGGCAGAATATACGTTAAGCGGCACGACATACTGTACAGATATTTATTTTTAGTAAAAGTAGTCGCTGTGATACGTTATCTCTCCCAGTACCAATGTTTAACCAATATGAGCTTAAAACCCATTAATTAGTCACACATAAAGTACAGCGAGATGCTGTTTTTTCAATAAATTTTGTTTTATAATATACCATTTACAGCCAATTATGACCGGATGAGGAAACTGCGATAAAGAGCAATAATAAAAAAGACAGAAAAAATATCCTATCAGCAAATTGCTATAACCCCCTATATTTTTCAATGTACCCTTAACCAGGACACAGAGAGGCAGACGGCACGGAAGAGAAAATACTGCTGGGACAATGACCTTGAGCTCCCAGTGGTTGAACTTCCATCCCGGAGAATAGTTGTCGCGCAGGTCGGCGCGGGCTCGGATGTCTGCGTTCAAGAGGCGCTTCAGATACTGGTTGCACTTCTTTAGGAGGGCATCTCTGTCTTCCTCCGAGAGAGAGTTTGTAATTCCGCAAGCTATAACAATGACCTAGAGCAAAGAGGCACAAATTAGAACGTTCCTTGTTCTTCAGAGAACGTTGCATGTCCCATCGACGACTCTATTCTAACATCTTTATTCAAAACATTTAGCGCAATGACCGGAACATGTCAGATCCCACACCGACTAACGCCTTACAGAACCCTCAGTATTCCAACATTTCCATTTTCAGTTAACCTATTAATGCTCAATGTTGCCAGCGGTAAAAATCGAGGCCATCATCACCCTGATTCAAGCTCTCCGTGGAATTTAAACCTGAGAAATCCTACCTCTTAAAGAACTACGTACCTGTACACAGGCTACACGAGGAGGCAACACCAGACCCATATTGTCTCCGTGGACCATGGTCATCACGCCGATTGTCCGAGTGGTAAGCCCCCAGGAGTTCTGGTAGGCATACTGTTTTTCCCCTGGGGTCTTGGGGTCTTCAAAGACGATTTCAAACATTTTGGAAAAGTTCTGCCCGAGATGATGCGACGTCGCACCCTAGAAAAGATGTTTAAATAGATGCATTCAAAAGGCAACAGGATATTATATAAACTCAATAGAGCCTACTCATGGCCAAGTTCTACCAGGGAGCAGATCTGAACTGGTACGAGGAAGGGTCGGGTGCCACGAGGACAGCTCTGCTAGCCTTGGCTTCATACAGCTCACAGTAAGAACTTTGGTGGCCACTTAAAACCCAAAGCAAACCGTTCATTTTACACCCACCTGAATGGCCCGTCCGCTGGCGGATATAAAAGCTTCCACGGTTGTGGTGTAATCGCCTCCCGCAAATTTCTCCTTCTCGGTTTTCCTTCCTTTCACTACGGGGATAGCCAAGAGCTCCTCATAAACACCGGCATAGAAATCCAGTATCTGCAGGACCTGGAGAGGACGGAAGGAGACGATCGCGGGCTTAGACTTCAGAAGGAAATACTCAGCAACAAATTCAAACCCAAATTCAGAATTATTTCTCTCCATCCAGGTGAAAAAAAACCGTTCATCTACATCAGGTGGCAACACGGCACCATCAGACACAGGTACAATATACATCGCAAGAAGATATCGCAGAAGATGCAAGAAGCTCAGAAGATATCAGAGTAAGATGTAAGAAGGAACGACAGATGTAAGAAGTCCCCAAAACAATATGGCAGAGTAAGATGTAACGAGTCCACAAAACAATATCGAAGATGTTAGAAGCCCACAAGGAGGCATCACATTCAATCCAACATTTCAAACCGAGGAACCAGAAACAGGCCAGCATTTGACTCTAATAAGACAGGTTTGATTAATGAAAGAACACTTTGAGATGCTCGGTTTCGTTAAATCGTTCTTTGAATGCTTAGTCCTTGAGTCCTGACAGCTACGCATGACCGCTAGTTCAGTGGCTGCCTCGACAGCCGGCTTTATTGAGGCTTGATTACTACATAATCTGCATTGCTATCATCAGCAGGATGATCAAGGCCGTCTGCACAATATTCTGAAAGCTTGGCACGCCGGGAGACAGGCAAGCAATATGTCTGCCTCTCGGGTGCAGCGTTCCTACGATAGATCCCGGAGTCTTCTCGGAGTTAATTAGAAGATTTTCCATTATGCCCGCTTATTCCACTGTTCGACAAAAAAAAAAAAAGCTGTTAAGTAATTTTAGGAAGATTAAGGCTCTCTGCTGGCTGTGAGCCATGGGATTTGGACTCCACAGTTACTAGCCAACTAAATGCTGCCCCCAATATAAGGGTTAAAGCTTAGAAACCGCTTTTCAGATGTACGGAAGAAAAACGTATGCGATCTGTATTTGTGTTCAAAACGCTTTCAGGCAAGGCTTTTTTTTTTTTAAATAAATTTAAAAAAAAATAAATCAGGATTTTTTCTTTTTTTTTTAAATTTAAAAATATTTAACAATTAAAAGAAATATTAAACGTCACAGGCAGCGGGCTTGAAACAAATGCAGTTCTTGTTTGGTAGAGTTCAAGCAAAACCGCTTATGTGCTAAAAGTGAAGGTGAATTAAGGTCACTTGGCTGGGCTATGAGAAAGCAATGGGAAAGGCGAGAGCGCACCGGCGCCATCTACAGGAGGGACCTGGAATTTGTGTTCTGAAATACAGGAGCATTCTGTGCGTCAACCGCTTCTCCTCTAAACATACTAAGATCACCACTTCTACATTATTCTGGTACGGGGTTTATAAACAGGAACAAAAAAGCATCTGAATGCCAAAAATGTGTTGTTTCCAGAAACAAGGATATATTTAAGTATCCCTTTACATTCAATGACAAAATAGAGACGGAGGGAGACGGGTCAACAAAGTATCAAGGAGTTTTGGTGAATAAATGAGCCGAATTGCGGTAGTTCCCCCACCCCAACATCAGGTGCCATCAATAAAACACTAAATTCTTCATAGGATGGAAAAGGGATCTTTATATTAAATTAGATCATGGGTCAGATAATAAGGAATGATTAATATGCTGTCCGGCCCCCTAAGGATACAAACAACCACTCAAAGAACGGGCGCATGGGAATGATATATTCAATAAAGATGGCCCCCTAATAATAAAGGCTATCAGAATCTCCCCCCGTAATAATAGGAAGAGATCTGTGTAATTAGGAATTATTCTCAATATAATTAAGAAATAAGAGACCAATGTTAAGAATACACTTGGTCTGTAAATCCCCCCCCCCCCAAAGTCTTAATGTTCAAAAAAATTCACGGGGTGGGGGGGGGTTTGGTCAGATCAATAAAGACGACCGGATGTATATTTTCCCACGGGTATCTTAAGAAATGGAGCTGCTATTGTCACGTTGAACCCCAAAAGAGTATAAAGCAATCTACAGAATTTACCTCCTCTGCTGCTTCCTCGTACGTAGCGAACGCCGTGTGTCCTTCTTGCCAAAGGAATTCCCGCGTACGGAGGAACGGCTGAGGGTGCTTGAACTCCCACCGCTGAAATCCGGAGAAAAGACAAGACGTGATTTACAGGAACAACGCGTACAGTGACAACGTAACAACCGTACTAAAGCAGAGCAAGATTAGCAAATAAAAGTTCATATAGAAGAGCCTGCGTATCATACACACCGGCCACATGTTCAGGCAATGCGGTCCTTCAAAGTAATGGAGGATATATTACTGTATACGGCACCGGGGGGGGTATATTACTGTATACAGCGCCGGGGGGAGGGGGTTATATTACTGTATACGGCACCGGGGGGGGTATATTACTGTATACAGCGCCGGGGGGAGGGGGTTATATTACTGTATACGACACCGGGGGGTTATATTACTGTATACGGCGTCGGGGGGTGGTTATATTACTGTATACAGCGCTGGGGGGGTTATACTACTGTATACAGCGCTGGAGGTTCGACTGAAAGAGTAAAACACTTTTTTTTTTTTTAACTTTCCCTTAAATGACATCGATGCCCCTTCTGACTCGTGGACCACAGACTGGTCACACAAAGGTATTTAATACAAAAAAAGGCTTCTACTCCCTCACAGAACGGCTATAAAGCAGGAAATCTCTTAAACCTGCTCGGCTTCTTTAAAATGCAAAAAGCGACCCTTGGCCAGAGACGTCACCCAAGTGCACAGGGAACACCAACGGCCCCTGGACTTCGTAGTCACAAAACCTTGGCTGGGAACCACCGACCGACCAGCTTCCCCAATATATATATACGTTACGTCCCGTAAAGAAGAGATAACGTGTCCGCGGCACCTACCACAACGTTACACCACTGGTTGAGCTTTATGGGAAGGTCTCTGTGTGACTGCACCCACTTGGCGTAAGCCGGATACATCACTGCAAGAAAGAATAAAATCCATCAGATCAGAAGGGGATCTGTTATTATAAATAAGAGCCATAATAGCCCCGTTAACCTGCTCATCTATCGTTACGCTGCGTATGCAGAGCGATTATCGCAAGTACCTGTCTCGCTCGTGGGGCGCACGGCGATTGGCTCTGCCAGCTCGGTCTTCCCTGATCGCGTGACCCACGCAACCTACAGAAAGACACAATCGGAGCAAAATCAGCAATTACAAACCAGAGCCAGCACACACCGCCTGCCACGAGGTACGGACGCTGGCCGCAGATCCACCCGTCTCTCATACACAGAATAGGAGCTTTTAACAGTAAAGTGCATTTCCAGCCGGTTACAGGAGCAGTCAGGTCATTCTTCATCATGACTGCTCCTTTTATTCTTAATAAAAACATCCCTGCCGCGTTCCCTGGGCTCTGCAGGACAGCACCTCACAGCCCCTTCCAGAACAGAGACATCATTAGAGAACGTGCTGTCCCAACGAGACCCGGCTCTGCACATATCACGCATGTGTTAAAAATATATATATATTTTAACAATTAATAGATTTTAATGATTTAATATCTATGAACGCGGCTGCCGCTAGGAAACTATATCTAAGCTAACGTTATAATAATGCCCATAACTTGATAATATATTGTTTTTTATTTGATCATGTTCCTAGATTGTGATTTATTTCATTTTTTTTTTTTTACCTCTGGAGCAAAATCAGCAATGTGGGTCTTTTCTTTCTCCAGCGCAGCCTGAGACACGAACATCGGGAAATAGCAGTTTTCCACCCCCAGCTTCTTTATCCTGCGGTCGAAGAATTCTTTGATGGACTCCCAGATGGCGAAGGCCCAGGGACGCAGGACGTAACAGCCGCTGACATCATAATATTCAATCATCTCGGACTTTGTGATCACCTGGGGAATATATCGCTTGGATGAGCACCAATGGCGTATGTACCGGTTACTCAACACCGAAATTCTAATACTCTTAAAAATTCCGTCCAACAAAAGGCAAAGAATTAAGTGCTCCTTTGTGTTAAGGAATAAAACTAAACCTGTCATTTTATCCTTTTCTGAAAAGATTTAAACCGCATCAAAAGAGAAACAAAGCATTTTCTGTTTATTTGCCATCCGCTTCTTTTAACCTATCAGTGTCCTCTCTTTTTGTCACATGACCACACGTTATAATCAATCAGTCCGGGAATTAGGGGGGTTTCACATAAGAAGTGATTACGGCAGAAAGTTTGCTGCGATGGAATGGTCCAATTAACTGGAATATTCCATTAGCTAAATTCACAGTCTATTAAAGGTTTTCTATAAAAAAAAATTAAAGCCACCAGCGGTTCTTTGCTTTCCATTGGTTGATTGAGCCATCACAACAGCCAATCAGAATCAGAAAGCTGAAGGATTTTTTTTTAAATTATTGCAATAAAATCCCCTTTTAAACTATCGCTCATTTACCTGCAACATGTTAAAGCAACTCTTATAGTGAGGGGGGGGAAAAGTCTTCAGGGCAGTAATTACTGTGTTTTCCTCGCCTTAAATTAACCTCGTGTGTCAGTTTGTCTAATGATTCAAATATATTGAAATATTTAGCTATTAAGCGTACACCAAAACAGATCCATTATTATTATTTTTATCTATGTACCGATACATTAGGGAAAGAGGGCCCGGCTAAACCAAAATCGGATCCGATAGCTACTCTTCCGGTGCTCCTGACCGTCCGCGGCGGCTTCAACATATTTGTGAAAGGCGGTAGGTTTCCCAAGCAGAGGTATTAAGGCAAGAGGGTCCTCAAAAGCAGCTTAAACGTCTTACCTGGGAGTACCAGTCTGCAAGGTTTTCTTCCTTTTTGGCTTCCAGACCGAGTCTAAGGAAAGCAAACGTATTCTGTAATTACACTGCGCTCCATTTTATTTATGGGGGATACAATGTAGCCTCACACTTTTTTAAGTTCAAAAAGTACAAAAAGGCAACAAAGATTGGAGTGTTAATTCAGACTCGCCTAGTTTGTTTCTTTGGGCCTTGGCCTTCACCCGCACCCCCGGCAGAAGAACCGTTCCCTTGCTCTTTGTTGGAGTCCTTCTTCTTCTGTCCTTCGCTCGGCTTGGGCTGTTTGCTCTGTTTCTCAGACTTGTTCTCCTTCTCCTTCTGTTTTTTGTCCTCCGGGCCAGCGGCAGACACCGGCTTGTACTCGCTTCCAGTAAGAGCCTTGTACTGGGTCTTTAACTCCAGAAGCGCCTTGACTGCGGCATCCACCTTATCCTAGGATTTCAGAGAAAACGAGAAATATTAGCCGTGTTACGAGAGCCCTGATTAGGACTTCTGTGCTAAATCTTTCATTAACCTCTTTCCTTATTACACAGGCTGAAGAAAGACACGCGTCCATCAAGGTCAGCCTTCCCCATATCTGTTAATCTATGATCTTAAACCACAATGTACCAGTTGGATGCAAATTCTTTTCCTTGAACGATACATTTAATGCCGTGCTATGACGAAGGTGTAAATAAGAGGTTCTAAGTGCTGATTTTAGGCGCTCATACTGATCGACGCGCAATGAGCTCCTAGCGCGCATGGTTAGTTTTGCAATACAGAAGGAACTATACGTTCCTACAATAATGCTTTGCAGGCTGCAGCGGCACAGAAAAGATTTTATCTACTAACCTCCGACAAGGAAATAGCATTTATTAAACGGGGGGGGGGTTATATATATATTAATTACACTTTCAAAGAAGACCACTACCACCATGAGTCCATGAGCAGCTTCTTAACAGTAATAAATGTAAAAAGAGTTGAGGCTCTCAGGTCAGTATTCTTTATAAAGAGCCAAAACTAACAAGTTTCCCCAGCATAGAGAGCTTAGCTGGCCCTGTACAATGCATAACTCAACGAGGCTCTGAAGAAATCTCGCTGAGATTATACCTAAACAGCCAAGCTCATCCCGCAGGAGAAGCTCGCCCGGGGTTGGCCTTTCTTACTCAGTCAACCTTCCTAAAGCATCTCCCGTTACCGAATAAACCCAAACGCTCCACGTCGATATTTTAACCTCTGTGCCCGTTAAAGGCGTAGACGTCTTGCTTTCGCACCAGTTTTACCATAACCCACCTTGGCAGCTTTTTCCGCCTTCAGTTTCCGGACTTCATCGCCTTGTTTAGACACCCGGTTATACAGCTCTTCTGCTTCGGTAGAGCCCGAGCCGTTTGCCTGAGAGTCCTGGGGTTTATCCGTCGCCGGCGGCTGACCCGGCTTGTACTCCGCTCCGGTGGCTTCCTTGTACTGAGCTTTCAGGGACAACAGCAGCTTCACGGCTTCATCCACTTTATCCTTTAACAGACAAACACAACGGAACCCTGTCCTTCCTTACCATGCATCAATTAGAAGGTAAACTCAGCTAATTAAATAATCCTAAATAGAGGCATGCGGGTTTACAACAATTATATTCATCACTTCTACTTCTATTAAGAGGGATTAAGCTTAAGAAGCGAGCCCAGCTCTTACATGAAGACCAAGACCAAGTGGAAGGTCCCCCCATCTACCCGAGACTCAATCAATCTACCCAAGCCTTTTACCTTGGGGGCTTTCTCAGACTTTAGCTTGCGGACAAGCTCCCCCTGCACGGAGACTCGCTCATACAGATTCAGACCGGCATTTGAATGAAGGTTTTCTTGACTAGAGGTAGACAAGGCATTAGGGGCTTTACAAGGAGGCTGAGGTTGGCACCCGGGCTTATAGTCCTGGCCGGTGCTTTGCTTGTACTGCGCTTTAAGGCTTAAGAGTGTCCCCACCGCAGCCTCTACCTCTTCCTAAAGCGAAGAAAAAGATGAGAAGAAAAGGAGAAAAGAAAAAAGGAGATAAGAAAAAAAGAAAAAGCGAAGGAAGGAGATGTGGCAGATAAACACAGACCATTACAATATTTAAGGGGTCTGACAAGACGAGAATTGACAGACTAAGACAAACCGATACATTAGGTGGAGAAAGCCCAGCTCGCAAGTTTACAATCTGGAGGGTCGATGTTCAAAGACAGAATCCTCCAAGATATTAGGGTCTTGTACCTTGTGGTGAAATAACGCTATTTTTTTTCTACAGTGAACAGAACTTTATATATATATATTCCGTACCTTCGGGGCTTTCTTGGATTTCAGCTGCCGGACGACTTCTCCCTGCTCTGAAACCTTGTTATATAAAGCCATGCCATCGGTGGCACCGGGGGCCGTGGGATTGGAAGGAGGTGCTGGGCTAACGTTCAGGGTTACCGGAGGCTCCCCGGGTTTGTATTCTTTGCCAGTAACTTGTTTGTATTCTGCTTTCACAGCCAGAAGCGTTTTCACGGCAGCATCAACCTGATCCTAATGTTCAAAGACGGCAGCAGAGAAATATAAATAAAATAATTGTAAAAAGGAAGGAATAATAAAAGGAAGGGAATCAGAAATTCAGATGGAAACAGACTGACGAAAAGAGGTACAGTCGCCATGACGCCGGTTTTTCTGTATGGCTCAGGCTCCTAGATTAGCCATACCATAGAATACAGATGTAAGGATAACATTGGTGAAAAAACCCAACGCCCCTGCCTCTAATAAGAAAACTAAAATACCACTTACTGTGTTATTAAAAGTATATTTTCCCCCATAATATTAATATCACAAACATTTTTTTTTCTTCTTCTTATTCTGAAAACACACATGGGGGCCAAGTAGCAAACGCAGCTCTCGGGAAAAAAAAAATCTAATCTAATCCAATTTGCAGGTTCTATTCCTACTTGTATTTGTGCTGTATATGTAGAATGTTGGATTAGAATTAAAGAGATAAGTGCTTTTTTGGTAGCCATGTTCTTGATGGCGCCTTCTTGTGTGGAGGTCACACATGGGCCTAGAAACCCCTAAAAATCTGGGGGGAGACAGCATTTTCCCCCCATCAGATCCCCACTTTCTCCCCATCTCTCACACTATCTACCCCCTCTCCCCCTTCTTACACTATCCAAGCCCTCTCACACACTATCTACCCCCTCCCTACCCTCCCTTCTCACTAGCTACCCACCCCCCTTCGCACTAGCTACCCACTCCCTTTGTAATTCACTTACCCTGCAGTCCTGTGGTGGGAGCGCGAGGCCTCCGTCTCGCTGCTCTGCCGCGATACGCGCAGCTTAACTGCTGAGCGCCGGCATATGACGTCATATGCCAGCACTCAGCGTGAAGCTCCGGCACCGAGACGCCTCACGCTCCCGTCACTGCAGTCAGGGCAGCGTTGAGGCAGGCGGCAGCAGGGAGTAGAGGAGACAGAAGCACGCCGAGCGGTTGCTGAAAACGGCCGCTCGGCACCCCTCTCTCTCCTCCTGCGGAGTTTCTATTGGGGGGTTCCTACAGCCCTGGGGGATTTCTTCACGGTCTCTGTCTGCCCCGCATGAGTTACTGGGGGGGGATCTGCCCCCCCCCCGGTTCCTACGCCCATGAGGTCACATCAAACATAGAATTTGCCACCAGATAAGATCCATTCGGCCCGTCTAGTCACTCTTTTCTCCTGCTGTAAAGACTCAAACCTTAATCAGTCGTTGGTCTCGTCTTAGATTCAGGAGCCGTATGTCTATCCCATGCATGTTTAAATTCCCTCACGGTATTACCCTCTACCGCTTCTGCTAGGAGGCTGTTCCACTCATCTACCACACACTTAGTAAAGTAAAACATCTTGACATAAAATCTAAGCCTCTGAATCTCTAAAGTCTGGAACGTCTATTGCTATTAGCGGCAGAAGAATATATAAAACGTACCTTTGGTGCTTTCTCCGTCTTCAGCTTTCGGACTAGATCCCCTTGCTCGGACACTCTGTCGTACACGGCCCTGCTGTTGTCGCTGGCTGCGGGTTTGGGAGAGGGACTTTGGGCTGGCGCGTTGCCTGGTTTGTACTCCTGACCCGTTGCTTGTTTGTACTCGGCCTTCAGGGACAGCAGAAGCTTCACAGCCACATCGACCTCCGACTTGTCGGCTTTCTTGGCTTTTAGGTCCCGTACCAGCTCCCCCTGTGCGGAGACCTTGTTGTACAGCCCCAGAGGATCCACTGCTGCTGGAGGAGCTGCGTCATTCACAGCTTTAGCGGCTTTCCCGTTGGATTTCGGCTGTTCGAATAGAAAGAAATATATATAAGAATAGAGAAAAGCAGCTTAGACTAACATATACCATCAATAACAGCATAATGGAAGAAAGTGACCTTTACTGTATTAAGGACAGGATCTGACACTTTTACGCTTTAATAGCTGGGCAAGAAAATCTAAGAATGAAAAGAGAGGATGCTCCCAACGTGCGACTCCAAACCATGAAGCCTTATATGCAAATATATCGATCCGGTACATAAAGGGGTTGTCTAACGTCCCTCGGCACCCTCAGCAACAAAGAATGCCTGTTAAAAGGACTTTAAGAACTTTAATATGCATTGAAAAAGTAATAATTAAAGTTTAGAGGGCATTAAAATCTGCCCATGCCCCCGAAAAACGTATGGCCATCCCACATGTTGGAATATAGGACACACTCACCTCGTTTTTGACTGTCGCGGTCTTTGCCTTTTCTTTCGTTTCCTTGGTTTTTTCTTTGGAGCCGGACGTCGGCATTTCCTTGGTGTGTCCGTCGGGGATGTAAATCAACACACATGGCGCCTCCTTGCAGCTGTGCGGACTGGTGAAGAACCCAACGGGGTCAGGGTGACGATTCAATATAACGCAAGCGCACAACACAACATTACAAGACTTCCGCTACAGACTACACATATACAATAGCGGAATAAAAAAAATAAAGCATTCCTATAAAAATAAAAAATAAAATAAAAAATCAAGCCCACCTGATGGGTTCATACGGCTCATCGCAAATGTAGAAGCCTCGTCTCTGGAGCTGAACAATGTCTCCCTTTTTCAGGGTCTTTAAGCAGGGATCACCCAACATCAGTTCTTCTTGCTGATTAAAATAAATATTGCTTAGTAATTGAAAATAAATACTAATCAATACTTCTCTTGTCTCCTTGCAGAAAGCCCTCTGGCCTCGGTGGAGTTACCTTGCTGTTCCTGTTTACATACTGCTTGAAGTCCTCTTCCTTGCCCAGAACGGGTTTGGTGATGAGGTGGTCATAGTTTACGCAGGTAGTCGGGATGAACGGAGCCTGGAGAGTTTCCGCGAGCCACGTTATTTTTGTGGTTTTCTTGTAATCCTTGTTTTCTAGGTTTAGCTTTGCGTCCAGGGATTGTATCTTCCCGCTGGAATCCCTGTAGAGGTGGAAGGAAACATGATCAGGGTCTCCAACCATCAACCCACACGTTGTGAGGAACGTTTGAGACCTTACAGACTGGAGCTTTAAAGGGACCCCAGTTACATCTGAGAAAACGTAAATAAACTCCAAAGTTACATAACATATCGAGATATATATATATATATATATATATTCATTCCAACAAAGGTCTAACTATGGAATTAAATGCAAATGTTGCGGTCTGGACCCTCCTGCATTATTAAGTAGACGGCACACGGGCCTCTTAACGTTCAAGCACCCAGTAAAGGCTCATCCGTTGGAGTCATTTTATTTATCGTCATGATACTTAAAGGACATAATACAGACAGCGGGGACGGCTGCTTTGCAGACTGGTTTCTTACCGGTTGATTTTAGTGATGTTGATGTTGCCCCAGTTGATGAAGGTGACCATCTCGCCCTCAGACAAGGTCTCCGCGTCGGCTCCTTCTATGAGAACCCTCGGGCCGTACCACACTTGCTTCAAACCAACTTCCGCGTTCTGTATTAAAACGTTAAAGAGAACAACGTATTTAACTGGAAGACCATCTGGGTACCAACCTAGAAGCCACCATCGTGTGATAGACATCTGTTCTCCTGATGCAGAAGACAACATCATTGCGGGAGGAGAACACTACCGTATCAAAGCTGCGTAGCTGGGATGTAAAGCTTCCAACCCTTGTCCCGAGCAAAGCAGGGAACCAGATCATTCCTAATTACATTTAATTAAAACCTAGCACTAGAGTTTCAGGCAGAAGCTTGGTATTTGCAACCAATAAGGTATACTAGGAGCAACCATGCTCAAGGCAATCGGAGAGCCTCAAAAAGTATATTTATGACCCTAGTCGGACTCATTTTGTGTTATTTGGATGTCACTATTTGCCCATATTTTATCGTGAATAATATTCTATATTATAATATTATATTACAATCTTCACGTGATACAAGGAACCAATGTAAAAGCACAGTGACCTTCGGGTGCTTGGCTACTTCCGTCATTCCTTCTTGCGCGTCGGGGATGTTCACCGGCACAACTTGGCTCCTGAGTAAGGCGGTGTATCTCGGCGCTATGGGATCAATAACCTGGCCAGGGAGGAGAGGAAAAAAAAAATAGCATTTTAAGCAAACAATTGTGGGTCGCTGGACAGAAACTAGTCTTCTGTATTTTGCTCCATGTGATGCGAGAGCTGGGTAGGTTTACAAAAATTCTTTACCCTACAAAATGATTTAAATTTTTTCTTTTGGTTTTAGTGTCGCTCGCATTCTACAGAACCTACTGATCTTAAGGAACATCCAGAAAATAAATTCTCATTTTTCAGTCCAATGTTTGGCTCACAAAATATTTACCTATGGTATAAAAGGACGGGTGTGGGGGGGTAAATCCCATGGTAGGTGGGAAGCCCCGCTTTCAGGCTGAAGGGCTCAGAGGGGCAGCTTTACTTTTTTGCCTTTAGACACACTTCACCTTACTTTCAGAAACGGCGTACAAAAGATAACCCCCCCTCGTGACTGAGATGTCTCCGAGACCCCACAATGATCTGTTACCTTGGTCAAACCTATCTTCTGGTTTTCCTGAAGACATTACGGTGATTATGATTTGGACTCAACTAGGTCTCGTATGACCTTGAACGAGGACAGAGGTCCATTTCCAATCAAAACTAATTATGTGCTTCCCAGAGCAATAATATATAATATATATATATATATATATCACAATAACGATCAGATTTTTAGAACATGCAGCAACATACAAGACCAGTTAGTGCCATTATTATCATCATTATTAATGTAAAAAACAGACTAAAACATAGGAGGTATGGGGGCCACATGCCAGACAAGCAGAATCTATAAAAAAAAAAAAAAAAAAAAAATAGATAAGCAATCCAGATATGAGAAGAAGCAGAATTTAATGCATTGACGGCAAACCCAGGGGCTGGCTGGCTGGCTGCCACAGGTCAAAACTAACCCAGGACCGGTAGGATTTTAAAAGGCAAATCAATTGAAGGGCTATGGTGTCATCTACACTTTGATTTGAGTTAGAATCACTTATTTTGGGACGCCGACAGCGGACGTTCTATCGTACCAGCTCCGTGACGTCAGGACGCCTCTAACATGTGTTCCAGGAACATGCCAGCCAGTCCGTGGGAAGAACACAATCACAAATCCCTGAAACGAGAGTCCTCTGGACGTCCCAACCCTTTACCGTACCCAGCGCAAGACGAGGCAAAGGAACATCGCCAGAACCCGCAGGTCCAACCCAGTTCTTACTGTCTGGGGCAATCGGTGGGATTAACAGGAGGTGCATTCACTGTAAAGTATATATATATATATATATGGTCTGCTTGGGGTTGCAGATCCAAGGAACTCGTTTCATCGCAGTAACGAGGCGATGTACATTTACACCCCAGCAGCTGACTAACAGGGATATTTTCAAAAATATTCCCCAATTTTAACACAGTTCTAATTTTTACAGAATGTTTCAGGCATCTGCATATTAACCATTTGTTCTCGCCGTTATCTGAGCCCCAATACACCGACTTCTTATCACACTGCCTGTGGGAAACAATAGAATGGCTCAGTCTTAAACACCCTCCCAGACACTCTGACTAATGAAAGTCTATGGAGGAACGGACTTTATTAGCATTGCCATAAAGCATCCCCTCGGTGTGGTTTTTGAGCCTGGAAAGTCACCCAAAATATCACATGACTGACAGCAATGGCGGCTCCAGGTCTGCAGATAAAGGGAGTTTATTGGAATAAAATTAGATAAAACCAGGTTCCTCCCAATGTTGACCTCTATTACTGTATACAGCGCTGGGGGGGGTTATATTACTGTATACAGCGCTGGGTGTTATATTACTGTATACAGCGCTGGGTGTTATATTACTGTATACAGCGCTGGGTGTTATATTACTGTATACAGTGCTGGGGGGTTATATTACTGTATACAGCGCTGGGGGGTTATATTACTGTATACAGCGCTGGGGGTTATGCTCAATAAGATTTTTTATGGGACTTTCCCTCTATTAAACCCCTCGATGCTACAGTGAATGCACCTCAGTATATTAATATACAGATTAATGGGCTGTGCTGTGATTATATGTTCCAGAACTAAAGCAATGTGATTGTGTTTTTTTTTAAGCTGAATAACAATGGATTAAGCTATGTATGCTTACAGAACTGTAAGCTATTTGCCAAAGGCGAACAAGAAAAATAATAAAAAACAGCATTGATTGGTTAATACCTTCTTACAGATAGCTCGCAGCTTGAAAGCAGAGAAATGAAATGCAGAGGTTTCAGATCAAAATCAAGCCAAGTTCTGTCCCACAGGTTAAAAATCGGTCACGCAAGTCAGAGATCGCGGCGGTATTCGGGGAAAAGCATTAACATCACGGGCAGCCATCCCGAAAGGCCCCAGGTGTTGCCGAATTGTAATTCCCATGACGCTTGCCAACCCGATCAAGGGCCATAGGTGTTTTAGTTCGGTAACAGTTGAGACAAACCCCCCCCCCCAATTTACCGCGGATCAGATGTATAACCCAAATCAGAGAGAACACAGACAACTATATTCTAACTATTTTCCAAAGTGTCTTACATACCTTTTTGTTAAAGGACCAGATCTTGTCCCATTCCATATTCACAACCGAGCGAGACGAGCCCTAAAAATAATACATTATTACGTTACTTGTTTTATTAATAAGGCTAGACATATGCAAAAATCTATGATGGGAAGAGAAAGCTGGGTATGAAGTAAGCTAATATTCTCAGATGACAGGTAATAACATGGTTTTGCCATCCTTCACACGGCAAATAATGAATTAAAATGAACATGAAGACAGACATGCGAAGGGGAACGTAGGATATTCTAGAGTCCGACCCATTTTAACAAATGCCAACCTGAGCTGCAATGAACTGTTTCAGCCCCTCCACGGTCATTCCTCGTCGCAGGACGCCACGCACCGTCGGGAACCTGGGATCATCCCTGTGAGAGAGAGAGAATAAGATATACAGATGCCGGCCCCGGACCAGTAATTTTATATACATGGACTGGGAGCTTGTTCCTATCTTAGTACATGCGGTTATGCAAAGAAAGGAAATGAAAGATGATTTATTTGAATATATCTATGGATTACACAGCCCAATTTAACAAACTGCATAGTTGGCTGATTTTAACCATAAGATTGCACTTCATTTTATTGTTTTTGCTTCTATGGGGATAAAATGCGTCCGGGATGAAGCCCCTAATTTGTGAGCCACGTACCAGCCATCCACGAGTCCTTCATTGACGAACCAGGTGAGCTTCCGCTTTGAGAGCACCGTGTTGTTGAGGTTCAGCCGGCTGTACTCCCAGATGTACGGCTTCCGGATCCCCAACGCGTCGATGATCCAGTAGAACTGCTCATCCCTGTCGTGGTACTCGGTCGTTCTCAGAGCGTGAGTGACGCCCTCCACGCTGTCCACGATGGGGCAGGCGAAGTCATACGTGGGATATATGCTGCAAAAAAATGGCAGTAGATAAGGCTGGGCCGTCACGCAACCTTTAGGGATACAATTATCCCACGTAGCGTAAAAGACAAAGCTGGACCCACTTGTATTTGTTCCCGGTCCGTGGATGTGGCTGGGTCTTGCAGCGGAATAGCGTGGGGTCGCGCATGCAGCCGTTGTTGGAGTTCATGTCGATCTTGGCTCGTAGGCAGCATGTCTGACCGTACTCTGTCCCCTTCTTCATTGCCTCCCACATTTGCTGGTTCTTTTCTACAGCTATAGATAGATATAGAAATTATCTTTAGTTTTGGACTGGAGTCTATACTTGTTATATTTGTTGGATATATTTTGCTTATTTTAACCTGTAGCCATGGTTACTATCAAATATGAAGGCCCATAATTACAGTAGAACCTGTCGATAAAATGTATAGCTCTTTGAGGTGCAGAACTGTTACAAAGGCAAGTCTTGGTGCCCTGTAACTCCGGCATGGCCTATGGACGGGGAGCTAGTTGTTACCCCACAAAATCTACGGAAGTGCACAATTAGATCTGGTGCCTGAGGGTATAAGAGGTCTATGCCTACAAAGGTGGGCACAAGGGGTCTATGCCTACACTGGCACAGTTTGGCTAGGGTGTTTTATACAGTATAGAACCAGTCTCTATGGATTTCACATATTCTCATTATGCATCACTCGTAATCTTCATGCGTCTACGGCCCTTGAGGACCAGAGCCTTATTCGCCCGGCTTTCAACACCATCAAACGTACAGTTGCTCCTGTGTTTAGACTCCACTCTCTGTTCACGCTCGGCTTTCATCTGTTCGGCTGGCGTGTCGTCCACGTACGCCTTCCCTTCTGCGATGAGCTTCTCAGCATATTTTGTGATGGTTTCAAAGTGATCCGAGGTGTAGGTGAACTGATCTGGCTTGATCTGGAGCATCGAAACATCTTCCAGAATAACCTGCAAAAAAAAAAATAATGCAAAATCACATATTTTACCCAATATTAACTACACATGCAGAATGTAAATATTTAAATTAACAGCTATAACCAATATATAAATTATTTACATATAAAATAAATGAATTGGGTGGATAGTTAGAGGTACCCTGATTAAAACTTTTTAGAGTTTTAGAACTAGATTTAAAATAAATAAAATATATATCTTTATGAAGTTGAGTTTAAATAGTTCCATACGATAGTAAACTCCTGCTCTTTAAGAAAGAGATAGAGAGGAAAACATTGAAACGATAAAAACCCATCTTTATTACCTTCTCAAAATCTTCCTTCTCTTTTTCGGGATTGGTGTCGTCAAATCTCATGATGAGCTTCCCTTTGAAGTTGACTTGGTAATGCTGGTTGAGAAGGGCAGCCTTTGCATGTCCGATGTGCAGATACCTTAAGAAACAACGGTGGCAAAGATTGTCTAACAGATCCTTACTAACAACCATTACTATTAAACAATACAAAAGGTCAACGCGGAACAATAGAGCCCATTCCACGCTGCCTGAACGTAACAGTGCAGCGCACAGGGGCTCAGTCTGAGACGTGCGCTTCATTATGATATGTTTCTTTAGTGGGGGACCTATTTTACATCAAATTGTTCAAATAGAGTGCCGTGATTTATATTCCTTCGCTCTTGCATGCAGAGGATTCTGGGAAAATGATCCCCACTTACCCACTGGCCTCAGGTGGGAACCTCACCACGACCTTCCCAATTTCAGCACCTGGGAGCTCGACAAATTTGCCGACATCCTTCTTCTTTTCTGGGGGCTTAAAAAGAAAAAAAAATTACAAATTATATATATTATATATATAATATATACACACGTAGATACATATATGTAATACGTGTGTTTGCAAATAAAGTCTGAGCTTATTCTACTGATTTTATATGATCCCAATAGCATTATACTTCGCTCTGGTAACATCCCAGGAGCCAAGCTTCCATGGTACCCAATATCTAGCCAAATAGCATTTAACTTTTTGGTGCCATCTTCTAGATACTTAAATCTGGATGGATGGGCTTATGGGTGAAAGTAGAGACCAAGGACTGATTAACCCTTTGCGGTCCAATAAATATTAACTAAGCGCGTCGGGCAGGTCCAATTTAATTTTCGTACAGAACAGTTACACAGTTATATATTCTTATAACTACAAAGCAATTAATAAATAATATTCTAAAACAATATATTATGTTGGTCTCTATATTTTTCATGGTATGAAACTTTTCTTTAATCGTCTTCATCGCTAAAATCACATTCAGAATCACTCTACTGATAGTATGGATAATTCTGCCTTACAACAGCGACATCTAGTGGCCACTAGGAAATCCAACGTTGAACCACAAGTGGTAAAATATTTTGTCAGATATATTCTGACACAGGACCGCAAAGGGTTAAGGTCTTCACAGCAAGGGGTAAAAATGGCACATATGGTTCTCATCTACCATAAAGTTCTATGCTTCTGTGTACTCTTCTCTTACCGCAGTGAAACGGATCGCGCCGGATGCCGCCAGCCCGTGCTCCAGGAAGGTGTACCAGCGTCTGACATTGACGGGAGCCTTGTTCCCTTTCACCAATGCTTGCCATTCGCTGGATGCTGGGTGAAGAAAGGTAGAAGAACACGTGAAGACAGACCCAAATCAGCAGAACATGTAACATATCGGTGTACCGCAGCCACTAGGAAAGGAGATTCCTGCCCTGCAGAGCTCACAATTTGGTAAAGATAAACCTTTATCGGAAGCATAATGGATTGCAAGCTTTTGGGGTTATATAGGTTTTATATTACTGTATATTGCGGTTGCATTCGTGAAGTGATGCAAATATACTGTTGTATACTGTGTGTCTGTGTATAACACGGATTGTGTTGATCGACCTTCGTAGGGTCCGGACTATATAGACCAGACCTGGGTCACCGGTCCACATTTATACTAAAGTTACTAAATCCGAGTTACATTTTATTAATACGGTTTCCCTTATACCTTCCAAAGCTGAAAAGACGCTGATGTCGGCCAAGGTCACGACGTCCCCCACCAGGTACGTGCGGAGAGAGAGGCTGTGGTTGAGTTCTTGGAGGCCTGTTTGATACGAGGACTTTTCCTGCAGCTTCGTTCGGCTAAACTCAATCCAGTGGTTTATCTGAGAACGGCAAGAGAATTAGCCGTAAGGCTCAAAGCACGTTTTACTGAAAGCCAGACAATTTGGACGACGTAAACATTTTGTCGCAGATAAAGCATTGAAGAAACCGCCAGCCGTGCCGCCAGGTGAGAAGCAGCAGCGTTGTGCGCGTCCACAGCAGATCAGCACAAAAGGTAAAGGCAAGAGGACCGACTATCACACTTTTTTAGGGTGAAATATCATTCATTTAGCTAGAAGAGGAATCGCTGTTTGCATTACTGATCCTTTCGGGGGGGGTTCGAGTGACGAAAATGTTGTTTTTGGACATTACAAACTTAAAAGTGGGCGACAAAGTGGGGACTGATTGTTCAAACAGAGGTGAAGCATCTCTTAACGTAAATAGAAACAGACCATTATCAAGCATATAATTGCCCATCTTTAACCCTTTGAGCGCCACGCCAATTTTCATTGTTTTTCTATATTTTACAGTTTCTGTATACAAATATTTTAGGGCAGCTTAATCTATTTTTTTTTTTTAAAACTTGCACCACATCACAGGATATAGTGAAAAAAGTACAAAAAAATAAAAAAAAGTCTCCTCCATTCGCTCCCCCAGCGAAAAATAAAGTAATTTTCATAAAAACCCAGACTCCTTAGTAAATGTATCTAATATGATTTAGAAGAGAAGGAGATATTGCAGATAAGAGCCTCCATAGCGCCACCACATAGGACATATAAAGTTGTCTGATATGTTCATGGCTGACGCCGAAAGGGTTAAAAAAAACTGGGCAATTCTGGAGCAACGATAAATGTTATACGGATCCAGCAGGACTATAAAGCGCTGTAAATAGCGGTTGCCGTTATCTAAAGACCTTTGTGATCGGCCGGGGCCGGGGAAGGATTCCAGCAGCTGAACCGACGTGGCAGGAGTATAAATATCCCCGCGCGCTTCCCAAAAAGAGAGCCTCCCTGATCTAACTGTATCCCCCCTCCCTGCTTAAAGAGAAACAGCGGGGAAAACTGCCAAACGTGCTTTCTTTTCTGCCAATTCCTAATGCGCGTTATCAGGTGTACCAAAAAACAAACAAAAAATTTAAATTAAATGATTAAATAAAAAGGCGACATATCGGATAAGCCACCACCTACTGCTTGCGGGCCATTATTATGTCATATTTAATTTTTTATTTACATTTATATTTTTCCAGCAAATATTCCTTAATTTCCCATCATCCCCTATAAACCCTCCTATTAGTTATAGAAGTAACCCTTTCCTATATACACGTGCATTGTCATAGCAGACCATTTACTTTATACAATTGTTCAGTAAAGCTGGCATCACAAATATCTTACAACAAGGCAGCAACGCAAATTTTCTTGCCGAATTATGACTTTTTTGGATGTTTTTTTTTTTATGTAACAAAATTTTATTTAACTCCCTATAATGCATGAGACAATACCTGTCTAGTAAGGAAAGGGTAAATTGATCTAAGTAGCAGCTCTGACAATATATCAAGCCCTAAATCCAGACATCGTATTAAAGATTCCGCACTCAAGCTCTTGGGGGATCTAGAACCGCCATGGTTCTGCTCAGCCGTACGACGGCTGAAAATCAGGGAAGCTGCAGCTCCACGACCGTTCAAGAGCCGCCTCTGTCCACGGGTTAGATGTTCATACCTCTGTCTGCTCCATTAGATTGGATCCAAATAATCCGGCATCGGGAACGACTCTGGCCAGGTATCGGATGATGGAGGTCACATCGGTGAATGAGACACCGCTAAAAAAAAAAAAATATATAAATATATATATATATAAAAAACATGATAGGATACAAGCATGTCAATATTTTACCAAATTCACTGTTCAGTTTCACCAGATTACCAAAAGCAGGGGCCGGACTACTTAATGGCTCAAATGAACCCGCGTATTTAGAGTCTTGAACGACCCTAGCGGGAGCTACAATTAGTCGTTTAGAATCTACGAGACATTATCCAACCTGCAACTCGACAATCATCCTAACGAAAGCATCTGAGGGCCGGAGGTTCCCCGACAGGCCCCGTTTGAGGACACTGAGCAGAAAGTGGCCGATCCTAACATAATAAAACAGGAGGGAGAGGATCGCTTACTCTGCCGCTCGAAGGACGGTCTCTTTCCCTTCCTCCACGCTGATCTGTATTCGGCCTTTCAGGTGTTCCAGGATCCACTGGACAGCTACAAACAAACAAACAAACAAACAGATTAATCTGGGGTCAAAGTAGCAAAGATAATAAATAATAATAATGTTTTTGGGGGGGGCAAACAAATTGCTACAAAAAATTAAATTTCTATATCATGCCTGATCAACGCTTATCAAAATATTTGTACCCTAAAGATAAATTCTTAAGATTGGTCCTGTCTCAAAAATAGCCTCGTCCATCACAATATACAGCAATGTAGGCTAGTGCTGACAAAAACCTGGAGGCAGCCATTGTCATGTGATATTTTGGGTGACTTTCCCGGGTCAAACACCACACCGAGCTGATGCTTTATGGCAATGCTAATGAGGTCCTTCCTCCATAGACTTCCATTAGTCAGTGCTTGGCTGGATGATTAAGATCGAGTCATTCTATTTTTACCCCAACCACAGGCAGTATGAGGAGGAGTCCGGGTGTTTGTCTAGTAGATTGGGCTCGGATAATGTCTAAAGTGCTTTTTAAGTTCTTTATAGAAAGCTGCAGCTCCAGAGCTGTAACTGTACATCCTCCGTCCGCTGCTTCTCTCCAGATTTGTCTGCAGGGAGTGAAAGCTTTGTTCATAGAGGGACTCTTTAGGACTCTCTGGAACTCCTGTGTTGGCCAACTATGGAGCAGGCTGGCGGTTAGCATCATGCGCATGGGGATTGCTGAGCAGGAGAGGCTTGGTTGTCTGAATCTAAGGAGCATTGGGCTTTTGGATGGAGACAAGTCTTGAGTCCCGGGCATACAGGACATTGCATTGATTTATATTGCGCCAGCAGATTCCGTAGCGCTGTTTCCACAGAGTCAGTAAAATAACTTAAAATTACAAACTGGGGCAACAGGAGAAGAGGTCCCTGATCCTGGGAGCTTACAATCCAGTTGGTGGTTGAGGGGGAACAGTAGGAGAGGACGGCTTGGATGGGGATGAGTTGGTTGGGTCCGGATGACCTGTAGAGGTTGTTGGCCGTTCAGATGACTCGATCAGGATGCTGGCTGAGAGTGTTAGGAAGAAAGCTTGTATGTTTCTCCAAGCTTTCAGAGAGCTTTTGAAAATTTGTGTACGAAGGAGAAAGTCTGACAGAGAAGCTGAAGCGGGGTGACCCTGAACTACTAACAAAGTGACGGCGGCTGGCCCATGAAAGTCGCCATTAATCTTATTCCGACATCCCCACCTAAACAACAACAACAATAATGATAATAATAATAAAGCAGAGTCGTCCCTTTAAAAAGAGCCCCAGCTTCCCCGCATCCGTTTCTCTTCATTGCATCTCATTACTGACCGGCTGCCAACCTCTCCGGCTCTGCGAAGAGAACACTTAAGCCCCGGCTGTTTCGCTCTCAAGGAACTCAGGATAGCGACGGGATTCTTTCCCAACCCGATACATATTAAAGGGGAAGTTCCATTGGGTAAAATACTTCTATTACTAAAAGGTAATGCTCTTAGCCTTGTTCAAGATCAAAGGAACATACAATCAAAACCAAGGAGAGTTATATTGCGGAGATGTGGAGATGGCGTCGTATAGTTTTAAGTTAAGGGTTTTTTTTTTAATCACTAAGAAACTGGACAGGCAGGGGGTCACATCATCAAAAAAGGCAGAAAAAAAAATGCGGGAACATGGATGGATTTTCGGTAAAGAGGATACGTTGCCATTCTCTACCGTAAGCAGTACATCGTGGCCCGCGATTAAACAGGACAGTGTCCCTTTAAGAAAAAAAAGCTCAATACAGCGCTGCATAGAAAATATGAATTGTGTCCTATTTAGTGACTACGGACCATTAGAGAATACAGATCAATATTACAATTCAATATCAGTTAATTCACGGTACAGAGAATGCAAACCGCCATCAGCCACATCGAATTACAGACCATATCCATTCACCCGAATGCATCTCCAGCAGGGTAATTAGCTTGGGGGGGCGCAAATGTATTTGGGGGGGGGTTCTGTAGAATCTGTTCATGCATTTCGAAAACGGACCACACAAAAACTTAAAGGGACTGCGTGGCAAAAGTGCCTACGATGGCTGGAGCACCCCTTAAGGAAGAGGGTTACCAAAATAGCAACGGAGAGACTGGAGATGTAAGAAAATGACCCAAGATACCCAAACAGGGGTGGCCACCCACTCAAAAAGTCCAGAAAGAGGGCTGAAAAAATACCGATATCTTGTTTATCAGTCGTAGTAAAACGGGACACAGAGCACCGGCTTACCCCTGTCAAGTAATCAATCACTCTCAAGTGAAGACCCCCCCGGCTTTTACTTGGAGGGTTTGATATTACACTTTGATTACAGTGTCCCCCCCAAAGAAGGAATCGCTATTACAATGGGGATTTTTTTTTTTGTAAAAAAAAAAATAAAAAAAAATGTAATTAAAAATAAGGTTTTATCCAAAAAAAAAAAAAAAAAGATTCCACATAATCCTCTGAATGCCATCAGTAATTATTCCGCCCAGAGCTCCATCAAAGCCGGTTGGGGAGCTGATGCAAGCTGCCTGTAACTTCCATCTGAATCACGCGATGCAATAACAAGAAAGGATTCAGAGAAAGTCCATTAGCAAACGCAAAAGCGTGACTTGGCCGACTCTCAGGACGCTCAGCCGGGATGTATTATGCATTAGATGGCCAATTAATTGTGTTCAGATCGATGCTCGCAGGAGGAAAGTAACGATGACCGGATATAGAAACGCCAAATGCGATCAAAGTGAATTCATCAGATCTGGCTTATCGGTTCCATTCTACATCATCCCGTCTCCGGAATTATTTTAAAGAGGAGGAAAAATATATTTTTCTCCTTGAGCATAACCTCCAGCACTGTATACGATACAGCCCCCCACCCCTTGCACTGTAAACGTAACCCCCACCCCTGTATACAGTAATGTCGGGTTTTTATCTCATTTTGCTCCAATAAACTCCATGTGATATTTTGGTTGACTCTCCCAGCACAAACACCACACTGAGCTAAGGCTTTATGGCAATGCTAATGAAGTCCGCTCCTCCATGGACTTTCATTAGTCAGGCAGAGTATTTAAGACTGAGCCATTCTATTGTTTCCCACAGGCAGTATAATAATATTTAAAAACTATATCAGATCTCATTTATCCGTTTTAGGCGATAATACAAATAATAATATTCGGAATAATAATCAGCATAACATGTCTACTATTATCCACCTGACAACAGTATGACATCATCATGACATCATATTACTAACGTGAGGTCAGACGTATTACAGTTTACCATCAAGCACCAATTTTAAGACTCGGGAAGCGGTAGAGGGTAATACAGCGATGGGATTTAAACATGCGCGGGATAGACATCCGGCTCCTGAATCTAAGACGGGACCAACGACTGATTAAGATCTGAGTCTTAAAAGCAGAATATAAGTCAATATTAAAATTGTGGTATTAGTTATTTATTGTACAACTGTCTGGAATACATATAGAATGCAAACTACCACTAGCAGTATAAAATCCCTTAATACATCCATCGCTAGCGCCCTGGGAATAATAAGCACTTACCTGCAAGGTCCTTAACCCTTTCAGTCCTGAGCTTAGAGGTAGAGATTAAATAGAGTTCAAGACTGGGGTAAAAAGGTACTTTGTAAAGATCAAAGTATTATCTCAGGGATGACAGCGGAAGGCGAGCCATTAACGTACACTTTTCTTTATAAAACAGACAATACGGGGAGAGCGTATAAACACGAGACGCTCAGACACTCCCTACACGATGACAGCAGCCCTTAGAAACGCAACCGAGCCAGCTGTACAAACGCATGCGAAACCAACGCAGGCTCGATTCACTAAACGGGGTATGTTTTTATCCAGAATATCCCTACAGACTTTAAATGCAATGGAAGATAGAATCTGATGGCAGATCGGCCCCATTCAGCCCCCATCTAGTCTGCCCGTTTCTCCGGCTGTAAAGACTCAAACCTTAATCGGTCGTTGGTCTCGTCTTAGATTCAGGAGCCATATGCCTATCCCATGCATGTTTACATCCTATCGCTGTATTAGTATCTACCACTTGGGTTGGGAGGCTCTTCCATTTATCTACCACCCTCTCAGAAAAGTAAAACTCCCTTACATTCCATCTAAGCTTCTAGTATTATATTAGGATCTCTTGTAACATTTCTCCTGCCTTGAAATAAACTCCTGTACTTTGTTAAATCTCTTTAAGTATTTAACTATTTCTATCACCCCCCTTCTCTCCTCCATGCTGCTCCAGATGCTGGCTGCTTCCTCTTAACCTTCACCAGCATCTTAGAAACGATACAACATGCTGGGCCAGGGAGACGCCAGCTCTGTGATGAAACGGATTATAAAGGGATCTCACCTTAACCTCTGATTATAGATAAGGAAAGCACTAGTGTTTGGATGATTTGCCCCAGAGAGGTGAATGGGGCAATATACAGCTAGGGGGACACAGTGAGTAATATAGCAAAAAGAGACCCATATGAGACAAGCTGCCATAAAGAAACATGGCTCCCAGCACACAGGGCTGTCACATGTGAAATGCCCCAAGCCTGAGTATACGGAGTGCAATGACGCTACTGAGCCAGCAATGAGGTGGGGGCATGAGACACAAGCAGGGGCAGTAAGCTGCCATTACCGAGTGGGGGGCCGCCGTTGCTGAAGGTGAGGGTGAGCGCCATTCCGCCGCTGATGTTGATCCCAGGGGCTGCCACGAAGCTCCCGACTGAATGAGAAAGAGCAACTTCCGGTTCACAGCAAAACAGCAGAGCCTTCTGCCAGGCTAGCCACGCCCACTACTCTCAGGACTTCCGAGGGCTGAGTTGACGGCCATCATTGTTTTGGGCAGGAACAGATTCACTTAAGGGAAGTCACCATTTAAAGTATGGGCATTCAGCGGTTTTCAAGGTACAAGGAGTCATCGTGACAGCTTGGAAGTGCGTGCTGGTACGGCAAGGCGGCATCTTAAGTTCGGGCAGGCCTGGGCGATACGTTTCATCATTTAGTATTGATTAAATGAGGGTGCAGATAAGGCTCGTGTAGATTTTATTTTGTTGTGTGAAGTTTCTTCGCTCATTGAATCATATTGTCTGCAGTGCAGGGGTTTATTTTGATGGGGAAGAGTCTCTGGACCCGAATACATCATAGTGTCTAAATGTTTAGCCCAAGGTGATGTTTTTTGGGGGGGCAACATCCTTAAAGCATGTCACGTAATCTTCTGGGATCTCGGTGGACTCATTTTCGTATGGCCCTTTTTTCCGCCGATGTCGTCCAACGAAATTGGAGACACATTTCAGAGTGTAGTTTTGTCTCTAGTATATAGAACGGGATATTTATAGCTAACCCAGGCAGCAGATCCTTTAAAGGAACAGTGACATAAATGATGCAATAACTCATTCTGATTACAGGGCTTATTCCAGAAACTGCACTGAACAAATATGTTATAACATTACAGATAGTAAATTAAATCTGAACACTTTGTTTTTACATATTAACCCCTTAAGGACCATGTCCCCTAAGGACATCATGTTTAGATGTAATTTTTTCCTCACCCATTTAGTGAACCCACCCAAGTTATATATTGTTTTTTTCAGATACCATTTTTTGATCATATCATGACATCCCCCCCACGCTGTATACAGTAGCAACCCCCCAGCACTGTATACAGTAATATACCCCCCCAGCACTGTATACAGTAATATACCCCCCCAGCGCTGTATACAGTAATATACCCACCCACCCCCAGCGATGTATACAGTAATGTCACCAACAGAAACCTGGTTTTATCTCATTTTGTTCCAATAAACTCTTTGTCCGCAGACTTGGAGGCCGCCATTGCTGTCAGTCATGTGATATTTTGGGTGACTTTCCCTGGTGAACACCACACTGAGCTGATGCTTTATGGCAATGCTAACGAAGTCCCTTCCTCCATAGACTTTCATTAGTCAGTTTCCAGCTGGGTGATTAAGACTGAGCCATTCTGGTTTTTCCCACAGGCAGTATGATAAGTATTTGTTTAGTAGATCGGGGCTCAGATAACTCATACAAATGGCTGATGCTCAGAGGCCTAAACACGTATTTTACAAAAACTAGAACGTTAGAGAGAAAAACAGCAAATATTTTTGAAAACTTTTTTTAATCTGATACTAGAAATAAAAAAAATAAAATGGCGGGGGGTGGGTCTCCATTAAGGTACCAGAGCCTGCTTCACGGAGTCTGGCACACGGGACGCGTAGTAGTTGAAATTCCTGAGGGCTGCAAGGACTCCGGCTGAATTCATGTGTTTCACATCCTTCTGGTACTCAAATGGGTTTCCATGGATATCGGTGAGTTTGCCTACAAAATACCGAGCAGAAGGAACAAAAACGAAGGAATAAAAACAAAGGAACAGTATAACATCACGTGCGGACACAGCAAGAACGCAGCATAAATAAAAAACAAAAAGGGGTAAAAACTATTTAAAAAAATTATGAAATATTACAATATCTATATCTGTACATTGTGCTTGCCGATTGGCTTGCACAATGTATAGATCAAAAAGTATTTTCTCGAGAAATCAAGTGGCTCAGTTTATTTATGCAAGGATATAAATATATAAATATGACGTTTTTGTCGTTAATGCCGAGCTCAGCGATGTTCTAGCGCTACTTGGGGTTCTGCTTGTTTTTGGCATTTAAGTTACTAAAGTCATTTGGACGGCTTTATTCTCGAGACTACAAAGGGAAGCCGTAAATCCTGGTTGGCTGAGGATCATGGGATTGAGTGCAGTAGTTTTGTCAGTAAAGCAGCCAACACCCTAAAGGTTTAGCACAATGGAAACCCCGCGATTTTAATTTCAGCCCGAGGCGCAGAACGTCCGATGAGAATGTAAAGCGGGGATGGGCGCCAAGCTCTTGGTGGAAGAGCCACACTTTTCCCCCCCCCAGGTCCAAAGGGGATTTGCAATATCTCCCTTCCTCCCCCAAAATGGCCAGCAGGAGGGACGGATCTCCTCGGAGCCTCATGTTCTGAAGAGGTGAACCAGCGAAGGGGTAATGGCGGCCAGAATGCCATCCCACCCCTACCATCAACAAGCCAAATCCTAATTTTTCCGCAACATTTTTATGATATTAAATAAAAATATATCTACATTTATAAAAATTCATTGGGACATGTGCAAAAAAAAAAAAAAAAAAACCCTGAAAAATGTATATAAGGGGTCTTTGCAACACCCCCCCCCCAGTTATGTCCCATGTGAGAGATGTGTTTGGCCAAATCATCTCTATTCTGTCGTCTCTATTTTGGGGTATTATCGATAGCAGCATCTACCCTTTCATATTATTATATAAATATTATTATAAAGCACCGACAGATATCGCAGCGCTGTACAAAGATGAAGAGGTTACAGATGACGACAAGTACAATACAACTATTGACCTACAGATACAAGAGGAATGAAGGGCCCTGTTCCCACGGTAACTTACATGATCAGTTACATGATCCTACGCTGGCAGAGCAATGGTTAAGCTGCTGCAGGTCAATGACACGAAAGCTATAGAACGAGATCATGAAAAGCTGATCAGTGGTTACATGGACTCACCTCCCACCGCATGCAGAATCGCCTCTGGCGCACACGTGTCCCATTTCTTGCAACCAGGACTGGCAAAGACGTACGCGGACGCCTGGCCTTCGATGAGCTGGATGATCTGCAGACGATATTTAGTACAATGTAACACACAATGACGAAAATTAAAAAGTACTCCATCCCTGCATGAACTAAAAGGAAGTTTTGGTTAACTGAGAAGGTGGTAGATAAATGCAACAGCCTCCCAGCAGAAGTGGTAGGGGGTAATACAGTGAGGGAATTTAAACATGCATGGGATAGGGATATGCTCCCGGAATTCAAGATGGGACCAATGACTGATTAAGGTCTGAATCTCCACATCAGGAAAATTGTGCAGAGTAGATGCGGCTGAATTGGAACCTTGAGTATGGATTTAATATTATTTTTTATTATTAATATTATTTTTCTTTTATTATTAGTTTTTTGAGCCGCCCTTTCGCACTCACCTTGTTTCCGGCTCCTCCGACGCGGATGACTTTATCCGGGTTAATGGCGGCGATGCAGTCGTTCACCTGTTTGCTGCTGTGAGAGCGAGTGGTGGTTATAATGTGTGTCCCATCGGGCACTTCCTTCAGCTCAAACCCAAACGCTCCGACGCCCAGGACGCCCCAAATCGTTCTTCCCAGCACGGCATCGTTGCCCGCCTGTAGAAACACGACGAAACATTAAGCCGTTTGCCCCACGGACACGTCGGGTTGTAGATAATCATTAAAAAAGCATTTATGCCCTCATTGCTTTCAGGAATGAGTGAAGCGTATTCCGCTGGCTTCACTCTCCCTTAAATCCAAGAAGCGTTTCCCTCTGCTTCACTTACCAGGCGACGGCCTCCTGACATCTACCGGTTATAGGAAGACAGAAGAAAGGGAAGAGAATGGAGAGGAAAGAACAAGGAGTAGCATTAAAAGAGGAGAAAACATTGAAAAAGCCAACCATGGCCAAAGTATTATCTGCATTTTTAAATATAGTCAAAGGGTGGTCAAAATTGCCCTGTATTACCCATTGTACAGCGCTACGGAATTTGATGGCGCTATTTAAAACAATCAATAATAATATTAATGGAATTAGATCAATGCTTGAACCTATTTTTATATACTGGTATTTTATTTGTAATTCCTCTTGTGGCCACCAGGGGGAGGACGTACAACAACATTTCCATAATGACCGGATACAATGTGGCGGATGATCATACCTGGGAACTTTCTGTCTCCCGGTACCGACAGCCCCCTTGTGGGATGCGGTAGGGGGGTCCCACTGACGTCGGTGGACGGTATTTATAATGGGGAGGTGGGTAGGGAGAGTGGCGTGCCACGACGCCGCTCCCGGAGAGTTCCCAGGTATATGATGACACTGTCAGTGTGGATACGCGCGGCCACAAACTACTTTTTTCTGCTCCCGAAGAATATACCTGGTTGCACGCTGTAGCTCCCAATCTGCCAATGGCCAGTCTGGGCCCGGGGCCAGGACAGATACATGCGAGTTTTAGACGGGACCGACACACAAATGTCCCCGGGGCCATTTTATTACTGGGCAGCTTGGTTGGACTTTCTTTCTCCTCCTTGGCCGAGAGAAACACACAGGCACAGACAGGTGCCCTTCGAAACATATACAAGGGTAGGAGTTCAAAGCAGTGGCAGACATGTCAGTAAATACCTCACAGGCACCACGAGCCTTGCCACCTACCCCAGCTTTCCTGTTTTTTTTTTCTACCCCTGGCTATTAACAGGGCTTACCTGGTAGTTATAATAAGGTTGGTTTATCACCCCAGCGATGGCCTTTCCTTCATATGCAATCCCGATCAGGACTGTTACATGATCCAGGAGCCCTACAGAAGCGAAGAGACAAGGCCATGCTTAATGCATTGTGCAAGAAGATGGGCCGATGCTGCCTTCTCACTTGGCTGAAGCCCCCTGGCCGGATCAGCGGGGGGTGCTAACTGGCTCGCCAGTTCTACACGACAGTCCCTGCGTGTTCTGCAGTTTCCCTCCATGCATTTGCAGAAGGGACGCCACGAAAATTTGAAGGGAGCACACAGCTATCATTTGCTTTAAAGTGCTGGAGTGTCCCTTTAAACTGAATATTTTTCCTAAAAGCTCCCAATCCCCCTTAGTAAATTTGTCCAATAGGTGTCGCCGTACATATATGTAATTTGCACACGCAGCCCATGAAGGTCACAATACACAATAACACACCAGTCCATTTTATGTTGGGTTTTCTTTTAAATTCATTTTTAGAAAACATTCCCCCCCCTCTATTTTTTTTTTTTTGGGGGGGGGGGACTTGTGACCTCACTATTCCTACTATCAGCATTTAGCCTGACACCTATACTTTAACCCTTTAAAAACGCAAAGCATTGTAAACCAACCTTCTGTATATTCTTTAGTTCCATCCAGGGGGTCTACCCATACCACCAGCTGAAGAACAAAAGCACATCATTCATTTAATACGCATTTTAAAATATATTTATATTTAATACATTTAAAGCTTAAAGTTGGACAGATTGAAAATGGTTAAACCTACTATGGTGTATACCGGTCTAGACCTAGGGCGGCGAATCCATTAAATAATCTAAAAAGGTCTCAGATATATTCGTTCTACAGATTCAGACTCATCTAGGCTTATATTCAAACTCTGTCTATGTATGAACGTTGCCATTAATGTAAAGCTTATTTCGCTGCTTTCCTTGGTCGACATTGCTCTGCGGGGCATTAATGAGGGTTAATATCTTATAGACAATCCAAGTATTCTAGACAATCAAAGGATTAAGTGGAGTAACCATAAAAGAAGCAAGGCCAGTGATCATTAGTGATCTCATTTTGCTAATCTGTATGTCCTGAAGTCATTGAGGGGAATGAACCTTATACATTATCTTATGGACTCTGCCTCTGAATGCCGGGATACTACATCAAGATACCGTATCTGGGATTAATACTCTTTAACTTGCTGTTAGAGCTTCAGATTAGAAGTATCTGATCATTGTCTTTATGTTGAGATATATATATATATATATATTTTTTTTTATTATTATTATTATTATTATTATTTTTTCGAAGCCAGAAAATTATTTGCCGTTCATTGCCATCGTCCATCAGGGGGAATAATGAAATCATCTCCGTGCAATCAGCTTACCTCTTCCTCTTTGATGTTAGTATATTGAGGCGGACAGGGATATTTTAGAACGTCCTCGGATTGCCCCAATTCAATGAGTCCGTCTTCTACTTCTTCATACGGAAGGTCCTATGAAAAGTTACAGATTTCTTAATACCAGTTACAATTTTTTATCATTATTATTAATTATTATCCGCAAATAGGTGGATGTAGAACTTAAATAATGAAGAAAATGTAAGACAAAAAGGGGAATAGGTGCACAAATATTATGATATACACTGTTCAAAAGTTTGGGGTCACTCAGCTGTTTCCATAGAAAACAAGACATTTTCTGGCTGGTAACATAATTACAAAAGGGTTTTCTAAATTAGCCTTTTACTCTTAAACTTGGATCAGCGAACACAACGTGCCATTGGAACCCAGGAGTGATGGGAGTGATAAAGGGCCATTGGAACCCAGGAGTGATGGGAGTGATAAAGGGCCATTGGAACACAGGAGTGATGGGAGTTATAAAGGGCGATTGGGACACAGGAGTGATGGGAGTGATAAAGGGCCACTGGGACACAGGAGTGATGGGAGTGATAAAGGGCCATTGGAACACGGGAGTGATGGGAGTGATAAAGGGCCATTGGAACACAGGAGTGATGGGAGTGCTAAAGGGCCATTGGAACACAGGAGTGATGGGAGTGTTAAACGGCCATTGGAACACAGGAGTGATGGGAGTGATAAAGGGCCATTGGAACACAGGAGTGATGGGAGTGATAAAGGGCCTCTGTACGCCTATGAAGAGATTCCATTAAAAATCAGCCATTTCCAGCTACAATAGTCATTTAGAACATTAACCCCGTCTGCGCTGGAGTTCTCATCCATTTTATTTTATTTTAATGGAAAAAAGAAGGATATTGCCAAGTGCCCCCCAACATTTGAACAATAGCGTATATACACCCATTAGGAAACATCCAAATATAAGGTATAAGGTACAAGAATACCAGATTATTGACTAAAATATCTTTGGGGCTCCTGAACCATTTTCAAAACTTTAGCATTTAGCGATTTTTTGATGCTTTAGGGTTTAAAACGAATCGTTTTTTCAAGGTCTGACTCTAGACCCGAGGTTCCACGCATTTTAGGGGGTTACCCAATGCTTGGTCAATCTAGAACACTCGGGAATCGTTCCACCTGTGGGAGATCTCACCTCTTCTCCAATTAATGTTATTTGGGGAAACTTTTTTGCCAGGGACGAGCATATACTTTGTTGCACGAGCCGGTCAGCTGCAGTCTGTAAGTCATTTGCCCCGGTCTGAAAGAAATAAGATACCCAGTTAATTATTATTATTTTTATTATTAATTATTATTATTACATTTTCCCCCTAGTTTATTGCTCAACCTACTGAAACACAACAGGCAATAATTTAACATAAAAAAATGAGCTATACATTCTCCAAGCTTCAAACAAATGTATCAATCAAGGCAAGTATTGCTTCATGAGATTGAAGACGATATATTTGCGCATGGGCACTCTGCTTACTGGTACAGAGATGTAAGCAAACATTGATATCTCATTCTAAACAATTGGTAGGAATATGGAAAAATGACTTAAGTTGCGTCTATAAATCGTGTACCTTTTCCACGATACCCAGATCTCCACCACTCATAATATTCCTGACAATCACTCCAGATTTCTCGGCCACTGAGTAAGCGGTGGCCACCAGCCTCATCAGTACATTAGGAGTCGAAGACATGTTGATCGCTAAAACAGAATAAATAAGGTTAAGGAAAAGTACATTATTAAACACTATATACCAGAAATATATTACCAGTGCCGACTAGGTGGACCACATTTAGGTCTGAGAGGAAGAGCCTCATGGTTGACATAGACATCTGCAGAAGGTGCAAGAGAAAGGACTTGTTCCTCAAAAATCACTTGACAATGCTGTGTATGCCTCATCCCTTGGATAGGGCTAATGTTTTGCCCCCATCCATCTCTGTGGACCCCCATGCTGATGGCCCCATCCTCTCATATACATGCTCTCCCCACCATGAAGGACTGTCCTGGCTTGGCCGGTTGGGGAGAGATCTCCCTTTTAAGCATTGACTATTTGTCCTAGGCTGGATCACGCCACCGTCCTGGCACCAGTATGGCAGGAGGCCACCAAGCATGGAGAACACAACTGGTGACAGAAGAATGAATTCACAAAGTCTGCACTAAACACAAACATACACATCAGTTGCCCATAAGGTGGCATTTCCATTGGCTTCATATTATGAGTCCATCATATTTTCTTCCTCAACAATTAAAGTGCACGTGGCTCTTTTCTCCAGATTAGATTGAACGTGGTACAACTTGGGGTTTAGGGAATTCATTCACACAACGTAACAATAAAACAATGCAGGGATTGTTTATCAGTCATTCGTAAGAGAACCAAATCGCTGCGCGCCGCTCGCTAATTTACCTGGATGAGGGCCATGCCACGCGTGTCACTGACACGCAGATAAAGACCTGCCGGATAATCTGCTCGCTGGCTCTCCTTACCTTTGGCCTACCCAAGAAAAGCCCTGACTCACAATGACAACAATTGTCGGGATCGGCAGTCAGCCCAGGTCATGGTTTATGCAGTTTATAGGGATCAACGGCCCTGGAAGCTTCTCCAAAGGAGTTCTAATAGTCGGCGATCCGGCAGCCATCACCACGTACACACCTGCCGGTTACACTAACCCCTCAAAAACCCAACAGCACTGTATTTACTGTAATTTCACAGACAATAGGGCATGGCAATGCATATTCAGCACTGTCCGCTAGGCCCTGACTGTGTGACTCAATATGTAGTCACTTTAAACTATTACTATTCAGATGGTCCTGATGGGTGATTAAGACCAAGATATACCATTGCTTAACACAAGTATCAGGTACGAAAAGAGCTTTGTAGATTTATCTAGTGGTCTGGGCTAGAAAAAAACAGTGCTACACACACATATGTGGCTGTAGACTATTAGTAAGGGATACCAGTAATAAAAAAAATAAAATAAAATAAAAAACATGGCGGACTTTGTCGTTTTTTAACACCGGCCTCTTGCAGCAGCAGCAGGCACAGTGCCTGGCCACCTCTTTCTAATGTAAAGCTTCTTTTAGTTGGGAGCGAGGCAGGTTAAAGGCATTATTAAGAAAATAAAGCATGTAGCACAGGCACGGTTTTGCGCTCTATTGATTAGATTACACCAGGTAACACAAGACGGGCTACGTTACAACACTTTTATCATTGTTCCATTATATTAGTCCCCATTTCAACAAGAGGTAACGTGACGCCGGTGTGAGAGAGAAAACCAGAATTCAGAGTCCAGATCCACGGCCCAGATATGTTGGAGACCCAACGACTGCATCACATAGACCCATTCGGCCCCCGTCTAGTCACCCGCTTCTCCCGCTGTAAAGACACAAACCTTAATCAGTCGTTGGTCTCGTCTTAGATTCAGGAGCCATATGCCTATCCAATGCTTGTTTAATCCCCTCACTGTATTAGCTTCTACCACTTCTGCTGGGAGGATGTTTCTCTTATCTACCACCCCCTCAGTAGATAACTTGGGGCCCTCTACCCCATGATTTTTGAGTATGCTGCTTAATAATAATAAAGTATATTTGTAGATAGAGCTGTCATAATTTTTTTCTTTTTGGAGAATTTTAGGAATCTGTGATTCTACTATTATTTACAAGTCAGCCTACGGTGAAATGGGTTAATAATTACTGGCTCCCTGGGATTACAGACAAAGTAGATACAATGTTTTATGTATAACTTAAAATACAAGCAAAAAAAAAAAACTCAGGTTATACACGTATCAAACATTGCTGCAAAAACAGACAGCCGTCTGCACAAAGGAAGAAACAGGGATTGCACAATCTGTGAAGTTTTAACCTTCATCTTAAAGACTGCAAGTTAGCAGCAGAGATCAGAAATATACCATTTTTACATCAAGAAATGCATTTTCAATTATTTTTAACATTTTTGTTTCCTTATTATAAATTATTAATGTTTTTTTTATGTGTAATTATTTTTAACATTTTTTAAATAGTTTTTTTTTTAAGATTATAATTTGTAATTATTTTTAATGTCTTTTTTTTTCCCACCAAGATTATGATAATGTATTTGAAGTGAGTATGTATGACATCATTTGTTAACGTGTAACTTTTTAAACAAGGTCATAATATTTTGTAAGCCTTAAAAGACCCGAATTAAATATTTCGGGATCCTTAAGGAGACCTATATTACATAGCAGCTGTACCTGCCCTTAAGTGACCTGTGATGATAGCCCGCGAGCATAATCCCATTGTACAGCGCCGCAGAATATGATGGCGCTATGTAAAACAATAAATAAGAATAATGTTTGAGAAAATATTAACGTTTGAAATGCACACATCTGTGACCTCACCCAATGACATCATCGCCCCCATGCCAGCTCCTAGGCCGTATATGGTGGGGCACTTACCTGCGCGGCGGATCTGGCAGACAGAAGCGGCTCCCAGTAAGTGGCGAGCGGCAGCGATCATCGCTTTATGTACTCAGCGCCCTGCAAGCCACTTCCTGGTCTCACAACGTCTCTGCTGGGTCCTAGAAAGACCAGATTAGCCGCTGACATAGAAACGGAGAATCTACCGGCAGATCGGCCCCATTCGGCCCCCGTCTAGTCTGCCCCCCGTTTCTCCTGCTCAAAGACCTTAATCAGTTGTTGGTCTCGTCTTAGATTCAGGAGCCGTATGTCTATCCCACGCATGTTTAAATCCCCTCACTGTATTAGCCTCTATCACTTCTGCTGGGAGGTTGTTCCATTTATCTACTACCTTCTTGGTAAAGTAAGCGTGTTCTTTCAAATCTTACAATTAAACAATTTCTAAGAGTCCGCCTTGGGATCGACTTAAGAATATTAACAGCTCTTGAAACAAGCCCTCTTGGAGTGAAAAGCATATTTTTTGTATTATTTAGACCCGTATTTATTCTATGTAGCAGATTTAAAGGGACAAATTACTGTCTCTGGTAGCGCCAGCAAAGAATAATGCACATTAATCTACTTTAAAAGGAATAAATAATAATAATAATAATAACCTTTTGGAGAAGCTGCAGCTCCACTCCTCCTCTGTAGTCTGACAATTCTCAACACTGATTGGCTCCTTGATGCAGCCAATGAGTGGCAGGAAAGCGTTCTCATTTACAATTCAACCTCCCAAAAAATATGTCTCAATGAATCAAAGATTAATTCAAAGATGAATGAATATTAAATTGCTGAATATTTAATTTGTATAAAGGATTGATGAATGTGGGGCAGTGCGAGGTCTGCATTCGGTACCATACAGTATAGAATAACATTATTCGGGGGATCATTGGGCAAATGCCTGGTGGGCTGCTGGCCGATAGCCCCCACCGTGCGCCGCTTACCGGATCCGCCGCTCCAGCCTTTCAGCCTCCCTTACGTCATCAGGCCTCAAGTGCCAACACAGAAAATATTAAATATGCCAAATCTATATGTATTCATTATAAAAAGTGGGGGCTGGCATACAGCAAGCTATGTAGTCTACACACTTTCTTGGGGTACTATAGTACGAATACATTATGAAATGAGGTTTCTGCCCCACAGAGCTTACACTCTTCTTCAAGCTTTGGGGTGTAATCCATCTACATTAGTAGCAGTCATCAGAGTTCACATATGAAGACATATCACATAGGGCTTTAGCTCACGTGTTAGACGCGGGAACATGTTTTTTTTTAAATGTAAACCACAGCAGAGTAAGTGTTGAGAAGGTTTTATCATTAAAGTAAGCTGGGCATGATGGGAGTTGTAGTCAGAGAGCAGGCAGCCGTGGCGGAAACAGGACTGCAGGCAGGGTGCTCATGGTGTATGTGTTTGAAGCACACGCTGCCAGCAGAGCAGTTTATGGAACGCGTTTCCGAGATGTTTGTCCCTCGCGGCTCCCCGTCCCTCTGTGCTCTTCGCTTGCCGTCCGGAGCCCTGCCTGTCACTGTGGATCATGCTGACCCTGCTTCGCAGCCGGGCGCTCCTTTACCGACCTGCATGGAGGGCGAGAGCCGCCTCGGGAGCGGCCAGCAGCAATGAGAGCTCCGGTCAGAGGAAGTACCGGGACACGGTGCTGCTGCCAACCACCGACTTCCCTATCCGCAGGAGTCCTCAGGACACAGCCGAGACCGAGCTGCGGGTGCAGGAGGTCAGGGGCCATGAACTTATCCCTGAGGGACAAACTACACCTGCCGGGGGTGGGGTACGGTATATCTCCACCTGTTGCTCAACTCCAGCTCTCACAACCCTCAGCCAGGTGGTGATAGCTGTAGTTAACAAACACTGGAGGTATACCTTTTGGTCAACACATCATTTACTGAAAGAGTTAAACTAGAGGCACCTCGGGGGGTAATAAATTCCACTTACCTGGTACTGAGCTTGGGGCGTGACATGTACCCCAGCCAGGGCAGGATCTGTCCCAAGTCATGTGACCTTCAATAAATCTCTCCGCAGTGTTGCTTTACTTTGCAGTATAACAGGGAAAGTATACACGTTTTCTGTCTCCACTCGGTAGCTGGGTTTGTGGATATTAATCATTTTTTATTTTTCTATAATTTATTCTCTGGTTAAGTAAGTTATTCTATTTCTATAGCGCCAACATTGTCTGCAGCGCTTCTTGCAGTCCACAGGTTTAAAGGGTCTGACGCTAGAACTGACCATTAGGCAGCGGGAGTCCGGCTCGCGAGCTACTAAATGACGCGGATTTTTCTACCTGCGTAATAAATGACACCAAACCACAGAAATAACTCAATACACCGATACGCGCTTATACTGTATGTCATGAAGGAGAGGAGGACATAAACATACAGTTATCATACATGTAACCATGAATGTAACACGCTAGACTCGGCAGTGCGTTTAAACGGGGTCTGGGCTGGGGGGCTTTAATCACATGCTGCCTTTTGCCTCCTTCCATAGAAATGTGGAACTTGGTGGCAGATAAGATCCATTCTCCCCGTCTAGTCGCCTTTTTTCGGGCTGTAAAGACGATAACCTTAATCAGTCGTTGGTCTCGTCTTAGATTCAGGAGCCGTATGTCTATCCCATGCATGTTTAAACGCCTGCACTGGATTAACCTCTACCACTTCTGCCGGGAGGCTGTTCCGTTTATCTACCACTCTCTCTGTAAAGTAAAAACTCCCTACATCACAACTTAAAGCGCATTCAGATGCTTCTCTTTTTTCTGTGCCCCAAGCAGACGATGGAGGTGTTGTTGACGAGACAAAAGAAAAGTGATGGACGCTCAATGAGACTCTTATTTTGCTTCATCAGACAGCCAGGATAAACACTTTATGTTCTTCTCATACAGGAAAGTAAGTTTTTACAACTGTATGCCTGGCAGAGAGCGCAGAAGACTAAAAAGGAATTCGGTCTCCACGATGGACCTCCGTATGCCAATGGGGACCCTCATGTCGGCCATGCCCTCAATAAGGTAACATATATACACAACCGTTCAGAAGCATGTATGTATATATATATATATATATACACACACACACAGTACAATTCGAAAGTTTGGGGTCACTTCGATATTTCCTTGTTTTTGAATAGAAAGCAAATTCTGTCCATTAAAATAACATGAAATGGATCAGAAATCAAGCACCGGCGGGGTTAATGTTGTAAATGACTATTGTAGCTGGAAACGGCTGATTTTTAATGGAATCTCTTCATAGGCGTACAGAGACCCTTTATCACTCCCATCACTCCCGTGTTCCAATGGCCCTTTATCACTCCCATCACTCCTGTGTTCCAATGGCCCTTTATCACTCCCATCACTCCTGTGTTCCAATGGCCCTTTATCACTCCCATCACTCCTGTGTTCCAATGGCCCTTTATCACTCCCATCACTCCTGTGTTCCAATGGCCCTTTTTCACTCCCATCACTCTTGTGTTCCAATGGCACGTTGTGTTCGCTGATCCAAGAATACGTTTAAAGGACTAATTGATCGTTAGAAAACCCTTTTACAATTATGGTACAGCCAAAAAGTGACCCCAAACTTTTGGACGGTTGTGTAGTAGATGATGTGAAATGCGCCGGTCGCTTGTAGTTTCTGGGATTTGGGTTTTATTGATTCTCGCCTCTTTTTCTCCGGCACTTTCCAGATCCTTAAGGACATTACCAACCGTTTTCACATGATGAGGGGCTACAGAGTGAGCTACGTGCCAGGGTGGGACTGTCACGGGCTGCCCATAGAACTAAAAGCCCTAGCAGACCTCGGAGAAGAAGCTGACAGTTTGTCCGCCATAGAGATCCGGCGCAAAGGTAAAAGGTGATACCCGTCTATCCCCCCAAAATTCAGGGGACCGGACCCCCTCATTATTAAGTATATATAGCCACCGAGTGGGCTTTGAGCGCGCGCTCCCACACCAGCAGTGCATCTGCGTCCGCAGCATGGCATTACTGCAGCGGAGGGGGAAGGGTGCCTCTGCCAGCGTGATGCTCGTTCTGCCATTAAGGAAATAGATATTTTTGTCTTGTGGAATTTAGTTAATCTGTATTTGTCTGATAAGGTAGAGCCATAGAGGAAGAAGGAACGGGATTATTTATTGCTGTAGTGATCGTCCGCGGAGGGACCGCTGCTGAAGTCCACGCGGCAGCAATGTGATGTCTGCCATCTCTGCTGCCTTGTGACAGATTTGGAGCGGACGCAAATCGTGTCTTGGGGCAGCGCTGCGACCCTGTGTCAAACAGTGATGGTCAGGGGCTGGATAGTGAGAACTGTTGGCAAAAAATATGCCGAGACCCTCGCATTACCTGGGTTTGGCCAACCAGTTGAGAAGCGATGCGTGGACTTTTCAGAGTCTCCTCTGTTGTGTCCAGTAATGTTATTTGAAGCAAGGTCTATTCAGACACATCCCTACGGGACCACCCATTCATGCCCTCGTTGGATCAGCATTGGGGCTTCAGGCCGCAGGAGGCTTCAGCATTAGAATTGCTGGTCTTATCACCGAGAACCCAATGAACTTCTGTTTTATTGCCTTTAAACTCTCTTACCTTGAACTTGAGTGTTACATTCATCTGCATGAACTCCCCACACGCTACTCCTTTTATTTTACACTACTAAGGCATGCATTAATATGAGCTAAAAATACAAGGTTTAAAGATAAAAAGGCCCCCTGTTCTGGTGAGCTTACAGTCTGATAGATATACAAAAGTTTGGGGTCACTTAGAAATGTCCTGGTTTTTGACAGAAAAAGCTAATTTTGTCTATTAAAATAACATGAAATGGATCAGAAATCCAGCGCAGACAGGGTTAATGTTGTAAATGACTGTTGTAGCTGGAAAGGGCTGATTTTTAATGGAATCTCTTAATAGGTCCTTTATTGCTCTCATCACTCCCATCGCTTCTGTCTTCCAATGACACGTTGTGTTCGCTGATCCAATAATAAGTTTAAAAGGCTAATTGATCCTTAGAAAAATATTTTGCGATTATGTTATGGCCAGAAATGTCCTTGTCTTCCATGTAAACAGCTCAGTGACCCCAAACGTTAGAGCGGTAGTGTATTTCTGTCCCTTGTAATTCACAGTGATTTCTGTATGTGAAAAATATCTAATCATTTCCCTTTTTTATTATTTAGCCAGGAATTTTGCAGAAAAAGCTATCGAGAAGCAGAGAGACTCTTTCATCCGCTGGGGTGTAATGGCGGACTGGGATAACTGTTATTACACGTTTGACCCGAAGTACGAGGCAAAGCAACTGGATATCTTTTACAAGATGTACGAGAAGGTAACGCCGTTTACATTCATGTCCGTGTCCTAGGAGTCTGAAAATTGACGAACCCGTACCAAAATAGAGCGAGCCGCGTGATCCTCGCTGGCCCAAATCTGCATTTAGTAGCCTTTGTATTGTGCTTGCATTCATTGTTACACAGTGTTCTCCGTTTATTTTATTTTTTTTATTTTTCTTTAGAATTTTGAAGTTATAAGTGTTAACATCTTAAACTAAAGAACACAAACGTATGACCCCCACATCCATATATATATATCTGATAACACTGGGTAATGGTAATGTTCATCCATGCAGTTAATTTACAGAAGGTGTGATTGATTTGAACCAGAAACGTGTATTTCTAGGCACTGATTCACTAAATACTGCATTGTACGTGAATTAGTCGTGCGTAATGCGGTACCGAGATGGCGTTTCGGCAGGGTTCAGTTTGCTTTTAACTGACGGCTGTAATATATAATGGCCTTGTATAAATTAAGAGATTAGCACAGTTTTCTTATACTGTCTGTGTTCATATTTTAAATCTATATACGATAAAATTTCCCACCGAGCATAGATCTTCCTATAGAATTAACATTCTGGATAATTTAAGCGCTAGATCTGCCCAAATGATCAATTCTCTACTATTGTAAGCTTATGGGTGTGTTTGTTTTAGATAATTAGTGAGTTAAGGAATTATACTGTATATAAATATCTTCTATTTCTCCCCGCTCTCTGTGTCCCCGTCCCGTAACATTTAATTTTTGACGTGTCCGATTATTTTGTTAAATTTATAAATTGGAATTCATATCTCTTGTCTGCTGTTTTAGGGTCACATATACCAGGATTACAAGCCGGTATTCTGGTCGCCTTCCACCAGGTGAGGAACGTGTCTTTTCTTCTACTATATTTTTTTTTTAATGCGAAAGAGTAATTTCTTTGAAATTTCTTTGAAAAATAAACTGGGAAAAGGGAAAAATAAATGTAAAAAAATTAATGTTTTGGTCAATTCGTACCTCCTCAGCTTGGGTAGTAGAGGTATTATTTTTATTTTGGTTTAGTCATGTGATGCTGCTTTGGTCCAAGCAGCCATTTGGCTAATAAAAGAGACATTCAGTTCCATGTTTCATGGTTGCCCAAGATGATCCAGAATGTGGATCTTTCAGAAGGAATAAACCCGCGCTTCTAAAAACAACACCCCAGTGATGTGCGTGGAAAAACATGGCAACATCTGGCCAGCTTTCTGCTTGTGCTCTTCCTTTCGTTCTAAAATAGCCATTCATTTGTCTTGGTCAGGGTCTGGAGAGACATTCGATACCATATGGAATATGAAGTTACGTTCTGATGCTTGAGTTATCTTGAAACATCCTAAAATATGACAAGGAAAGCAACAAAACATGTATTTTGGGTTTCAAATGTATGAATTTTTCTGCTTGCAGAACTGCCCTGGCCGAGGCAGAGTTGGAATACAATCAGGAACACGTCAGCCGTTCCGTCTTTGCCAAGTTTCCGGTCCAGAAGCCTCCTCCTAAGCTCGCTTCCATGATGGGTATGTTTGATCTGAGATATACTTCAATGATTCTTCTACATCGAATAAAGATTGAAATGGGAAAAATGTAATATCAGTCTGTATTGTTGAAGGAGCTTTGGGTCCAGCATGGAGAACTTTGAGTTTAGATACAAAGTCCATTCTTATCTGAGCAAAGTCACAGATGGAAACCTTATTGAAAGGGGAGGAATAAGTGGTCACTTTTATCAGGTACTCCTGTCTGGAGCTGCGGTCTGGAGCTGCTGTAGTCCTGAGCTTCAGTGTACGAGTTCTGTCCGGCGCTTTTGGAAAGAGCAGGTAGTTGGGGGGTTGTGGCTGCCACCGACCATCATATCATGGTCAGGTCACACGTCAAGCCTCCTGACGGTGTCTGCACTGCTTCTCACGCCGGGTGTTCATGTGATTGGGTTTCGTTGCTGCTTCTCACGCCGGGTGTTCATGTGATTGGGTTTCGTTGCTGCTTCTCACGCCGGGTGTTCATGTGATTGTGTTTCCTTGTTTAGATGGTTCCTCGCAGGTCAGTGCCCTGATTTGGACAACTCAGCCATGGACCATTCCTGCGAATCAAGCCGTCTGCTACATGCCAGACACGGAGTACGTTGCCATTTGTTATATGTTTTAATGATCCGTGTGCTATCGTTATCGTTTTCATTATTCAGAAACAGTTTCTGTACTTCTGTTCAGTGACAAAAGTCTTTATAATTCCCTTTGAACACCCCCCCATTTAAACGTAACATAATTCCAAAAGGGTTTTTTAACGATCAATTAGCCGTTTAAACTTAAACTTGGATCAGCAAACACAACGTGCCATTGGAACACAGGAGTGATGGGAGTGATAAAGGGCCATTGGAACACAGGAGTGATGGGAGTGATAAAGGGCCATTGGAACACAGGAGTGATGGGAGTGATAAAGGGCCATTGGAACACAGGAGTGATGGGAGTGATAAAGGGCCATTGGAACACAGGAGTGATGGGAGTGATAAAGGGACATTGGAACACAGGAGTGATGGGAGTGATAAAGGGACATTGGAACACAGGAGTGATGGGAGTGATAAAGGGCCATTGGAACGCAGGAGTGATGGGAGTGAGCGTTTCCAGCCACAACATTTCATTTACAACATTAACCCCTTCTGCGCTGGATTTCATGTTATTTTAATGGACAAACATCTTCTAAAATATCACATCCACAGCGATTGTCATTGTGTTCGTTTTCGTTATGTTACCCCTGCCTCCCTATGCAGAGGTATATAGTATGGATAATGTCTTATACTTTGTGGTCTGACATTAGGATCGTTCTTGCCTTTAGATACTCGCTGGTGAAATGTGTAAACACTGCAGAATATTACATCTTGGCAGCAGATCGCATCGACTCCACTGAGCTTTCCCTGGGCACCAAGCTTGAGGTCGTGTCCACGTTTAAAGGTGAGGATTCTGGCCGCAGGTGAGCTGCCTGTGGGTCTCCAGATGCAATCGAAGCGGCTTAGCCGAGCGTGGCGACGCCTGCTGTTGGTGGAGAGAATCCAGCGGTTTATTCACTGGGAGTCTCAGGTTGGTTTTAAATGTTTGAACTTCCTGACTTGTCCGTCCGATGAGCCAACCTGAGAACTTGCTATCTGAAGCGGCCCTGTATTTAGGTCGGTGAATTGATCTTCGAGAGAGAGAGCTCACCAATTGAACTATACATTATACAGGGCCAGCTCAACAGGGAAAAGCACTCTGGGGTTTGTCCCTTTTGTAAAGTACAATGGAGTCCGTGAGTTAAAATGTTTTATCTCGTATCAAATTAACCTTCAAGAGTTAAATTGTCTTGGAACCAAGTTTGGGCTGTGTGAGCCACCGTAGCCCATAGGTAAATGTGTGCTGTGCATAAAATGTGCGTCGGCAAGCTGTGTAAGCCTCAGTGTTCAAGTCTCGGTCCCAGGCTATGCTTCTCTTCTGTTTTTCATTTTTCTTTTCTTTTTTTTAAACTCTAAACTAATGTAAAGCTGTATCTACGTTTGGATCTCTACCTTCGTGTATCACGTCTTCTGATTCTGGGGATGCTTAAGACATTGTACAGTAACCGTTCATATATACTTTTGATTTGGTCCTCTTCTTCTTGCAGGAGCCGACCTAGAGGACGGTGTCTGCTCTCATCCCACAATTCCTGAGCGCTCCTCTCCTCTGCTGCCCGCAAACCACGTCACTATGGCCAAGGGTACTGGGCTGGTGCACACCGCGCCTGCCCACGGCATCGAGGATTACAGCGTCGCTTCCCATCACAAGTTACCCGTGGTAAGTACTGACTCATGCTTTCAGCTTCTTAACACTATGTACATATACATACACATTATATATATATATATATATTACTTATGTTATAAATACATACACACATCCCTGCCACACTAGTTCTCGGCGACACTTGTACGTTCTGTTCTTATGTATTTCTAATAAGCGATTCCATTTATCACGAACGACATGATGACACGCATGATTAAACATTCTCTCTAATATGTTTGTACATCACAAGCACTTCTTTAATCATGTACTCGTCATATATAATCTATTTATTTTTTAGGATTGTTTGGTGAACGAAGCTGGCTGCTTCACGGTCGATGCAGGAGTTGATCTTGCCGATAAAGCCGTGTTGAGTGATGGCAATGAAGCCGGTAAGTTGTACTCCGTACACACTCTCACTCGCTGAGTAGTAGAGACCCTGCACGGTCTCCCTGTTCACAAAATAAGCAGCATAGCGTAGTATGGCCCTATTCATTTACTGAGGTGTGGGGGCCAGATTTAATACAGTTTACTTTCGAAGGGGGACCTTGCACAAAACTAAGTTAAAATTACTAGTATCTGATTAAAAATAAATTTTCAAAAATATACGTTTTCAAATCTCTCCTCTCTCTCTTCTCCTCTCTCTCTTCTCCTCTCTCTCTTCTCCTCTCTCTCTTCTCCTCTCTCTCTTCTCCTCTCTCTCTTCTCCTCTCTCTCTTCTCCTCTCTCTCTTCTCCTCTCTCTCTTCTCCTCTGTTTTTGTATTTGTCCCAATCTACTAGACAAACTACCTGAGCCCTTATACTAGTGACCTGTGGTAAACAATAGAATAGCTGGGCCTTAATTACCCAACTGGACAATTAATAATGAGAGAATAATGGAGGAACAGACTTCGTTAGCATTGCCATAAAGAATCAGCTGAGTGTGGCTTATGATCTGGGAAAGTCAGCCAAAAATTATACATGACTAACAACAATGGTGGCCCCCAGGTCTGCAGCTGAATGAAAATAGAAACAACATGAGTTAAAACCAGGTTTTTGTCAATGGTGACCTTCATTACTGTATACAGTGCTGGGGAGGGGTATATTACTGTATACAGTGCTGGGGCGTTATAATACCAGGGGTGATCCTAGGGTTACAGGTGCCTGGGTGCAGTATTTATTCGATACCCAACACTCAAACTAGCTCCAACACATACACTAGAATACCATACACTTACATAAGGCACTCTTTCTCCCACTAACCCTAGCCCCCCCAACATCATACACTGATACACACACACACACACACTTACACCATATGGACACGCTCTCTCAAACACCCTACACTTTTTCTACTACACTTACTTGCTCTCTTGCATTGTTACTTTATGCCCATTAGCAGGAAAGACATTAATTAACACTTTCTTTTAATTAACCATTTTTTTTACATTGTCCTTAGTGGTACAGATGTTACTTGGCTCTAAGAATCTTCTCAAGGAAGAAAAGTTTGTGCACAGTTACCCGTACGACTGGAGGACAAAGAAACCCGTCATCATCCGAGCCAGTAAACAGTGGTTCGTCAACACGGCAGACATCAAGGCCAAAGCTCAGGTACAGGCAGCGATGTTAGGCATGTTATCATCGGAGGGCATGTCTTAACACGTGTTAATGTTATTGTTCGTTTTAAATATTTTCATTGTCCCTTATTGTTGCAATGCTACGGAATCTGCCGGCGCTATATAAAAAATTAATGTAAAGGAAGCAAAGAAGTGATCCAGCCTGGGTGAAAAAGCTGCCAGAGGGCTTGTTACGCTAGACCCCTTGTGGCTGTATGTGGCATTGCAAGTAAAATGCTTCTTTAGTTAAAAAAAATAAATACATATTTGCATTCCACCAACCCATTGGGTTTTGGACTGGGGTGAATGTATGGAGCTGGTGTTCATATGCTGGACAGAGCTGATGTTGTAGAGGACATGGACATAGAGGGTACCCCATTAAGCCATACCCGTTTATAAAATACGTTTTAGTAGCACCCCTTTCAGCAACTGCCTGCTCTCTGCTGCTGTTTTTATTAAATCATCGTAGTTGCGTTTTAATGGTGGCAGGTGTATGCATATATATATATATATATATATATATATTATGCATTTCTGTGTTTTCACTTGTACAATGTTAATAATAAGCATTTCACTGCAGGATTATTGAAAGGCAAAGCAGGGGTTAAAGTAAGTACAGAAGGGAAGCTGTCAGGAATGGTGGCTGATTTTTGTTGCCTTTCAGGATATTTATTCCTTGTCCTTATTGCTGAGAAGCTTAGGAATTAAATGGGTCCAGGCGTTACACAAGGGATCTTTTATTCTTTCACACTGCAGTATGCTGTTATTCTTTTAACTTTGTTTTTAATATTTTTATGTAACAGGAGTCTTTAAAAAAGGTGAAATTCGTTCCTGCCTCCGCTGCCGGCCGCATGCTGGAGATGTTGGATCGTCGGACGTATTGGTGCATCTCGAGGCAGAGAAGCTGGGGAGTCCCGATCCCGGTATTTTACCATAAGAAGACTCGAGAGCCGCTCATTAACCGGTATGTTTGCATTTATTTTACACAGCTGAGTACTCGGGTAGTGTTCAAACATTAAGGAGTACCCACGTATCAAACGGCCAAATCTTCAGAATAACCCCAAAGGGGATCCTCCTAATGCTCAGTATCTGATCTTCACGTATATATAATATGATATATTATATATGTATATTTTATATATAGATATATGTATATTATACATATATTATATACATATAATATCTATATGTTTTTATATATACACACACACTTTCTAGTTATGGGCTTGCACGCTATATGGCTCAGATATTTCCCTCTACTGATTTGCAGTCATAGGTTTATAGGTTCAGCTGGAGTGATTTGGTCGGTAGATGCACCGTAACGTTGGATTCTTGGCAGCTATAAAAAATCTATATTAGGCAACTTAGATTACCGGCACATACACGATGCATTTTTTAGATGTTTGTCACAATGGTGATCATCGACCAGTGAGTGTGAGCACGCTACGCAAATCAATCCTCTGCGACGGGGAAAGAAAGACGAGTAGGTGTGCAGCGGGAGGGCTCGGCGGTCAGTCTGTCACGCACACTGCCGGGGTACAGGAGATAAATGCCCCTACCTCCCGGTTATCTCTGCAGACATGGAGCCGGCGGGGACTGACGGACAGGCGGTGCCCGGTGGCTACACTTGCCAGCATTAGAGATCGCAATCTTTTAGCCATTTAACAGACATTTCGGCTAGAGATTGTGATTAGATATGAGTTTAGACTGCAATACGGGAAGTTATTAATGTTCTAATATCACCTTTTTCACTACCGTTTAAACGTTTGGGGTCACTGAGCTGGAAAACAAGGACATTTCTGGCTGTAATATAATTATAAAAGGGTTTTCCAACATTCAATTGGCCTTTTAAATGTAAACTTCGATCACAGGAGTGGTGGGAGTGATAAAGGGCCATTGGAGCACAGGAGTGATGGGAGTGATAAAGGGCCATTGGAACACAGGAGTGATGGGAGTGATAAAGGGCCATTGGAGCACAGGAGTGATAAAGGGCCATTGGAACACAGGAGTGATGGGAGTGATAAAGGGCCATTGGAGCACAGGAGTGATAAAGGGCCATTGGAGCACAGGAGTGATGGGGGTGATAGAGGGCCATTGGAGCACAGGAGTGATGAGGGTGATAGAGGGCCATTGGAGCACAGGAGTGATGGGGGTGATAGAGGGCCATTGGAGCACAGGAGTGATGGGAGTGATAAAGGGCCATTGGAGCACAGGAGTGATAGAGGGCCATTGGAGCACAGGAGTGATGGCAGTGATAAAGGGCCTGTTTGCATTCAGGGAAGCTGCATTGTGAGCCCAGTCAGTTAGTGATGCTGCTACTTTATCCCGCTGCGCATGTACAGTCATTGAATGCACAGGCATGTTGAAAAATATTTTGTTCGGTATAAAGGCCATGGTGAACCTGCTCTAGAACAGACTGTGGGAGTTAGGCCGGTTGCCCCAGGTTTTAATTATCTACGTCTAAAATCCATAACATAGTGATCAGCAGACTAACCAAATTAGTAAAAATATATCTAATACCATATTTGTTCGAATATAAGATGATATAATACCTCTTGTCTTATACTATAGATAGTCTTATAATCAGAGCTCAAATAGAGGTCTGACTATGAGACTAAGATCCAGATCCCCCGCAGCGCTGCAGGGGACCCGGATCCTCCTCTCTGGCAGCCGGTGAACATCTGAGCGATGCGCACAGACAACCTCCGCTGCTGCCGGCACTTCCTCCGGGGCTTCTATGACGGAGCGCCACCATCACATTACTTTCCGGTGCTCATTCATAGACGCCCTGGCGGAAGTGCCGGCAGCAGTGGAGGTTGTCTACCCGCATCGCTCAGACCTCCACCGGCTGCCCCCACTACACACCAGGGAGTCTGAAGCATGGGGAGAAGTCTAGGGATGCACTGGTAAGTTGGGGGGGCAGAGTGGCATATAGTGGGTATAAGGCATATCTTGGGGGGCAAAGAGGCAAGCCTCAGGTCAGATGTGCATAACTGGGGGCAGGTTGGCAAATAAAAGGAAATAAAAACAAAAATTGCATTTTTCTCAATCATAGCTTTTATTAAATATGAAAAAATAGTTTACATGTGAATTGATATTTACTACTTTTTTCCTAAAGGGTCGTCTTATATTCAGGTCTTATAATCGAGCAAATACGGTAATTTCCAAGTCCTAAAACAGATCAGAATTCCATTTTTGTTGACCGAGGCTACACAGCTCACCCCCCCCCAGTAAATGAATTACCTCTTAACGTGTCTCACGCGATCGGGGGCGAAGGTTTAAGGTTTGCATTGATTGGCGCAGCGGGAGACGAAGGTTTATTGTGAACCGGTTTGATTTTATAGTCGGATACAGCGATACGCCCGTTCAAAGATCAAGAGCGCACCTTTTAACGAGGCTGTTTTTATATGTTATACTTGATTTAATTCTCACACAAAGAAAACACATTTACAAAGTAGTTGGTTTTTAATTCCAATTAATATATATATTTAATATTTTGACATAATCTATATATATATATATGTGAAAATGTATAACATACATACTATATAAAATACTTTAAATGACCATCCATGCAAAATTTACATTCACGTTTATTTGGTGCTTTAATTCGCTCCGTAACACGTTGCTCTACTTTATTAACGATTTAAATATTTTTTTTTCCCCGGAAAACAGAATTTTTTTTGGCTTTCTTCCACCCCAAATAAAAAGCTCTTAATGATCCTTCTGGATGAATCACAGGAGATATATTACCAAGCCAAGCTGCTTCGTATCTTACGGAGTGTCTGATATAATGTTACATGTTGGCTCTTGCTGGGTTTTCGCCCAAAACATTCCGTATATTCCAAACAAAAAGACATAAAAAAAAATATATATATATTTAAGGAAAAAAAAATCATTATTATTACTATTGTATCAAAAACATGTTATATAAAGCAATTTAACCTTCAAACACAACATAAACATTCTAATAATTCATTACTTTTCTGGTCATTTAATGTAGATTTATAACCTAAATATGTTTCTGCTGAATGTCTTCCGCCCGCTGCTATTAAGGTAATCAGAATATTGGCCTAAAGAAATGACAGGCAGGCGTGGAACGAGCTGGCTGTCAATTCATAGGTCATCTTCCTGGTTACCGGTAAAGCCCCGGGGACTCGGAGAAGAATCGTTGGGCAGCGAGCCTCCCCGGTAGACGTAGAACTTACAGGAACGGTTGATCCGGCCGGACATTACATGCCCATCGAAAGTAACAGCATCTCCACTGGAGTCCTGAGCAGTCCACATGGAGATGCTGTTACACCTGATAGACACTACGCCGCTGCCCTCGGTCTCTGGCCACTCGGACGGCTTCTCAGAAGCTTCTCTCCTGGAAATGGAATCGTTGAGAAATGAGCGGCTTGAACTCTGACGTTCCGCAAAGTCGGCTTTCCCCGTAAGACACGCCCCGGGGTAAAAGTACGTGCGCCGCTAAAGGGTTAAAGCAAACAAATACTCCGTCTTCCCCCTTAACGTTCATAGGAATCGTCTGCGATCTGTAACACTGCTGGATGCTTCAAGGGCTGAGAGGTCAACCCATTGTTCGTGTCGGCTTTTAACTTGCGCGGGTGCCGGTAACGTCACCTGGGAGCGTCCTCCAAGCTTCACGATCCCACAAGAGAAAAACCACAGAACCCCCAGAAGAGCATCTAGAACCCACAGAACCCCCCAAAGGGCATATAGAACCCACAGAATCCCCAGAAGAGCATCTAGAACCCACAGAACGCAATAAACATACCGCTCCTCTATAGCAAAGCCATTATTATCCTTCGAATTTCTCCTCCCTGCTCCGGCTTCTGCTTATAAATCGGTGGTCCGGTGAAGCCCCCCGAGGATACGTACTTAACGGGGTATAAGGGTTTGCTGCGTTTTAGTAAATACTCCATTAGACTTCTATAGTCCCTCTGACATAAAGCGTAAATAGGGGGCCGGGTCCCAGCACGGAAGCTTAATGACATTGCTTAATGACATTGCCCCACGAGCTACTCCTTAACCCCTAAAGAGCTTATGCCCAAAAATCTCTTCTTTTGAGTCTGCAGCAGCCCCAATGACTTATTAACCCTTTACCTGTTTCAGAAGTATCTCCGAGCTCCCCGAGAGCTTCCTACCTCGCCCCGGCAGAAGGGCACAGTGAGGAGGAAGCTTCTTTCGCTTTTGTTTACGGGAATCCAGAAAAAAGTCTCTCGAGCAGACGCTGTTTTTTTTTTTTTCTCCTTTCTTCCTTCCTTCTTTCATCTCCAAGCAGTCGTTTCACTTTGCCTGCCTTCCGATGACGACTCGCTGAGGAGATGTGTGTTATGATCAATGTGTGAGTGACTGTCATGTGTCACCGAGGCTTATATCAGCACGCATGCTGCGAGGACGCAGGGCGACGGGCGGACGCCACGTAATGCGAGCGCACGCTCCCCCTGATAGGGTTTATGTGCTCAGGGCAAAGTTTTACGAGGGGCCTTATTGCTTTGATGGACTCTGAGACCGAGATAGGAGCTGGCGGTTCCAGCAAAGAGACGATGATATCATCATTTTTGCTTTTTCTCCTTTTCGGTTTTCTTAATCGAAATCTGGCATCCAAACAGGGCTGCAAATTATTCATGAAGGCAAAGCATGCATAGCAAATCTTGTAACCCCTTCTTCTTTGCTACGGTAACAACGGCACAAAAAAAAGGGGCCCTGGTGCGTTCATTTTCTGAATGGCGCCACGTGCAGGTTCCAGGGCTTCTGACTTGAGGTTCATTCACCGAACCTATAGACCTGCCACCCGATAAGTCCCAGAGGGACGAAAGTTACAAAGAAGCGGATACACAGTGGGATTATTTAAGCATCTTGCCATTGTACAGCGCTACAGAACACGGGGGTGCGATATAAATACGTATGTCGTCTGGAACACTGAATGTGAGCACAGAGTTACCGGTGGCGGGGAGAAAATGCACATTATTAATGAATTAACCAAAATCAAAACCTAACACAGTATTTGCAGCCGTCTCATAATCATGATTTCTTTCTATATTGACGGCTTTGCTGACCTTTCATCAACACCAGTGGCAGGAAAGCGATTTCCTGCCACTGCAGCTTCTACCTCAGTTAAGTCGTTTTTTTTTTTTGTGGTTAAAGAATGCGTATTTAAGCAATCACAGAGGGTTAGCGTTACTCACGGGGTATTTTAATATACATTCCTCTGAAGCGGGGCTGTTGGGGAAGCAAATTGTTCCTAAATTGTTTAAATATAGTTGGTCGTTTCCCCAGGAGCCACGTGCTGGCAATGGTACTGTGTTCAAATAAATTAATAAATGCAAGGGACTCCTACAATATGTGGGACGTCTGTCGTTTCCCTTTAATAAAGTGGGCATGTCTGCGTAAAAGGATTATTGGGCTTTCACAAGAGTTCAATGGTGGCTGAGACCCCCACACCTATGTGCCAAAAGTACGCCCTCTGGAGTTAGCAGGCTCGCACTTTTCTGCCCCCGATTAGTGGTCCCACTTGCTGATGATCAATTAATCAAGGGCATTTGATTAGCATCACCCGACTGCTACTTAGCATCTTAATAACCATGGGAGCAGTAAGGGCGTGCTTAGTTTTTCACACATGGCTTCTCCATTTTGGCTTTATTTTTGTTGATTAAATCATGACACAGTGTAATATGTCGTCTTGTTCATCTGAGGTTGTATTTACCTAATATTTAGACCTGCGAAGGAACAGATGATTGTTATTATGTCCTGATATGTAAAACCATAGAATGCAAAGAGGGTGTACTTTCTCATATATAAAGCACTTCAATATGGTTTCTTTATTGCTAGGGCTGTATGGGGGTATTGAAACATCCGTTGAAATATTAATGACTCTTTAAAATGAATGTATAATATACAGTATGAGCTTTGGCTGCTTGTAATTTACAGATGGCCATTCGGTCTGGCACTCAGTGAGTGAAGTATAAGAGGTCGGGGCTGCCTCGGGAGAGGACGAACCAGTCTGGCAACTTCACAAGCATTCTTAACACAAGCTTTCTCCACTCCCTGTGAAGCCGCCGTCATTTGGGTTGTAAGTCACAGGTGAACGTGCCGGCTTTATTTCTTGTATGGCAGTTTAACGACATAGTAAATAAGGTTGAAAAAACACCTAATTCCATCAAGTTCAACCCTTCTACCTAACCTTCCTATTCTTGATCCAAAAGAAGGCAAAGAAACTTCGAATTCTGCTATCAGGGGGGGAAATTCCTTCTTGGCTCCAAAGGGGCAATCGGATTCTACTTTATAGCCTTGTATGTCATGCCTTTCTAAGAAAATATCCAGACCCCCTTTTGAAGACATCTAATATATTTGATAACCACCTCCCTTGGTAGTGAATTCCATACCTTTATTGTCCTCACTGTAAAGAATCCCTTCCTGTGTCGTGTTTATACATTTCTGTTAATGAACAGGTCACTGAAGAGCTCGTTATATCGGCCCCGCATATATTTATAAAATGTTATCATATCCCCTCTAAGACAACTTTTTCTAGTTCTAGACAAAAAAATAAAACGCCCGCGCCGTGTCATCAACTCAATGAAGACTCTGTGTCAGTGACGCAAGATTCTTAGAACTTAAAAAATGTGTCCACAGGCAAAAAAATATGAAAACGGGGCCAATATCATTAGTTAATAATTAATCCTTTGCAAATATTTGCCGATCGTTATTGTCCTGGTTACATTGTGTTTCCCAGATTAGGGGATATAAAAGGTAGGAACGATCCGGCCATCGAGTGGGACCGGCGGGTGAAACGTTCGATGAAGTTTGCTCCGCTAATGGTTAATATTTTTATAGCAGCAGATTTTTACTGCGTTTTTTTATATGCTTCGTAGATTGTGCTTTCTTGGAGCGTGTTCTTAAAGTGAACGTGTCCCATAATAACCTCACGCATAGAAACACAGAGGCTGCCGGCAGATCCAGTTCAGTTAACTGATGGAACTCAAAACATGAATCAGTCCTCATCTTAGATTTAGGTTAGCCAAATACTTTCGTTATACATACTTTCTTTGCCCATGCTTGCCCCGCCCATGCTTGCCCCGCCCATGCTTGTCCCGCCCCCATGCTTGCCCTGCCCATGCTTGCCCTGCCCTTGCTTGCCCTGCCCTTGCTTGCCCCACCCATGCTTACACTACATCTATTCCTCTGACCCTCTAGTTTTAGATTGTGTTGTAAGATTTCTCCTCCTTGGAAGTAGACTTCCCTCCTTTACTTTGTTAAACCCCGTAAGTATTTCAATGTTTCTTTCCCATCTCCTCTCTCCTCTCTCTCTCTCTCCCTCTCTCCTCTCTCTCTTCTCTCTCTCTCCCCCCTCGCCGGACACATTGAGATCCCTTAGCCTTTCCTGATAACGCCCAGAAGATGCATTAATAAGGAGGGTTCTTAGCTGAGTATTAGAAAAGGGAGCAGGTTCTCAGCTGATTATTTAAAGACATCAGAAGCTCTGAGATATGCCAACCATGGCCGGTTCTTTTCTATGCCCTTTCCTGTAAAACTGGGCATTTTATTGCTTCTATAAGATTTTTTTTCATCAATCTCGAACGCGCTCCTAATAAAACATCACTTATGAGCCGGCACCGTCCCGACATGGTAGATACAGCCCATTTCCATTAAAACCACCGGCAACCTCGATATTTTGCTCCAGATCGTGGATATTATTTGGCGTCTTCCAAGTTCGACTTAAAACAGAAAAAAATAGGCATTTCCGTGCTAGTAATGGGGTCCTGAAAAGTTTGCGTTCTAGAAGTCCTCTTATATGATGTGAGAGTCTTCTTTTCTGTTAGTGGTTTGATGACATCATGATCTGTGTCAATGTTCCAATTCTGTGTTTACTTTTCTGCTTCGTTTTATCAGTAGAAATGTAGGTGTGCGTGTAAATACGTGTCCCTCGGTCTGTCAGAGGTGAACCGGGATCGTCTATTAAATACCTTATACACCAGTATACACCAGTATACACCAGTATACAAACACAGCGTGCGGAGCCCGTAAAACATTCTCTCACAGATATCGCCGCGCTCTGACCTTCCTCCACTAAAAACAAGATAAATGACACTTTATAAAAAAGCCCCTCGTGGTATTTAAATGGCAATTTCAAGGTGTGTGAAAGAGTTAAAGCGACGTGCTTCATTGTACTTTGTCATTTCTTCCGTATGCGTTTCTTGATTTGCAGAGACGGTGATCTCTGAACCTCGGCACTGATAACTACACTATCTTATTATTATTTACTGATGAATGTAGTGCCATCATATTCCACAGTGATGTACAATACACACCCGTGTACGTAAACTACCGTTCAAAGGTTTTGGGTCACTTAGCTAAGGAAGTTTCTGGCTGTAACATAATTACATGACCATCAATTAGCCGTTTAAACTTAAACCTGGATCAGCGAACCCAACGTGCCATTGGAACACAGGAGTGATGGGAGTGATAAAGGGCCGTCGGAACACAGGAGTGATGGGAGTGATAAAGGGCCATCGGAACACAGGAGTGATGGGAGTGATAAAGGGCCATTGGAACACAGGAGTGATGGGAGTGATAAAGGGCCATTGGAACACAGGAGTGATGGGAGTGATAAAGGGCCATTGGAACACAGGAGTGATGGGAGTGATAAAGGGCCATTGGAACACAGGAGTGATGGGAGTGATAACCCCAATGTGTTTTACTTTATGCAGTCATAGGTTACTAGAGTTATTGAATTAAGATTCTGTCTCATTTTCCATCTCCCCGTCCCGCTGCCACATGCTCTGTAGCTTTCGCTTTAATGATCGCTGGCACCTGAGCTCCCTCCGGAGGAGCGACATGACCCCAAATAACTGGCTGGACAGGACCCTTTAACATAATGTATCCAATATAAATGTATCTTCCGCTGTGTTGACGTGAATCTCTTCCCCGCAGACACAGCATCGGGCATATAACGAAGCTGGTGGAGCAGCACGGCAGCGATGTGTGGTGGACCCGTCCTCTAGAAGAGTTACTTCCCAAATCTGTGTTGCAGCAGGTAGAATTATCCTTGGATTTTCTGACTTTGTGTTACAAAAAGCCGAGGTTAAATCCTTTCTGGGTGCGTCGGGAACCATAACCTTACCGTGACCTATAGTAAAAAATCTATAATTAACTTCTTCTAGAACAGTCATTGGATTACAGATCCTGCCGTCCAAAAGCCGAGACCTTTACCAAAAAGGAAAGGAGTCTGTTTCTCTGTAATGGTGACGAATGCTCTGTGCACACGGGTGCCGGGTGCTAGAGTTAGCCGAGGTTTTACCTCCGCGGCCCCCATCCTGCCGGCCGATGGTATACCCCGGCCCCTCGCGTGGCACAGGGGGCAGCATGCTATGGGGCCGTATTGGCCAGATGTTTATTTTATACGGCATGAGAGCTGGCGGCGGGGTGGACTAATCGCTGAATGTCGGATGGTACAGGTCAATGGCGTTTCCCTGCGCGATTCGCCTCCAAATGCAAGTTTGTCGTATCGTTGATCTGTTAGAAAGTGTTGCAAAAATCACACGGCTAACCCCGTCAATCTCACATCATCGTAAATAAACCTCAGTCAGGAAGATGTGTCTGGTATCCTTAATATGTACCCCTTTCTGCCAAATCCCCTCCTTCTACCCTCTCTCCGCCAGGCCGGTGAGGGTTCTGAAGTGCTGGATTTCGAGCCCGGGCGGGATGTATTGGACATCTGGTTTGACAGCGGAACATCTTGGGCCAATGTTTTGGAAGGTATGAGGACTTTTTTCTTACTTTACTGAGTGAGTTGTTCATAAATGGAACTGCCTCCTAGCAGAAGTGGTAGAGATTAAAACAGAGAGGGATATAACTATCCTGGATTTGAGACGTGATTAGGGAAAAATGTGCAGAAAGACGGGCTGAATGGTTCTTATCTGTCGTCACGATACTTTTGGCCAGGTACCCCCTTTTAATGATAAAAACACCATAAATTTGGCACACGCCAATTATTAGTTGTTAAACCTGAGAATCGTCGTCACCGGTATCGAGACAGGCGAGTAAAAAAAAATTGTATAAAACATACTTTCTTCCTATAGAAATACACTTATTGGACAAAAGTATTTGGACACCTGACCATTACATCAACAGGGACTCTGATGACATCACATTCTAAATACATAAACATTAATATGGAGTTGGTCCGCCTTTGCTGATATAACGGCTTCCGCTCTTCTGGGAAGGATTTCCAGATTTTGGGGAGTTTCTGTGGGAATTTTTGCCCGTTTATCCAGTAGAGCATTTGCGAGGTCAGCCACTGATGTTGGATGTCGTGGAAATCCTTCCCAGAAGAGTGGAAGCTGTTATGGCTGCAACAGGGGGACCAACTTCATATTAATGTCTATGTATTTAGAATGTGATGTCATCAAAGTCCCTGTTGATGTAATAGTCAGGTGTCCCAATACTTTTGTCCATATAGTGTATATCATCAGCAGCATATACAATAGCATGAACATACATGAAGGTATATGGAAGGAGAGGGGGCCGGGCTCCTGGGAGCTTACAGTCTGTTGGGATAGCAGCTGTATAGATAGCGAGTCTGGGCTATAAACCTGGCTAATTAAACCATTCCAAAGGTCAGCGAAACAAGACAGAGATATCAGACGCAATCTCGGTTATATATATCTCAGTGTGATTCGCTATGAATCATTCAGCTATTTCTAGGTAAATACTGAGCCATCTAATAAATGAGTTTATTGCAGGCGCAGAATCACCTTTTAATGTTTCACAAGTGCTTCCCATGTGTCCCTGTTTAGTTTGGCCAGTCCTGCATTTATCAGTCCATCTTTTTTTTTTTTTTTTCTGTACTCGGTTACTTAAGTAGCTACCAAGGGGTTAACGCAGGGGGTTATTCACTAAAGGGAGAGTTGTGGTTTAAACTCCTTCGCTTCACTATGCATTATTAAGGGCCGACACTGTTAGATGCCTCAAGCAGCAAGGGCTGAGCTGGCCCCGTATAATAGATGAGACTGAATACATCTCACTGATTTAACTATACATTATGCAGGGCCAGCCAAGCTCTTCCTGCGGCAGGTGATCACCGGGGTTGGCCCTTCATGATATATGATGAAGTCAAGGAGATGAAACTACACTCGTAGTGAATAGACCCCCAGAGTCACATATAGGGGACTAGTATAGCCCCCCTACCCATAGCCACGCTTCTACCCTCCCTTTAAATAAATACGTTCTTAGATGCTGGGAAATACGTCTAATTCTTTTAACCGCCCCATCCAGAAAAGGCAATTTTATCATAAAAGAAAATTAGAATCGTAAAGAAACCCATAAAACAAAAATATAATATACTGTCCACCCAACACGCCTCCCACTCCCAGTATGCTGGGCCAGGCTGTACTTCAGCTTACCTGGTTAACCATTTTTTTGGACTGCCTGGAAAATTATAAAAACATATAAAAGTACTTAATAAGTATTATAGTTTAACCCTCCTAGGAAGTTTTTTGCTGAGTATATCGCCACTAGGGGCGCACTTGTGCACACAGTGATCAGAAAGGATCCTGGGGACCGGGCTGTGTCTGGATACCTGATCGGTGATCTAATAAGAAAGCTTTCTTCGTATAGGGGGGCATACAGGGATTTAACGGAAGAAATCGGCGTATAATATCATGGAAATTCATCGCACAAAGAATTGGGGTCTCACAGACACCCAGTAACACGGTGACCCGCAACGCCCCATTCAAGGAACACATTAATGTAACGATAAAGCGTTAAGTGATTAGGAGGGAAATGACCCCGCGGTAACCCGTTTCCCGCAGTGTGGCTGTAAAACCCGAGATATATCACGAGATATATAAGGGCAGCAGAGGGCCGAGCGGAGCCGGCAGCCACAAAACGTTGTCTTTATCAGGTAATCGGTGTTCACAACAATCGCATCTGCCGGCAGGCGGTGGGGCTGCAGATACAAGGTCCAGGTCATGCATCAGAGCGCGATAACTGATTAAAGCGGGAAACCGTTATCTTATGTTATATGCTTTGTTTACAAACACGTCCCGTGACCCTTTTTTTTACTGAAAAACAGGTCAAGAAAAAAAAGGCCCGAGAAACTGACAATAAGATATAAAGCAAACTGCCGGTAAAAATGTGTCCAGATCCCCTTAACCTTATACAAGACCACCGTAACGGATACATTTAAAGCCCTACGTTATCGCGTGTGCTGCGTCCGTTCTCCGTAAATCAAATATATAAATAATTACCCGTTCCCGAGGATAATAATCCAATCGCTCCGTGCTGTTACTTTTTGTTAAGATGCGGAACAAAGAGCGGACGTTTACCTGGAAGGGAAAGACCAGCTTGGCGGTTGGTTCCAGTCCTCCCTGCTCACCAGCGTGGCCGCTAGAAACAAAGCGCCGTATAAGTGAGTATTTCACCCGTATTCCTGACATATGCTGCCGTGGAATAAATGGGGGGGGGTGGATACAATATACGGTACTCTTATTAAAAAGCACTGCAGCGGAAATACTTCTTCCCAAAACGTGTGTGTGTGTGTGTATCACACATACAATATATTTATATATATATATATCACACATACAATATAATATTTATATAAACAATACAGCGATATATCAAGAAATGTTTTAATTTCAGAAATCGGTCCCGTTATACATTTATATATATTTTGTATCTTAATATCAATACAAAATTGCAAATCATAAATTGTAACAAATAATAACCCAGAATGCAATAAAATAAACCTGCTGTAACTTTCTACGCGTTTTTGCAGTCTGCGAACCTAAGCAGGATAGGCAGAACATCGGGGCATATTCACTAAATGCAGAGTTTGTTGGTTTTTAAGCTCCTTGACTTCTTGTCTGAGAAACTGGCTGCTGTCGGCCTTCGTTATGAATAGTGAAGAGAGCTGAAAGCACGACTCTCCCTTTAGTGAATAAAGCCCATCGTTTATCTAAAGCACGTGGCCCGTCTTAGGAGGGTTAAAACTCCATCTAAATCTGTTTTGTATAACGAAGGGAAATAATTTTACGGTATTTCTTGTTACTTTTGTATCCTGTATCTCCTAAATTTATTATAAATATATATAATCCGGCTGCGGTTCGGGTGGCACGCGGCAGATTGTTAGTCTTCCGTTAATGAATCATTTGGAATTGTGATTTGTCTCTTTTTAATGTATTTTTACAGAAACGTGGTTGTTCACGGCTTCACTTTAACCGAAAAGGGAGAAAAGATGTCCAAGTCCCTGGGAAACGTGGTCGATCCGGATGTTGTGATTAACGGCGGACCCGTGAGTGATTTATTGAGATGTTACTAAGTCGTGGAATTGGCCATCACATGGGCGTTACATGGATTGTTTGTAGGTTAACTTTATGGAAGCTGAGACTGTTGGCAGCCTGTGGCAGATCCAGCATTATGCAATCAGTTTTGGGGTTTCGAGCAGCTCTAGTAAGGTGTAAAGGATGTCGGGTGACAGACATAGAATCTGACGGCAGATAAGAACTATTCGGCCATCTAGTCTATGTTTTATTTTCCTTCGCTGTATTAACCTCTACCACTTCTGCTGGGAGGCTGTTCCACTTACCCACCACCCCCTCAATGAAGTGAAACATCCTTACATTACATCTAAGGCACTGTGTGACTGTGTGACTCCTTCTCTGTGGAGTTTGCGTCCGTTTAACTCTCGCTGTATCCGCCGTAGGATAAGCTGAAGGAGCCCCCGTACGGAGCCGACGTCCTCCGCTGGTGGGTGGCGGAGTCCAACGTGTTCGCCGAGGTGCACATCGGGCCGGCGGTGCTGAATTCTGCCCGCGACGACATCAACAAAGTAAGACGCTCTACGGCGCCGTCCTAAAGCGCGCGGCTTGGGTGTCTCTTTAGTGACATCGCTCTGGGGGTTTAGTTTATCCCGTGTTCTGGGCCGGATTATCACAGAAGGAAAGAAAGATCGGACGTCAGGGATTCAGACCCCTATCAGTCCTTGGTCAGGTCCTACAGCGATGATGATAGCTGCGTGCTGTCCCGTGCCTGATCACCCCGGGTGTAAATCACTTCCCAGCTGGAGGGTTTTAAACTTATAACCATCAGTGTGGTCGTGGTGTCCATTTGCCTTTAACCCTTTCACTGCCTGAGAGGGGAATTGCTCGTCTCCCATGAACCCTAGAGGAAAAGCTGATTGGTGCGCTCGCCGCCCGGCCGATTGTGACCTGCTTTTATTTTTTTGCAGCTGCGGAACTCCTTGCGCTTCATGTTGGGGAACCTGAACGGTTTCAGCCCGGAGGCGGATTCCGTGCCCACCTCCGAGATGCACGTGATCGATCAGTACATGCTGCATGTGCTGCAGGACTACGCCAGCAAGGTACCGGCGCCCCGACCCTGCGTGCTCGCGGACTCTGTATCAACTGCGGCCCGACCAAATTTAATCAATCCCTTGCCAGAGCTTTTGCGTGTTTCTTGGTATCTGGTGTAAGCAGGAGTGTGCGCACATCGCGTGACGTAAAGAACGATTAAGTCTTAAGACACGGAGCATTACTTGCTAAGGACAAACAGTATATATCATAGTATAGAAATAATAGACTTAATAAGATACAAAGTAAAACATCCATCCTTTTCAGGTTTCTGAAGCATACAAGGGATACGATTTCGGGAAAGTTACTCGCCTTTTGGAAGCTTTGATCACAAGAGACTTATCCAGCTTCTACTTCAGTATAATTAAAGACAGGTATTCAGATCGTATGATCGCTTATTGTCTCCCCCGTCCTGCCGGCGCCTCTCCCCCGTCCTGCCGGCGCTTCTCCCCCGTCCTGCCGGCGCCTCTCCCCCCGTCCTGCCGGCGCCTCTCCCCCCGTCCTGCCGGCGCCTCTCCCCCCGTCCTGCCGGCGCCTCTCTGTTAAGCTACGCTCTCTTTCAGGCTGTACTGCGAGGAGGAGACGGGTCTGAAGCGGCGTTCGTGTCAGACCGTGTTGGCGGCGGCGCTGGATGTCCTGGTCCGCTCGTTCGCTCCAATTCTCCCCCATTTGGCAGAGGAGGTCTTCCAGTATCTTCCGTATAAAAAAGGTATGAGCGTTCCACCTCCCTGACCGTACTATACAAGGACGGCGCCAGGTTTAACCCCGAATAAAACGGGCAGCTACCCCGAGCCCACAGCGGCTTCAGCACAAATGGCCCCCATAGTGCGGGGTTAGGGGTCCGTGCAGCCTTTCTGCTTCCTGAAATAACGTTGTTTAAACGCCTCGTTGCTCAGGAGGGAAACAACCGCGAAGACGCTGCCACGGAGACCAACGTCTGTAATGGGGGAGAAAGCTATGTTTTCTGACTTTAATATATTTGTATTATTCTCTCTCCGTTTTTTTGCTGCTTGAATTTTGAGCGGAGATTGAAAGGGTTTTAGGGCTCGTTTAACTTAGTATGAAAAGGATAATTAGTGATTTTTTTTTTTCTCCATTAAAACCATTTTGGATATTTAAGATTCTTACGGGGTTCGTATTTTTTTGTTAAGACTCTGATGGCGTTTTCCGCTCCGGTTGGATAAATTCGAACTCCGTATGGAAGAAGCCAGGGTTGGTGGAAGCGGTAGAGGCCGCCTGTTCCATCAGAGATGCCTTCCTCGGCTCGATCCCGGGAAAGAATGCCGCGGAATACGACGTCACTGTGGTCATCGAAGCGGGTCTCCTCTTTGAGTTAATGGAGGTAAAACTCGTTCCAGGCCGCTTATTTTTTTGTAATAATTCTTTGTTTATGTAATAAGTGCTTGAATTCTGCCCACGTTTTCCCATGCGTTTTTGCCATTTTTACCATATGTGGGTTTAATTAAGATTCCCCTTTTTCCGTGTTTGACGTACCCACGCAAATAAAACATACTATTATATTTTCAGAATGAATAGGGCTTTCATTTGAATCTTTAGAAACATGCAAATATATATATATATATATATATATATATATATATATGATTGTATGTCAAAAACCTAAAAAAAAAATGTTTTTGCAATTATTATTCTTTATTTCTTCTACACATTATGTGCCCCTGTTGAATAATGACCGAACATCTGCAACATCCGCTGATTACGGATGTACCCCACATACATATTTTATGTTATGGTGGGCCACATCCTTCCCTTACCCTATAGAGTAGTATTTTTACTCATGGCCTTAGGGGTTTTTGGGGTTGTGAGAAAAACATACATAGGGTAAAGAGAAGAATATAAAAAAATATATAGTAGGAGAGCCCCTTACAATACGAAGTTAATTATTTTAACGCCCTACATATATTTCATGCACATGTTGCATACAGTAACCCCGCGACATGCCGGGCCGGTACATCAGAGCTGTAAGCGCTTCTCTCTCACCCCCAGATGCTTCAGGCCGATGAGACATCGAGCACATCTCAGCTGAACGAGTTGCTGATGTCCTCGCACACCACGTTGGTGACCGAGATGCCACTAGATCTGCCAGCCGAGGCCTCCGTAATCGAAGGATCCTTTCTCATCCACATGGAAGGTAAGAAAGTCCACATCTGGTCCGTGTCCTGATCGTTCATTTACTTGCTAGGGGTAGTACATGCAGGTCCTAGAGATCTGTTTGTCAAGATCATGCGGCATTCTCTGGGATGTGATAAAGTGGGGTTCTGCACCCGGTTTAGTTAAATTGCCCCGTGTATGTAAGTAACTTGGATAACTCGCCTAACCCTATAACCTGTATTTATGATCCAAATTCACCAGACGGAGACATTCGTGAAGAGGAGTTCTATAAAGTATTGGTTCGGCCGAGCACCAAAGAGCGCTGCCCCCGCTGCAGGAAATTTACCGCTCTGTCGCCTTTAACCCCGTGCCCTCGGTGTCTGGACGCCATTGCCGAGAAGTGGAGCCATTAGTCGTGGGGTGCGAAAAGTTTATAAGCAGAGACCGGACCGCGCGCTCAAAGAGAAATCCCCAAAACAAATAAACTTGCGTGGAAACTGATGCCACCGACACGCGTGCCTTTAGGAGGAATCCAGTCGCGAGCTGCTATGAAGCCGCCCCAAACCAGAGAGCCTGACGACACCAGACGCCCGCTAGAAGACATTGTTTGGTCATTGGAGGTTATTCCGGTGCAGGAACACGGGGCCGGTGACATTATGGGGCCATCGCTAAGATTCGGCCAATTCAGTTTCTAATGTTAATAATAATCCGCAATATATGATGTACTTTAATGTAAAGCAGATTATAAAATCAGGGCGTTATTCACTAAACCTTGCATCTAGGCGAGACATGTCTTCCGACTGTATAAAGTATCCTTTACGCAGGGCTGACCTGATCTGCAGGAATGGCCGAGTCTGCCGTGTTTACTTGAATGTCGTCTCACAGATTTAAGTCGGTGCCGCGCAGGGTGAAGCTGATTAAGGGAAATATTTCATGTCTGCGGAACTTTGTTTAGTGAATAAGCCCCCAATAGCGTGTCCATAGCTTTCGGCCCTGATGCGGCCCGTGTGGCATATACTATAAAGCACTTCTGGTCTTCGTGTGGGTTGTATATATTATAGTCTATAGAAAGAATGCTTTCTGATTCAAGTTCTCTCGACTTTACTCAAAGGATATTTTACTAAAAATCTAAATAAAAATTTCTGAAAGTACTTCCTGGTCTCTTATCTGATGTTCCGAGCAGCGCGTGTAATGAGGAGTCAGCGAGGAGCCGATACTGGGAGAGATCCATTCAGGTCTATTCACTAAAGGGAGAGCTGACTTCTCAATATATTATATAACCCTGGCGCATGTCTGCCGCGGGAAGAGCTTGGCCGACCCTGCATAATGGATAGTTGAAGCAGTGAGACTTTGTCTCTCCAACAATTGAGTTATACATTATACAGGGCCAGCTCAGCCTTTCCTGCTGGGTAAACCTGCCACTCTTGGCCCTTTATGATTAATTGAGAAGTGAGGGAGTCAAAACTAAAAAAAAAAACTCCTGCAAACTCGCTTAGTGAACAAACCCCCTTTGCAAAAAATCTAAAAGTTGGGGATCCACGCTCCAGGATGCCTGGAATCAGTATTTAAAACACCAAGAGGCGCGGATTACGCAATAACCATAAACTGAATTTTACAGACTGTCCTGTTAATTGATTGGGCAGATTTTTGGGGATTTTTATTTTTTTATATATATATATATATATATATTTTTTTTTTTTTTTTTTACCTACCAACGGAAATAAATTAAAAGCAAATCTAATGCCCGCGGCTCTTGGCCAAGCGCAGGAGACCCCCCCCAACACTGTTAGAAAGCGTTCAGTAAGGACGGAGCGTTGGATGCTGCACCGAAATGGATTCTGAGGTCATCCGGAAGCACAAAGCCGCCCGTCGTGCGTTCTTTAAGGTTCCTGCATTTTACGGATCATTATGATTCCGGAACGTATTTAATTCTTACTGTTTAATATTATTTATATTAGAAATTTGTCTCCACGTTGTGAACAATATATTTCCAAAATTGCGTGAATAAGACGCACAGGCTTTTGGTCATTTAATAAACACATTTAATGAAGCTTCGGTGAGGATGGGGAACCGGTCCAGTTAAACCCGGGCGAGGGGGGGGCTTCCGGCTGCTAATCAACGCGAGATTTAGTGAATAGACCCCTGGATCGATCAAGTGCAGCTCTGAACTCTATGGGGGTATGTATAAAAGAAATGGTGCAAGGTGGTCTTATCGCCATAGCGATCATGCTGATTAAACCTCTGCATTCATTGTTACAGAGATGGATCCACTAATCGGGATCGTGTCTTATACCCCCCCCCGACCTGCCCCTCCTGCTGTTAAAACTGAACCATTCGGCCCAACTATTAAGCCCCTTATTCCTGATGTAAAGACTCAAACCTTAATCAGTCGCTGGTCTCGTCTTGGATTCCGTATAGCTTCATGCCTACCCCATACATGTTTAAATACCCTCACTGTATTAGCCTCTACCACTTCTGCTGGGAGGCTGTTCTACTTATCCTCATCTTCTTAAACAACTCACGTTACATATTTAATATTAAAAAGGAAATTTCCACCATCGTCCGCAGAGGCGCTTTGGAAATAAATAGATGTAGATGTAACGGTTACTCCTTTTGCATATATTTGCATATATTATTTAATGGCAGGACATACTCCACAATGATTGTTTTAATTACAAATGGCGTTCTAACGGTGACGTGATTGCTGCTTATTTTACAAAGACCTGAAGGCCCTGAACCGTAACCGGTATATCAGGGACGACACCTGCGGTGCCCCGGAATCTGGATGCAGAAACGCGGCGAAGTCACGACGGAGACATGGCTTCTACGGCTTCTATGAGGTTCAAGGCCAGGCTGTATTGTCCGTGATTCTCGGGTAAAAGTTCTACAACCTTGTCCACTAGCTTGGCGGTAGTTTTGATCGGCACGTCCGTGTTCTTAAGATCCTGAGGGTCCTGGAAATGGAAAAAAAAGCACAGTTTAATGTAAGTGGGGTCTGTTGTAAATATCGGGAACAGCCGTGGATTTAATTAAAGGGACGCAAACATTTGCAACTTTTTTTTTTATAGTGTTACAGAATTTATTAGCATTTTATTATTAGAATTTAACGGAAAATCATTTATAAAGAGAAAAAGTAAAACGTACAAAATGATGACCTCCCAGTGTTAATAGCGAATAGGCTTTGATCTATACAGTTTACTGGGTATAGGGTACCGTTATGGAATTACCCGTGTAGTGTTAGAGGAGATGCCTCAATTAAGTCATTAAATGAATAAAAATCGAAAGTTCTCCACTGCAAAGGAGAAGCCATCCCTTTCCTGACCTTTTTAAAATAGTGCCTGTCAGAAAATAGCGGAAACGTCAGATGTCGAGTGGATACGCTGATTACTTTGGGTTTTTTGCCTGTATATTGTTAACGAATTGAGGGGGGGGAGGGGAGAAGTCTGCGGACGGGACTCTCCCATCTGCGCACTCGAATAAAGAAGCTCTTGCTTATTCAACTCACTGAACCGGCAGCGTCAAATTTCTTACCGACATTCAGACATAAATATTAAAAAACCGCTATACATTTTTATCTGTGTCTTAGATTATATTTTTCTTGGTTAAGAGAATAACGGAGGATTAAAGGAAGGGCTGTGCAGCAGAAACGGCTTTTTTGAGGGGATTGTTGTTTGTTGTCTAAGTAGACAGGGACACGTTTTATGACTGTCAGCGGTTCCGATGCCTTCCTGCCCCCCAGTCAGTAAATACCCCCCTCCCGTGCTCACCATAGCTTTGATCCAGGTGCAGAGCGTTGGGGGGAGCCTGGCCAGCAGCTCCATGCCTTCCTTTGTTTGAGTTCGCAGTAAAGCAAACGCCAGCCTCTGGCCGGTGAGGACCAAGAGCTGAGATGCCAGCACTTCCAGGTCCATCACTTGGAGAATGGCCTAGAAGGGAACACAGAGGTATCCGGTCAGATGCTGGAGCAAGCGTGTTAATCAACGTCATTTGCTTATTTAAAAAACACTTGTGGCCTCTGCATCAAGCGATGTGATATCCCAAGACCATAAGCGAGAAACCGTTAGGACAGAGGGACCCACAAGTCTTTATTGCCCCAGGCTCCGCACACCTTGAGGACAGCCCTGATATTCCACATACACTGAAATCAAGCATAGAAAAACATGGAAGTTTCCGGACTCTGCGAAGGTCCGTGGAACGTGTTATCTCTGGATAGTCTAAACAGCCCAGGTTTTAAACCCCCGACTCCCTCCCATTGCTGGTTTATGCCAAGGTAGTAATCACCTCTTCCGCGATGTGGTCCAACCCGTAACTGTAGAGCTCACAAACGTAGTGTCTCCATACGGTATCTTCGTTCACCTGGAGCTGTTTAGCCAGCTCCGTAGCCAGGGCCGGCCAGTCCACCTGCTTCTCCGGGACGTCGGGAAGAGCTTCTGCCTCAGCAGGTTGCTGACCCGGACTCAGGATCTGCACGAAGGCACTGACCAGCTTCATCAAGAACTACGGGGCGGAATAACCAGAGTAATTAATGGATCAGAAACAAATATCTGTACCTGTTAACCCTGTAACAAGGGGCAGAACTATACCTGTTGTCTGAGGTTTACTATACTGGGGTCCATGACTCCACTCGGCAGGAGCTGAATCGATGTGAGATCTTTGAAGAATGCGTTCTTACCCTAAATTAGAAAGTGGAGAGAGAAAGATGGCGTTACTCCTTTTTATAAAGCCGGTCATCAAACATTATAAAGCATGGGGAAGGCGGCCATGGAGGCAATGGGTCGGATCAGAACCCGGAAGCCAGAAGCTCTGGGACACCCTGCTGGAACCCGGATTCCGGGGCTTCCTGTAATCTCTGGGTGGGGTTGGGGAATTTAGCTCCGCCTACTCCCCACCCCTTTAAGAGCTGCTGTGAGCTCATCTTTCATATGTGTATGGCTGACCCCACTTCCCAGACTCCGTCCCTCCATTACATCGGCATCCAAGTACTGACCTTACTGTCAAACAGCGCAAGAGGTTTGACTGATTTGAGAGAAAACCTCATGACGGCGTACAAGATGGCGCAAAGAACAAAATGGTGCTCCACCAGTGGATAGTGGATGTGCTTCTGCTCCAGGGCCAGCTCCACTATGGAACTGGGGCCTTCCACCGACACCCAGGCATCTTCCAGCTCCAGTATCGGCGCATGCATCTCCTCGCTGCCCACGTCGGCCTTAACAAGCAGACAAAGGACGGGTTATGGGGGGAAACCAGCCCCAGAGATTATCCCAACGCATTTCACGCCTCGGATGGCACTTAATCATAGGTGCTTGTAACAATCTGTACATTCAAGGGGTCTGACGCAACGAGAACTGACGGACGAACCGATACAGGTAGAGAGAGCCCGACTCGCGCGCTTATAAAAAAGCATGTGATTCATCATCTTATATTTTACTGCAAAATGACGGATTACCTCCATCATCGTCTGGATGAGATCCGTGCAGTTTCCGAGGAACGTGGTCATCGCGGCGTCGCTCATCCCGACGTCCTGTGTGAGGGAAACGGAAGAGTGAAGTCCGAGCGAGCGAAACGCGTCGGGGTCTAAAGAGAAGGCCGCATGCACGAGAACGGAGAGACTCTGGGAAGCAATGGGTGTTTTAGAGAAATGTGAGAAAGAAACGCCATGTAAAAGCGGCAAGCGTGATAAAGTGAGGAACGCAGACCAAAGAGCAATAATGGGAGAGGATAAAGTATACATTATCCAGGTGGACAGAGAAGACTTGCTTTTTTACCTACCCTTCTACATAACCTGTCCTTTGGGGCTTTTCCAACCTTTAAAAACACAAACCATTCAACAACATATATTTGTTAGTGACATCCGATTACCCAATATGTTTGTGACCCCCCAATATGTTTTTGATCCCCCAATATGTTTTTGTTCCCCCAATATGTTTTTGTTCCCCCAATATGTTTTTGATACCCCCCCCCTCCCAAAAAAAAATTTGATGTTGCTTTAAGTAACTTGTGCGTTCTGGGAAAAGTGTCCTTTCTGCCCCGGAATATTTTTTAAGCAGGCTTTCACCATTAATTTTTTTCTACTCATATAACCTACTTCGATAGACCATGAAGCAGCGAGGTACTATCAGGACACAGACGTAATAATAAAAGGATAATGAGAGGAATCGATTGATGACGCACCGGGGAATAAACAAGTTAAAAGTATTCAGCATTAACAAACCGTTAGGCAGACGGAGCTAATTGATCAGTATTGTCACACGCGTTATAAGAAAGCGTAAAAATAAAATGTGCGATAATGTTATTTATAAGCTGACTTTTGTTAATCTGTTGGGGGGGTGACATGTAATTCGTCTGCAGCCATACAATGCCCTTCAATCACAAGCAATGTAACCGTGGACTTCATTCTTCATCCAGCATTGCAGGGATTTGGGTTTCTTAAAGGGACAGTAACGTCTGCGACAGCCTTCAGAAAAGAGGGCTTCATACTAAAGTACTCCGTGAGTAACCCTCTGTGAGTACTTTAATATGCCTTCTTCCATAAAAAAGATAACAATAAAATGTAGCGCTTACCTGGCATAGAAGTTGCAGCCCTGCAGCAGCAGCTGCCCTCCTCCTCCTCCACTATCCAACATTTTCTTAATTTTTTTGCCACAGATTGGCTGCTCCAATCACACAAGTGCCCAGGGGTCTGAACAGCCCCCTGCACGCAGCGTTCCCCGCGTCGGCTCTGGATCTGGCCAGTGGTGAGTATCGCATTTAGAAGGGTATGTTTGGCACAACACACCTTCCGCCGGCATTCAGCTGAATCCCCCCACCCACTTACAAATGAACAACGTGCGCATTTAACGGGACCACGCAGCTATCATACACATTAAGGTGCATTAGATGGCTGGAGTGACCCGCTAACAATCCATACGTGGCGAGCGTCTGGTGTTATTGGACATAATAAGCAACGTCCCCTCAGACTAAACCCACTGGCGACTTCCAGTTTACGAGGATAACCACCGCCATACTTTGCTCCATATACGCCTCGATTAAAACCCATCGTCTGCGCTGCTGCCGGGGCTACAGCCTGAGCGGCCGCGCCATTTAAATGGTCTCTTGGCCGAGTGCTCACCTTGTCCATTAGATACGCAGCGGCGGAAAACCGTTTTATAATAAAAGTGTTCCACATCATCAAGGTCAGCCCTAAACAAATAGAACACGAAAGATACGTCTTATCGACCACATATTAAAAACATTTGTTTTACTTATAAGAAGGGCAGCAAGGGTTAGTTACTGGTTTCCATGGCTACTGCTCCGTATTAAACGCCAACATTCTTTTAAAAAAAACAAGATCCTCTTGATGAAGATTCCTTTCAATGTAAAGCATTCAACTGTTCAAATTCAATCAGCGGATTACACTTAAATATCAGAACTCAGACTTACCAAACTGCACGTGAGCATTACTGATGAGCTTCAAGTGATCGACAGAACGAACGAGGAATTGCGCTTCCTGCAGAAAAACAGCATTATATTGCTTAACTTTAATGCCACAATATAGATTTCTAGCAACGAAACCCGCGTCCTGAATATCGGAACGCTTACATTTCCCTCCATTTAAACAGCGCTGTCCCACTGGCACTCTATGGGTGCCGACACGGGTGGGCTTATAATATCACATCCCTCTAATAATAGGTCCCTGTCCACGCCAACAAAACATATTTTATCATGAGTATGAACCAGCCATGTGTTAAAGTATCCGTAGAGCGGTACGTGCTCACAGCCACCCTCTACAATGCAGACAGCCCCAATAACCAACGATCCGTGAATGGCGGGTAATCCGGGAGTATCTCGGTAGATCTGGGAACCTGACTTGTAGATACAGACGCCGTGTTCTTACCTCTGGGTCTTTATTCCACTGAACCACGTACTCCCAGCAGCAGTGGGCATGTAGCACATCCAGGTCCAGGCTGCATGGGAAGTGACCGGAAGCCACGCTCAGCACCTCTGGGTAATAAAGGCGATATTAATAATAATATTAAATGGCAAGTGCTATACATACATAACAACCCCCCCCCCCTTCTCATGCATTCGCCTGCTTCCTGGCCGGAGGGAGCTGTGCTTGTCCGAACACATCTCCTGCTTGCCAACGTGCACGTATGAAGCCCCTTTAACTGTCCCAGCGGTCATATCAATGTTTGTATCCTGGTCCAGTGATTCTGTGCAGGGTCCACTAACAGATTCATTAGCCAAGAAAAATATACGCAACCAATTATTATTGCAATATCTGCTTTGGTCGTCAATATCCACAACTCCTGAATGCCAGGAAACGGAATTATTTATTAACCTTGAATTCCTTCCACGGCCTCTGTTGACTCTGGTTCACCGTGAGCGGCCGTGTCGCCCGACGCCTCCGACTCTTCTGTATTTTCTTGGTCTTTTTTCGTCCGCCTGGCCAGTTTCAGAAGGTCGGGGCTGATGTCCTGTTTAAAGACCCACTTAGCCACGGTGTCGGCGACAACCCCTGGGGAAAGCCACAAGTAAACGACGAAAAGAGTTATAAAAACATTTCTATTTCCATAACTTTGATGCTTTACAGATTATTTAAATCGTAAACCCGCACGTTCCATTCTTCAAATCTACGAATGAAAAGCAATCGGTTACCTTCCCATTCCAATCGAGGTCGGAGAAGTATATGCCCACTCATTATCTTGCATGTTTGGCATTATGTTTACATTACTACCCAAAAAAACCCAGATGGCTGAGCGCTTGCTCATACTCGTAAGGTTGTCGCGTTACCTTTCCCTCCTTTGAGTAACTTCTTGACGGAGAGCTTCCCGAGCGGCTCCACCTGTAGGGAGGATATTTTTGAGCTCTTTCTGGCCGTTTTGCAGTGTAGCAGGGTCTGGAGGATCAAGCAGTCCTCCAGCTGCTTCAGAAGGAGCTTCCAGTGCTCGGTGTCCAGAGACAGCGCCTCCCACGAGTCCGTCATGGATTCTCCATCGTCCTCCTGCATGGATTTCTGGAACTAAGAAACCATCTACTCTCAGTATTTAGATATTCAATATTCAGTTTAAAGCAGCCTAAAAAAGCATAATTACCGAAGATGTTTTTTATCTATCAATATGACATCATCATGGAAAAATAAGTATTTTTAGCGTGACCTGGCATTTTTACTCAACCCCAAACATATAAATTATCATCCAAGTGCCTCAGAAAGACAAGTGTGTTTTGGGCGTTGCAGAAAGACCAAAAGCAGAGTTTTCCAGCCTCAGGTTCATTTAGAAGCCTCATTTATGTCAACTTTATGTCCAGAAACAGTATAAGAACAAACAAGCAGTAGGAATCCGGCCGAGTATAACATCTGCCGGTATCACAGTACTAAGCCAAATCCTTTCTCACAGGTCCTCTAGATTGTAAGCTCACAGCCCTCCTCACCTGTTTCTGTAAGTCAATTTATGTTATATTCTACTTGTTATGTCCTGTCTACCCAGCACTATGGAATTTGATGGCGCTATATAAAACAATAAATAATAATAATATTTAAGAAATTTAAGTACTATAACTTTATTCATTAATAAGCAAGATAATGGAAGCAAACAGAAAAAAAACATACGCAACACCTTACTACAGCTTCCCATTATCTTACCTTCTTCTCAGCCAGAGCGTTGGTGATGGAGGACGCCACCGAATGGCCGACGTGAGCAGACAGCAGGGCGGCTCCGTTATGTGTGGACTGAACACACGCTGTGCGCATCTGCTGCCACCAGGGGGAGACTGCCTGCAGGTCCCAGGACTCGTCTATGGCCACTGCGGGCAACAGAGGGGGGAGGAAAAAAAGGATTGGGGGATGATCAGTACCGTATGGGATAAACATAAAGGACACCCATCTGCTTCCAGTGTAGGACAACCACAATGAGTTCTACTTCATACGGGATCCAGGGATATCTGACTAGGGCTGAGAGAGGGGAGAGTTAGAGGAGGGGAGAGAGAGTTAGTATGGATATAGTTTGTTAAAAAAGTAATCCAGGTGCACGAAATCTTCTCAGTGCGCCCTGTGGTGGCAGGTTTTGAGAGGCGATATTTGGGAAATTTGGAAGTTGAGCAGAGAAACCTAGAGATCTCTGCTCAACTTCCAAATTTCCCAAGATATCACCTCTCAAAACCTGCCACCACAGGGCGCACTGAGAAGATTTCGTGCACCTGGATTACTTTTTTAACAAACAATATCCATACTTTTTTTGAGCCTCTGAAACAGGGATATAACGGTTCTAAGAACAGGATTAGTTATAGCTTTTTGATACAGTGAGAAAGTTTTCCCCTTTTGATGAACAATTGGGTGGATTTTTGTCTTCTTCTGAATCAACGGTGAAGTTGAACTTCATAAACAAATTCGTTTGTTACTAATTCAAACGTGCAAACTTTCTGAAAACGTAAATCTTAAAACGCAGCCTTATTGGGGCCGGGAAGCCTCTCACCTTTCATTGAGCTCAGCAGAGACAGCGTGCGGTGGAGGCAGCGCAGGGACTGCGTATTCTCCAGGATTTCTCGCTCCTTGGACAGCCACACTTTTAGCAGCAGAGACTGTAAGAGACCCAGAAATGCCGCATGAGACATCTCACATATATAATGGAGTTCTGCGTTTCTGTGGATTCTGAAGAATTCTCCCAAATCCATTTGCCCCTTTCCCCCCGTCCCCCAACTATTTTCTGTGGGGTTGATGTGTAGGAGCTCACAGATATTAGATCTCCACCAAAGTATTCTTTGTGGTTATGGTTTGTTGTGAAATTGACTATCCCCAGTACACTAATAAACAACAAGCTCAGTAAAAATGAATATAAAATGTCCCCGATGAGACATTTGCCATTGAAGCTACGTTCCAGATCATGCAGAATGAAGGGTCTTCTTACCAGCAGAAGCTGGGGGCCGAGGCCGGCCAACTCCAACGCGTGGCACATGTCCTGCGCAGAACACGCTCCGTGCAGACACTTCCAGAAGAAGAAGCTACCTGCAGCAAGGCAGAGAATAAAACATGGAGGATAACGTCACTACCGAGAAGTGGCTCCCGGTAAACATCTGATAAACCGTCTGACCGGCCGAGCTGTGATCTCTTATATATATATATATATAACGCAGGGGACCGGGTACAGCCTGCACGTTAACAGCCGGCTCATCACTATTTCTTGGCTCGATTCATCACATAACGTGCAAATATTTAACAGAATGGAGCCATAGCACGCCAGCACTTACTGAATACAGCGCATCTGTGCATTTTTGGTACAAAATAACTGCTTTCAACCCATTACTAAATGCACAGAAGTGGTCCAGGATTTAGAGATTTGCCCAATTTGTTCCACAGCTTCTCATTTTTGCTATTTACGGAATACCAGGCCCCCGGGGCAGCCACTTTTGTTCTCCAGATGGGCGATAGCGATGTTTGGCCACCTCCGCTCCACATCCTTCTCCTCCCTCACATGGAAACCCGCTGCTCAGTATCAGCTAAACCAAGTAATCTACTCAAGCAGGCTCCCTGCTTACCTAAAGCTATATAATCCTCTTCGCCGATCTTCTTCACATTAATGGAGTTCTTGTTGCATTCCAGATACTCGAGAAATGTCTTCAATGGTAACACCCCGTCTTCGTCGTCAGCAAAGCGCACCCCGCTTTTAGTGTAGTCTTGCTTGTAATTCTTGATTAACGTCTGTAGCCTGGTGAACTCCTCCTCATCCAGCCTTAACAGGGCGGCAAGCTCCTTTAGGAAGACAAAATATGTCTTTTTACACTATTACCCTGTAAGTGGTTTATGCACAAACCCCGCTGAGGATATACAATGATACCCCTGTTAGAAGATCAGGAAAACCGGGGTGAGATCAGAGCAAAAGAGGGGAAAACAAAGTTTCTCTCTCGTTAATAAATGTATAGACAAACATATACATTGACATCATCATCATCAACAGTAAATCCTTCTTAGTTACTGCAAAGACCCCCAAAGGAGACCCCTAGCAATTTTGCACTTTTCTCTGATGAGCAATGGAACAAAAACCGAAAAGTAAAAACAAATAAAAAAGTGGAAAATATAGGAACGCTTTAATCCAAATAAAAAATATACAAAACCGCCAATGATGGAAAATAAGAGGCCCGCGTGCGATGAACGTAACTCACTGTTTCGGTCGGTGGAACGTCGTCCTCGGTCGTCACTGAATTGATTCGCTTTACGGATTCGTAGAGTTGCAGAAGTTTCAGTTTGTCCTCGCAGAAAGTCAGCAGCCCTTCATCTACAGCCTCCAGCTCTGCCAAGAAGGGAAAAACACACAAGTTACGGGAACGCAAGCCGACGATCCCCAGAGGCAAAGAGACGACGCAAAAAGCAATTAAAAGTAACTAAAATAATGCAAATCGCACAATAACTTTAGTATTTTTTTTTACAGTTTCAAATATATCACTTGAAAAAAAAATCAAGTTTAAAAATGAAACACCGGAAAATATATATTAATGATCTCACGCGGTCTTCTTCTTCCAGAAAGCGATGCTGCATCATGAGAATACCTAAGGATTTAAGTTCCTTACCTTGACTTCTAAGCAGATCCATTAAAGTCTGGGTGATGCTCGTCAGACAGGAGAGGGGCATGCGCTCGCTCGCCAGTATGTTTTCCAAAGCCTGGAAAGATACAAACTTATGATATGACAGCAGATAAGAGCCCCCCGTCCCTCAGACAGCCGTATGCCCATCCCAAGTGTGCTTATAACAACGATCTATGTGTCAGACCCCCTCAGCTCTACCTAGATGAGCACCAGAACCCCCATAACATCAAGAGAAAGTCCTGAAGGACTGTAAGGAATTTGTAAGGAATTTTCTGGTTGGAACATAATTACAAAAGGGTTTTCTAACCATAAATTTGCCTTTTAAACTTAAACTTGGATCAGCGAACTCAACGTGCCATTGGAACCCAGGAGTGATGGGAGCGATAAAGGGCCATTGGAACACAGGAGTGATGGGAGCGATAAAGGGTCATTGGAACACAGGAGTGATGGGAGTGATGGGAGTGATAAAGGGCCATTGGAACACAGGAGTGATGGGAGTGATAAAGGGCCATTGGAACACGGGAGTGATGGGAGTGATAAAGGGCCTCTGTACGCCTATGAAGCGATTCCATTAAAAACCAGACGTTTCCAGCTACAATAACATTTACAACATTAACCCCGTCTGCGCTGGATTTCTCATCCATTTCATGTGATTTTAATGGGCAAATGTTGCAAAAACAGGGACATTTCTAAGCGACCCCAAACATTTGAAACGTAAGGTATATAAAATGCAAATCAGATCAAAGAGTCCAATTGTGGGTACGGCTAACTAGCAATGACAGTAAACAAGCAAAGTCTGTCCCCGGCATGGACCCGAGTCAATTACCTGTTTCTTGGTTGCTGGGTATTTAATGTCTAAAATGATTTCCTTGACTTCTGCCTCCAGGCGTTCTAAAAAAGAACAAGTTATTGTAGAGAGAAACGTAAATGAGATATATATATATCAAAAAGGAAATCACATCATAAGAATAACAGATAAGAATTAAATTTTTTTTTATTGTTTTATATATTTAAATAAATATCGGATTATTCGTAATTACATATGATGGGATTTGGGTTTTTGTCATTATATTTCCCTTTTTTATTACTATCCCCCCCCATACGCACGTGCTAATTACTGCAAACCACCCCCATACAGATGAACGTTACTTGCCATGATTTGGGACTTTTGCTTTCAAAATTGTTTTAAGTTTCTTCACCAAGTGCAGGTCTTTTGCTCGTTCACACTTTTTATCACTAAAAAAATAAAAATATTGAATTGTTCAAATGCAAAATGAAATAAAACATCTTGCGGTGGAGGATGTCTCCTCTTGTAGAAGGGTTTTAAGAGAGTGTTCAGAAAGAAATTGATGGGAAACATGTGGCACACTGGGATAAATTCAACTTTAATATCACACAATTGGAATATGATCTAAAATTCATGACTACTGCTACTGCTGCACCTCTTTGATCGTCTCCCCGAGGAGCAGGACTGCATTTCCTTTTACCTTTTTTTTTTTTACCTTTCTACAAAGTAGACATCCATGTTGGAGAGTGCTAGACATGCTATGCTATCGCAGGATGGTGAGCACATGTACCAACTATAACAATTTACCGGTTCCAAAAACGGGGTTATGTCCCATCCACTGCTGTGTATGTAGCAAGAATCCTGTAGTCCCGACATCACACATTTTACACCAAGAACGCATCTTATATACAACTGCAAGAGTCTTCCAGCTCAGAACTACCGGTATCTAAGATCATCCGGTGATATCTTCCTCCTCTCTTACCTTAGTGCCAGGTGGAACGGGATATTAACGGTCCTAACGCTCCCAGACACCGGGTCTATCAGACATATCTGGAAGGTCTGCGGCTGCCAGCCTTGGCTCGTCACGTTGTTTAACCCCATTATTTTGTACCCTGGGTACAGCAGCCTGAAAAACAGAAAGCACAACGCGTTTTCCCCTTCACGTCTATCAACACCAAAAAATCCAAATGTATACGGTGCGTCTGTGTCCGTTCACACATTGTTCCATGGCAAAGATATAATACCGCCGTAGAAGCTGAGAATGATGGGAGTGTCAGGCTAACAGCTGACATACAAATTGCACAGAGAAAAGATGTTATATCTCATTCATGAAACAATTGCTGAACACGTCGTTAGACAGAGAAGCCCCTGCTCACCTGCAGTGCTTTCCCACATTAAAGGCCCCGACTCGCGGCCCCTGCTGCGTACTCCACACTTCCAGGATTCCTCTTCTTGGCGCGTAGATCACCAGAAACTGCGCGACCCTACTAGGTCCCTGCGTGTTTCCGAATGGAGCCGGATGACCTCTGTCTGGCTCCCGATCTTGCAAATCCTCTACTATCTGCATCCAGCCGACCTGGGCATCCCGGTAACCTAAAAACCATCAACAGCGGAGTGAGCACCGACACACTGCGACGCTGCCGTGTGCATTTACACATGATGGAATATTACATTTAAATTGAAATAATCTTATTATCTTATTATTATTATCTCTTATTTCTATAGCTCTAACAATGTACGCAGCACCTCTTACAGTCCATACATTCAAAAGGTTTTACCAAACTAGAATCGCACAAATACTACAGCTTCCTCTCTTTGACCACAATCTCAACCAAACTCTTTAGCTTTTTGTGCAAAGTTGTCTGTCTAAGCAGCATTTAGATGAGGACTGGGATATAGAAACATTCTTGGGGTTATATATATATATATATATATATATATATATATATATATAAAGAGAAATTGTGCTGCAAAGTGCTATAAGTGGAGTTGTCAGGAGGAACATGGCACTGGTTGCTCTGGTGATTGCACCATTATGACCCAATCCGCAAACACCAGAACGCTGCAGCTTTCACAAAATAACCATCTAGTGAAGCTAACATTGTGTTAAGCGTCTCCCAGCAAATCTAATTCCTACTAAACAGCAAATTTTTATCTCACTGAGCATCATGAGGCTTTTATAAATGATGAGGCTCCTATGATGTACATGTACGATGGGTGTCTAATGATGTATCTACATACATGACACATTGATCTCATGCCATCAAGCAATGAGTTTTCTCAAATCATTTTACCCCCCACCATTACCTTTCCACATTCTAACCGCAACTCCTCTGCCCACGTCCAGTAATATCACCCTGCCGAAGTCATCTGTCACGGCTGCCAAGGTGTTACAGGGGGAGAGACTGATGCTTTCTCCGTGGCGCCTCGAGTCAGGGAGGCCGAACCTGGGAATAAATATAAATCGTTGAAAACCGTACCTGCGTGTGAGCTAAATACCCTGATGGATCAGAGGAGACCCTCACACATATACCGAAGCCGGAAGCAAGTATTCAGGGGAAATCGAGTTGTTATAATAAGGTATTGAGAAATATTTTGGGGAGACACAAGAGTAGCCAGAAATAAAAAGTATGAGGCTATTCAGGGAACTGAGATTGCAATACGCAAGGGAAGCTCACATAAGAATGACCGGAGCATAACAGTCTGCCATATGGTACCGACCCCGCTGATAGTAATCCGGCTCGTTGATGGTCATCTGTAATAACCTGCATTTCTACATACAATTATTTATTCTGGATAGCGAGGAAGAGAGTAGCCCAATGGGTCTCGTATTTGAAACTTACCGCACGGCTAGTGGCGTGGCCGGCTCGACCTTGGGTTTCTGCTTCGGCTGAGGCTCCTCTTCATGTTTGCTCTTCCACCCGAGCCACCCACTAAAATAAAGCGAGCGGAGTTAGGCGCATGTATTAGGGGCCGTGGGAACAGTACAGAGGTGGAAACGTGCGGTACCTGGCAGCACTGAAGAGGGCAGAAGTGAGTTTACTGGCCACGGCAAGAGCCACGTGAGACAATAATGGCTGAGTGCTTCCCTGTAACATCAAACACAGTGTTTTTTTGTAGTTTAGAAAAAGAGAACAGAAGCCCCCAAATTGCCCAAATAAACTAGTTATTAACGAGTCAGTAAAATCCCGCAACTAACCTCCAGAGCAAAAAAGAAGCCGGTGAACGGGTTGGAGCCCACGGTGATATGTTGAGACATGGTGGGGGGACTCCCTTTTATAGAGGCATTAAAACCTCCTAGAATGGAGGCAGTCTTCATCTGATCAAACGGAGATAAAGCCATGACACCTTTAAGAGGGGATACAAAAACAGAAATAACTTCAAATATCTATATCCAATATCTAGATTGTAAGCTCCTTTGAGCAGGGCCCTCCTCTTGTTTCTGTAAGTCAAATTGTTATGTTATATACTACTTGTTATGTCCACCCATTGAACAGCGCTACGGAATTTGATGGCGCTTAGGGTCAAGAACACATTGATGGTGTCCAAAGAGGGCTTAACATTACACACGAGAGTCTCTGAATAACATAAGGAAAAAATATTTTTTTATCTAAATAGCAACATAACCAGCAGGGAAAGATAACTTTTTAAATTTAAAAACATTTAAAAGGAAATGTGTAGAGATTAACCCAAAATCTGTTACATGACCTACAGTACCCTCCGCTAATATCGGCACCCTTGGCAAAAGCAAAGAAGGCTTAACATTATTAACGTTTAACATTATTTTATAACTCTGTGTTGTGTTTGCAATTGTTTGATATCTCTCAGAGCAGAGTATTTTGTGTATTTTTTTTTATCAAAAGATCAAAAAAATACACACTAAAGTCAATTTTTTCACAGCCTTCTTTGCCCATATTTACCAAGGGTGCCAATATTAGCGGACGGCACTGTGTGTCGACAGAATGGCTTTTGAGCAGTTGGTTGGAGATCCACCACCAAACGTCTGGTTAAATCTAAAAGCTGAACCTCAAATAACCAAGACAAAAAAAATAAAAAAAATAAAAAAAGGTATGTAGAATACCAGACCAGATTTAAAACATAAATGTAACAGAACTGATGGAAACTCACCAACACTGACATGGTCTACGATATTGTCAATATCCTGAAGGCCCCACTTCTTGTAAGCCAGCGGTGGAGGTTGGACGTTCTCGTTGCCTGAAGCTGTAGCTAAAGGGAATACAGAGAAGAAGACTTAAGACAAAGGGATATTTGCACGCTAATCTTTATCATATGGAACCAAGCTTATTTATTCTATGTATGAAGCGGTTAGATAAGATGACTGCGTTTAAGAGCAGACTGTTACATTGTGGTCTCATGTAGGCATCTCAAGAACGGACCCACCTCTGGCTACCTGATTACGACAAGCCCTGAGCGACTGGAAAAGGCTGAAGCCATCGATGGTGACCACAGCAGACGGGTACAAGATGCTCATTTCTTCATGCTTTTCACAGAAATAAAATAGGAAATGTTAGTTTCAAAAAAAAAAAAAAAAAAAAAACTGTTGGGGGCATGAAGTACCCACGAGAGATAACACGGGGGGGGCATTAGGACTGCTTTTTATGGGCAATTTTGCATTATTGCATTATTGTGTTTTTGTATGAGGGGAAAAAAATATCTTGTAAACCAAAAAAATTTCCTGTGAGTTCTACAGTTCCTGAAACACTATTCTTTAAAAAAAAAAAAGATGACAAAAAGATAATACATCCAATTTTGAGGCATTTATTCAGAAAAGGTAAAGAATCGTATTTTAGACATGTCTTGCCAGCATGTATTCATTACAAATACAACCCCATGACTATTTTTCACGTGATTTATTTAAAACATACTACCTGCTCTGTTAAACCGGGGTGTCTGGGTATCTCATAGGTTCTGCATTTAAGTTGAAGGATGGGGTCCTCATTTAAAAGTTGAGCAAGAAGCAACACCCCGCTCTAGAAAGAAAGAGAGCAGATTTAAAACACACCATTTACGTTATCAATTTTCTCTGTTACCTTATATTTAATCTTGTCGTTAAAAAAAATAATTAAAATTAAAAAAAAACAGAATTATTTGCTCTGGATGTCTGAAGTTCTATTAAGTTAGATAAATATGGTTAAAAAAAATTATATAAATATAAAAAATAAAGATCTTTTAAATAAAGACTTTCTATGTTAAGCATTACGCAACGCTGCTGGGTTCTCCCACTTTCTAAGACCAAGCAGACTACCCTGTCCGAAAACTGACATCAAACCCATCACCAAGTGCAAAAACGTTATACTTTTCTTCCAGAATTTCAGCATGGACAGCTCCAAAGAGAATTCAGTCCTGAGCTGACCGCTGGGCTCTGGAAGTATACGGTCACTGATAACGGCCCCGGCCACGTAGTTAAAAAGCAGGGAAATAGAGTGAGCTGGGTACGGCTGACCCTTTAATAGACAGCTGCATATCGGTAAATGGCTGGTGGGTTGCAACCAAATAGACGGCTTTAAGACCGCAGGTTCAGCTACCTAGTAATAATTCATTTAGATGACTCTATAATCTGGGCAGGGGGAAGATCTCTGTGGACGCCCCACTTTTAAAATAGAATTGAACCTGGTGAGGGATATACACAGTTCTGAATTAAATCAAGCTGCACTATACGGCTTATACTCCTCAAAACAGGCCTTAACCCCCATTAAAAACAATGCATTGTGAGCCCGTACATGTACGGACTTTGTCATTAAGCGGTTAAAGGTTACAGTGTCTATATTAAGCCAGCTCCAAAAATCCTCTGAAGAAGCCCCTTGAAGGCAAAACGCATCAGGTCACGGGCATTCGTTTTGCAAATTGTATATTATATCAATTGTTTTTTATATATTCAATTATGTATTTTAACCCCTTGGCTGCTAAGCCATTTCACACCCTGGTGCTAAGCTAGTTTTCGGCATTTTGGTGGATCTCGCGTTTAAACGTGTTTCAAGTAAATTTCTTGGGAATAAACTATACAAACCATATATTGTTTTTTTCAGCACACCCAGCAGATTCCAAATATACCATTTTTATATGTGTATGTCTCATTAGGTTTGCAAAATACAACCAAAAATGGGAAAAAAGTGTAATTTTTCACTTCCAACTCAATAAAAACTAGTTTGTAATGTTATTTTTCTAAACTCTAATATCAAAACCTGTGTTGCTAAATATTTGTAGTAGGTAACAGGTCTAAAATAAACAGACATTGAGAACAGTAGACTGTGTTTTTCTAATATTTTATTGCTAAAAGTTAAATTTATTAGACTATCACAAAATTCATCTTTAAATTTAATGCATGGCTGCGTCAATTAAACAGCTCTAGCTGCCCTGGATGTTAAAATATGCCAACAAAACTATATATTTTTAGAAACTACACCCCCAGCCGCAGCAAATGAGGTCTTATTTGTATTTGTATCACAAATCTGACTTGCACAACAAATAAGTGAATATCACACAAATAAAAATAAAAAAGAAATAAAAATTTAAAGCGACAAGTTCATTTATGTCTTCCGCACTCCAGGTTTGTCCTAGAAACACATGCAGCCCCTCATTTGATGCGCCAAGGGGTGTAGTTTCTGAAAATATATACTTTATGTACCATAATTTAACTTCCCAGCTGTCTAGAGCTGTCTAAATGCAGCCATCACCACTAAATGTTTTAAGACAATTTTTTAACAAGATTCTCCAATCTGCCATATCTGAAGTTAAGGTGGTCTAGACATCTGGGAAGTTAAATTAGGGTACATAAAGTACACATTTCAAGAAACGACACCCCTTGGAGCTTCAAATGAGGGGTTACATGTATTTCTAGGACAAAAGTTAAGTTCACAGATAATGATGGAATATGTCGCTTTGGCTAGAAAATATGTTTTTTCTAACCATAGCGACATGTTCATTTGTGTCTTGCGCACTCCAGGTTTGTCCTAGAAACACACGCAGCCCCTCATTTGATGCGCCGAGGGGTGTAGTTTTTGAAAATATGTACTTTTTGTGCCATAATTTAACTTCTTACGTGAGCAGTAATGCCACGTCAAGGCTTCAACCCTAATTACTGATCATTCACACGCCTTTCATATCTCCATTCACTCGCAGAAGCACACACCATACTTTCCATACATTCACTCGCAGAAGCACACACACCATTCTTTCCCCTTACGATCCCAAAGAGATGATCGTAAAGGGAGAAAAAAATCACTTTTACAGCAAAAAATAAGTTTTGCGGTAAAAATGCAAGGGGCTCCAGGGATGACATGGTTAACTTTCGTACTACAGGCTATACGGCTGATTTTTGCAGTTCATCTGGATTTCAAAAATTGCCTTCCTCTACCATTGGCTAAATTTAACCCCATGATCAAAGGGATCATGGGGTTAAAATTTAGTATCGCCCATTTTTAAAAAGGGAATATGACTTTTTATAGCTGTATGATCACTGTGATAACAGTGGCTACCACAGTGATCATTTAGCTAGAATACTTAAACTTTTTTTTTTTTTAAAGTTAAACCAGTTTATGTTTAGATAATTTAATTTGGGGGTCTCTAGGCAATTTTGATCTTTATTTATCTGCCTTTAGAGACCCCCAAATCATTTTTTTTTACTTTTTTGTACATTTTTATTTTTTTAACATAATATGTTTTATTCTTTTTTTACAAGCATTATACCGTTGGAAAGGTGAGGCGATTACCTTTCCAACGGTATATGTTGGGGGTCTGTAGCTGCTCAGATGCCTGAGATACAGGCATCTAAGCAGCATGCCCCCATCCCGTGAAAACTGACAATTGTCAGTTTTCAATAAAGTTGCGCGGTGACGTCATCGCGTCATTACGCGCGACGTCACCGGCCGGATCGGGTGGTCCCAGTGATGCCCTTCAAAATGAGGGGCAGATCGCCGGGGTAGGTGGTGATGGGGGTCCACAGACCCCCATCAAGGTAGGAGAGTGCTAGCGACGGCATGGTGCCGTCGTTAGCACCTGACTGGGACTGCTAGCGACGGCACCATGCCGTCGTTAGCAGTCAAGGGGTTAAATATTGATGCAATAAGCATCTATTAAATATATTTTATACTCTGTAAGCTGTTTGTTTCAGAGCTAGCGCATAGACCTGGTAATAGTTAACCATTTAATGCCAGCATGTTAACTTCCTATGAAATGCACATCTTCTAAACAAATGCCTGGCCTGATCTGATCAGCAATATAAATCAGCAGAGACAATTTTTCAACGGCGTTGGTTTGTTGTAAAGAAACAAAAAATGAAGTCCTTTAATGTCTTTGTGCAAAATAAAGTGTTCTAAAAACAATTAATAGGGAGTCCCGGCATCTACCTTTCAGACAAACGGCAACGCAAACGGTTTCAGCTTACCTCGGTGTAAAACCGCACGTAACCCGACGTGAACCCGATGACGATGCACGTCCAGTCAGGCCGGCCGGTGGAGCTCCTGTGACACAAAATAAAATATTTGCCGTAAGAAACACGGCCGTGGGGCTTTGGAGTGCATGGAAGGGTATTTGTTACCCGGTGACTGTCGGGGCAACTGGACCGATTTCTTAAGATTACAACCCCAAAGCTCAACACACATAACAAATAGCAACACTACTAGGTGGGCAAGTCGTGCACGGAACTGGGTGATATTATACCAGAATATCGCGTCTGAAATTATAAGCAGGAATAATTATGACAAAATGTAATATAAGAGTAAGTGTTCCATGTAATTTCAATTGCTATTTTTTTTGCTTAACAGTCTTGACATGAGTGTTCCCCTTTTTTCAGTTTTTTTTTTTGGAAAACCCTCCAAGTGCAAATACTGGGAAGCATTACGATCCTCTGTTCCCCGCCTGCTTTGCCGACGTACACTTTTTATTTTTGCTTCAGTAAAATGGTGGCTGCCCTGAAAAGAGGTCTCGTGTGATTTGCAGGTTCATACAGAGTGAAGGGAAAATGTGTCTCTCAGTGGTCTCTCCAGTCGTACAGAGGAACAGAATGCTCAAAATCACTGCACGCCCCGCCATGCCAGGGGGCTTATTGCACATTCGTGATGGACGCTGTGGCAAATCTCCATTAATAGCACAGAGCGATAGGATTTTCACTCCCCAAGGATTCACAACGTGTGGGTAGCACATGACGCACGGCTATGTAGAAGGAAGCCAGGGGGCAATGAAAATGATTGATAAAAACTCAAACATCAAGCAAAAAAAGGATCTGTATATATATAAAAATAAAGTCTGAAAAGCGGTGTTATTACCATGACGTATTCCTGCTGAATGGACAATTCATCTGCCTGTCAAGGTGATAAGACCACTTTTTAAACTTTGCAAAAGAATCTCTCTCTCTATGTATATATTAAATGCAGAGTCCCCATTGTACGTACAATAAGTGCAAATTTGTAACTATGTACATCTACTTGCACATAAAATAGAAACCGCATTTAGTGCTGTACTACACACAAACACTCTTCACGTGTTGTAACCAGAGATAAACTTTGTAATCTCATAGTAAGTATGGAGGTACCTCTTCTGGCTGGCCAGCGGGATGCACAGGGCGCTGCTGATATACTCACTGCAACAAAACAAATGAAAGAACAAAAGGATCAGTGATCACACAGGATCATTTCTCACGACGGGCCGTATTGTTTAAACACTCGGGTCCTCCCGCCTGTCCGACAGGTGTCCTCAAGCCATCTGCCCCTCACTCTTCCCCTGATGCCCCTCGCTCTTCCCCTTCCCTCCTAAAATATTGGCATGCCTTGGGAACTAAACAGGACGGCCCCTGTAATACTCAGGACATAAAGCGGTATAGCATCTGTGAGTCGAAAACGTTCATCAAACGTCGTAAACAATGAGAATATCTGAATCATTTTGTAGACCAACATTCACAGAGCCGATCAGGACCTCAGTGGTCCCTTCTTCAGATATAAATAAAAAAAAGGGGGCCGCTGAGGTCTTAAAATGCGATTACATTTCACTCTGTGAACATATTCACTGAAAGTATCTCCTGCCAAAACTATCTTCTCGATGATCAATATATTATATTTTCCACTAAAATGCTGCTTTTTTGGTGCTTGAACATTAAAATTTAAATTAAAAACGTACCTGTCTTCGACATTCAAAGCCCCGCTCCAGACCACCTCGTACTGCATGTCCTCTCTTCCCTTTTCGTTTGCTTTCCATTTTGCTGAGGATTCCAACCCAAGACTCATTAATAACGTTTTTATTCGCATAATTAATTCCTACTTCTATAACTTTGCTATTTACACAAACTTTTGTACGGTTTGAGACACACGGATCGCCAAAAACAGAGATAAATAAAAAAGGGATCTTCTTTTTTTTTTTTGCCAAAACCGAGATTTGTATTAAATTACGTTTTTTATGCAAACTGTATACTATCATGGTCACTGAAGCGTGTGTATTCTTATTTAATCACTTAGGGAAAGTCCCAAGGAATGTTTCTGATTGGGCATATAATCCAGCGCTGTATGCGGTAATAACCCCCCCCCCAGCGCTGTATACAGTAATATAACCCCCCCAGCACTGTATACAGTAATAACCCTCAGTGCTAAATACAGTAATATAACCCCCCCCAGCACTGTATACAGTAATAACCCTCAGTGCTAAATACAGTAATATAACCCCCCCAGTACTGTATACAGTAATAACCCCCAGTGCTGTATACAGAAAGTGCTTGGTTGGGTGATTAACACCAAGTCATTCTATTTTTACCACAGGCAGTATAAGAACAGAGCGAGGACGCATACAAATGGCTGATACGCACCAGCCGGAAAACATTAGAGAATTAGTCTTTTTAATCTGATACTAGTAATAGTAATTTGGTGGCAGTTCCCCTTTAGAGACAATCTTAAATGCTATTTTTTCTACCTAGACTTTAAACTCTACCCTACTCATCACTAATAGGGGGTTAGGAATAAAACGATTCTGGTGCAAAGCTTGAGAAATGGTCTTAACCCCGTTGCAACCAACGGAACGGTCCAATCTAGAGGAACATGACTGGTTGCTATGGAAATAACCCCCCACCTCCCCCCCACCCTGGTGAAGGTAAGCATTTTCAGGCCGTTTCTGATTACAAATGGCCTATTCCCGGCGTAGTGAGCGGCCCGATGACGGCCACATTCACCGAGCGCGTCCTGTGTTCAGAATTAATCCGCAAACACGCCGGTTACACAACAGAGTGAGTCACGGGAACGGGGGGCGCGCCGCTCACTCACGTGCCAGAAACACGGCTTTCTGCTCGTGGGCGATCACCATGAGGTCGCTGGTGGGCGACAGGGACAGCACGCAGTCCTGCAACCAGTAGGCGTTCTCAGGCTTGCTCGCGACTTCTTCTTCTGCCTACATAAAAGGAGAAGAAACATTAGAACAAGAGGCTGTGATCTAAAACCAGACGGTCAGAGGATTAGATTTAATGTAAGGAAGTTTTATTTTACCGAGAGGGTGGTAGATAAGTGGTAGAGGGTAATACAGCCTCCCAGCAGAAGTGGTAGAGGGTAATACAGTGAGGGAATTTAAACATGCATAGGACAGGGATACGGCTCCTGAGTCTAAGACGAGATCAACGACTGATTAAGCTCTGAATCTTTACATCGGGTAAAACGGGCAGAATAGATTCCAGCGGCGGTGCACAATAGACGTTTCGTTACCGGACTCCCCGTATATTGTAACAAAGGATTATTTCCATAGAGGGAAGCCGGATTCGGGGAGCATTGTGTAACTCTGTATTTGGGAATGTAGATAAACGTCCCATCTGCTTCAGTCAGGCGGCTGTAAGCTCTGCGGGACGGGGGGCGACGCGGCTGATCCGGCAGCCGGAGAGAAAATAAGAAACTGGCAAAGAAACGATTTCCACGCAGATCGGGAAGAAACACGCTGGGCGCCGACCCAGCTTCACACAGAGAGAATATCCTCGTTATACATTAATCACCATGGAAGCGGTCCATACCGGCCCGCAGCACCCTACAATTCTCTTCTACAGGGGCCCTTATTTATAGAAATGGGGACCATGTTACAAGAGCGACCTCCTGACGCAAACACGCCGATTACTCTCAGCCTAACGGCACGCTTTTGAAAGTCCGCGTCACCCTCAGCACCTCTTGCACAGTCGCACTACTTGGTCTACTAGCATGGGCATCCGAACCCTGGCGGCCTTTACGGAGAGACTAATGATTACGGTCTGAGACTTTACGACAGGAGAAACGGGCGACTAGGCGGGTCATCAGGTTCTATAACGCGTCTATAACGGTGACCCGTGGCAAACGTTTACATCGCTTCATAGAACTCCGCGAGCTCGGAATCCACATCCGGTGCGCAGAGCGGTAGACGGAGACGTCTGGAAACCATCGGGAATAGAAAGGACTGCGGAAATTAGCGGGTAGGATCGGTTATATTTCGGGGAGGTTGGAAATGTACTTACAGGCGCTTGGCTCTCATTCTCCTCCCAGGCTCCCCAATCCTCCGTCTCCCAGCTGGTTAAATTATCTGCGAAAACACAATAAAGAAACGTTCTAGAAGCTGAAATCAACGAAACAAACAATTCGGGGTTTCACAAATAACACAATGACAGGGAGAAGAAAAGCTGGCGGTTACGACCCCAGACCAGGGGAGGGTAACAGGAGCGGCCGGCGGGAGCCTCGTGTTGCGCATGGTGATGATCGCGTCTGTCCCGGCAAATTCACCGGCTACTGATAAGAGACACCGTTGTGTTCCAGGAATAACAATAACAATCATCGGCATAAAATGCAAGTTGAAATCTGAATGTTGTCCCCAAATTCGAAGGAACATACCTCCCAAGTGTCACAGTCTTTCTGGGACAGTCCTGATATTCACTACACAGTTCTGTGTAGTTGCCCCACTATCCCTCTTTTGTGAGCAGTTGGGATCGTGGGCTGGATGGGGAGATCCTCTCCCCTCCTCTGACCGGCCCGGGGATTTGCTATGTAAGCGGCTCTCACTTGGCCACCTGGCAACCTTTCAGCCAAGCCCCCCACCTCTGGCCACAACGCCCCCAAAAAGTTGGGGGTATGCATGAATCCATCTATAAAGCTCCAGTATCTACATACATCCCACAAGGTAATGCATTAAATAATAATAAAAAAAATAATGATAATAATAAAAATAATAATAATAATGTGTGCATTTTTTTTTTTTATTAGTGGGGCTGTTTTGGAGATATTTATTTTAAACATTTTTGGTGGTAACTTGTGGCAGAGCCGACATAATTGAATTATCTGAAGGGCCCTGGATAAGTCTGTCTTCTTCTATAACCAGAAGCCTTCTAGAGAAGCTGCCCCGACCTCGATCATTGAAAGCACAGCACTCATGTAAAGAGCTGAGAGAGAGCACATCGTCTGCCCAACAGATTAAATACAGAGAAGAGGAAAACCTATCTGCCAAACATCCCACATAATTCATGAATACGTATCAGGGGGATACGACGCAGAATCCCACTTACAGAGATCAATGTCAGACATTAAAATGACCGACGGGGAGGAGATCGCCTTTTAATCTCTTTATCGGTTTGAATTGTTTCTTCCGGCTGCTTCACGCAGGTTATCTCACCGGCGACCCTTACCGTTATTACACCTCATTATTCAATCTATCGGACCTAAGAGCCAGCACCGAGAACATGGAAGGCAGCGATTTTGGTGCATTCAACCAATTCTTTTAGGAATACATATATTGGCAAAGTACGGGTTTGGTTTAACTTTTTTTTTTTATTTGCTCCCTCAATAAAGTATAATTCGTCATTAAATTCATTTTAAACAGCTGCAGGTCTGTAAACTACACACAATATGTACATGAATGTATTTGATTTTATCCTGTATTGACACTGGAGGTTACTTTTCAGCTCCGACGTGCTATAAAATGATGCGTTCGCATTGCGGTGACTAGTATGAGGTCATACGCGCATGTTCTATTTATGTGCAGAGAAGTGAGTCACTCCTAGATAATGATCGGATACAATTGTTACAAAGCGAGATCAGTTCCAACTCCTCGCTGGTTGCAAATACAGGTTAAAGAGAAGCTGCCATTCAAGCCAAAGGGCTTCTTAGGTATAGAAAATACTCGGGTTTATAGATTGATATTTAGTCCTGGCAGCGAGCAGGACGCGGCGCGCATGCAGATAACACAACGCATCCCACGACGAAGGAAAACATGACTCAGAGGCGCTGCAGAGGACTTTATCGCTCCCTGAGCTTCCAGATGGAAAGATTCATTCCTTTAGATATCTTTAACGTCACCTGCAGGTCTGGGGGGGGGGGGCTGATAATTACCCGATAATGAGGCAAATAACCGGCCCGGCCCATCATAAAAGAAAATACATCTCAAATATAATGTACGGAATACCTATTGACTCTTCATTATATACTATATACAATACATACTATGTACCACTATATACTATACATACTATATACAATTATGTAAGATACATACTATATACAACACATACTATATACAATAATATACAATACATACTATGTACCACTATATACAACACATACTATATACAACACATACTATATACAATAAATCCCACCCGACAGTTACATGGGAAAGTAAGAGGTGAGCAGAGTTTTTGGGCATATTTCTAATTCCTTGCTTGTATTTTCATTATTTGAAGGATTTTTGGGAATGTCTGAGTAATTATAACTACTTATAAAACCTCCCATTTGATTGCTGCGCACGTTTCTGCATATTTCACGCAGTTATTTGGGACACTTCTCCTGTTCCCAGCGCTGGCTCAGTCGGGACACGAACTCAGATTCCGATCGCTCGGCTGAGGAGCTCACACATACGGCACGTCCAAGGCTGTAGGAAAAACTATGGTCCAGGTCCTGTTTTTCTATAACGTGTATAATGTATGCCTTCTACTCCGCATCCAGCATGGATCATACGAGAATTTCCACTGCTTGGACGGTTTCTCTCCATGCGAAGGAGATAAGGAAAGCCAGTGTTTTTGGTTTCCGATGCCCTTGTTAAGTATTGATACGTCTCACCGTGCATTGGCCGGGGCCAACACCGGTCAGCTTCTCCTACAAGACGGACTGTGTTGGACCGGTACAATGCATATATAATATAACCACAGTATGTAGGACCAGTTCAGCTCTTCCGTTCAGCATTATGAAGAGGAAACACCAGCAGACAATCTCCTGCAAGAAGGGCTTGTCGGCCCTGTATAATGCATTGGTAACGTGGGAAACGTTTCTTACTGATTTATTATGCATTATACATGGTCAGGCATCCCTCTGCGGTTTGACCTTCGCAGTGAACGGTGATATGAGTATGTTGGAAATGTTCCTTCACTGCAGAAACCCACGGAGGTTGCTGCATCTCAGCTTCTGAACCACAGCTTTGTAAATAAAACATCCAAGCCTGAAAGGTTTCTCAAGTTGTATATGGAAGGCGTGTGTCCGTGTGTCCGTGTGTCTGTGTGCATCCGCCGCCACGGACATCTCCATTCCATTGAGGCAGTTTGTCTGGCACTAGAGCGTGAGCGGCAACCTTCAGGCCTTGAGGGACATAAGATGCCAGAACTTCTAGATACCCCAGTGTGAGTTCTGGAAACTATCACAATGGCTGGAATGGACTAAATGACTTGTGTTGAAAGTACAGATTTACCTGAATCCAGGTGTGTTTTTTTGGCCCTGGAGGCCTGAAGTTTGGCACCCTTGCGCTAGGGCAGGGGCGTCCAACCTGCGGCGCTCCAGCTGCTGCAGGACTACATCTCCCATAATGCTCTTTCAGCTAAGGGGCTGGCTGAGGAGGATGGGAGATGTAGTCCTGCAGCAGCTGGAGGGCCGCAGGTTGGACACCCCTGCACTAGGGGGTTGCTATGGGCAAGCCGATTAACTTCCTCTCTAGTGGCCGCCTAATAGGACCAATATGGCCAGCTGGTTCTGGCCAGGGATCTAGAGGAACATATTCTTCCCACAGCTTTGGGACTTTTTCTTTGAATAAATGGAAATCACGATATTCTGAAATTCCACCGCAAGAGCTTAAAGTTGGAGATTATCCCCAGGGCTAGAAGCACAACTCTCCCTGTTAGTGGCCGACATACAATCAGCGCAAAAACCCGCAGAGCTCTGGCTGTGATATTCACCTTCTGGCAGCCCAGGGAGAATGTCTCACTCGACGGAACACACGTAAACCACATGTTCTGTGCACACGTCATCAATATGTACAACACAGAACCTTGTCACATGCACCTCATCCTGGAGCATCTCCCCGCCACCCACCAACACAACCGAAGACACGCTGCGCTTCGATACAATTCCTAGTCCTGGCTCCCCGCAAGGAACACGGAGCATCGGAGAATATGGCAGCATTCCCAGAACGTTATTTGATCAATGACAGGCCACAGATTGCTCGGAATCAGAAGCTGCAGCGGCCGGGGTTCAGGGATTGTAGGCGAGATCACGGCGGAAATTAATCAGAAAAATACATGAAGAACAACTGGTCCTGGCAATTTTTATTGTCTCAGGGGGCTTATTTACTAAAGGGAAGAGTTGACAGGAGAGTTGCAGTTTCATCTCACTGATTTCAATTTACATTATGAGGCCTGATGGGAGTGATAAAGGGCCATTGGAACACAGGAGTGATGGGAGTGATAAAGGGCCATTGGAACACAGGAGTGATGGGAGTGATAAAGGGCCATTGGAACACAGGAGTGATGGGAGTGATAAAGGGCCATTGGAACACAGGAGTGATGGGAGTGAAAAAGGGTCTCTAACGCCTATGATGCGATTCCACTAAAAATCAGCCATTTCCAGCTACCATAGTCATTTACAACATTAACCCCGTCTGCGCTGGATTTCTGCTCCATTTCATGTTATTTTAATGGCCAAAATTAGCTTTTCTTTCAAAAACAAGGAATATTCTAAGCGACCCCAAACGTTTGAACGATAGTGAATATTACAAAACGCTAACAAAGTGTTTAATGCCCTGTTGATTAATCAGAGTATTATTAGCAAACCCCCGACTTTTATGCACAACCACAAGGCACAATTCTTTAGAACACAGTGTATGGATGGGGGGGGCAGTAAGTATTCAGATGGTAAACGCCAATAACGGTTGGAAGCTACTTCGCTGTCACAAAGCTTAGATAATGCATAAGTCATCTATATATTTGCCATACATTTATTAACACACAACACCGCTACATACATGTTATATAGTACCACACAGTATTCTTTATAATTGTCAGTATAGAATGCGGCGTGGCTGTATGTACATAATGCACAGTCTCACTGTACCGTAGTAAATATTTTCACTATAGCTCGCTGAGCAAATATACAAAACAGATGCACCATCAACACATATCGTAAAACCATTACACCAACATGGGATGCAGTTTATACACTATAACACACATCTCTGGCTACCACCAGTATTTAATAAAGCCTTTAAATGACCGCTGTATGTATAGTACAAATGGCATTCTTTATACAGTGTGTATAGTGTAAACACTGCACAGCTTGCTCTATACAGGGTCTATACAGGGTCTATACAGGGTCTATACAGGGTCTATACAGGGTCTATACAGGGTCTATACAGGGTCTATACAGGGTCTATACAGGGTCTATACAGGGTCTATACAGGGTCTATACAGGGTCTATACAGGGTGGAAGGCTCCTGGCTCGCTCTATACACTGTACACGCCGCATATTACAGGGCTGCCCCCTCTCTCACTCACCGGGGCTCTTTTTCTCCTCCCGTTGCTGAGGGAATAGGAAATCCCGGACTGGTTTAAGGTCCTGGAAGCGGCAGAACTCCAGCAGAGTGCAGGCCATTTCCCTGACTCTGGTAGGTCAGAGTCCACCCTGTCCGCCTCACGGTACCGGCTCCGGGTTTCTGTCCAGCTGCTGAGCAGCTTCAGCGGAAGTGCGTCATCACAGTGAGCTGTCAGAGATCGCGCAGTCGCCACGAGCGCATGCGCATGCGCAGCCTTCTCTCTCCGCAGCAATCACGGAACAGGGAGCGCCTGGCATCTCCATAGCGACTGGTGAGTCACATGACAGGAGCCCGACCCACAGTCAGCCATTTTTCTTTCTGGAAAGTATTGCTATGTTGCTGGCATAACGGCCGTATCCATTATACAGTTATTTCGCACATCAGACAGGCGACTCATTGTAATATCACAGCATGGAGTTTGGCATTTTAACAATATCTGTTATGTAATTAAGTTCCATAGCCCATTTAAAACAGTGTTACCTGCTCCTCTTAACGTTGTGTTCCATGACCCCGTGGAAGTAGCAGCACTGCAGCTTGTGCTGTGCTGGTTGTGTGACTCTCAGTGTCTGTGTTGGTGCGAGTGTCTATTAGTGCATGTTAGTGTGAGTGTTATGTTTGTGTGTTGATTTTAGTGTCAGTGTCTGGGTGGGTGTGTCAACATCTGTGTGTGTGTTTTCTGCTCTCCCTCAGGTGAGTGCCGCGTTCCAGACTTTGTAAGTGTCAGAGTATGTTGGTGTGTGTCTGTCAGTATTTGTGTGTGTGTTAATGTGTCCTCTATTGTTTCCCTCTCTCTTCTCAGATGTCTTTCACTGCCCTAGCCTATGAAGTGTAACATTTTCATAAAAACAGGGATTTTGGTTTTTAATACTGTAAAAAGTATATTTTATGGTGGTCAATACAATTTATTCATCACAGTCAATAATACAGCAGCTATATACAATGTGAGAAATAAAGTTTATTTTCATTTAAACTGTAAAAGTGATTGTTTTGTCATTAAGTTGAATAGAGTATATAGTTGGGGTCTGGTTTGGTCCGCCAGGGCGCTTGACGCTTGGCACATGGGGGGGGGTTGTGTAGAAGCACTTTTTCTAGTAAAAATGGTAAAAATGGATCCTTTGCACTGAAGAGGCCACAATGGGTTCTTAAACACTGAGCTTCTGGTCGGTGGAGGGGGCCGTGTCTTTTTACCGCCATCCTCCCGGAAATACTTCACTGGATCTTCTCCTTGGGGGGGGGCCCTAGAAGATCCTCTTTAGAGTTCATCCTAGGAGGAAAGGAAGGGGCTGGATACCCCCCACGTGGTGAGTGCAGTCCCGAAAAAGGAAGATTGGAGACCTGACACCCACAATGGCCGCCCCGCTTGGAAGACCAACCATATTTTTGTTATGTCTTTAGATTTCCTTCTAAAGATTTGGTGTGCTTGGTTTAGGACCATAACTTTAAACATAGATTGATTGCACAATCCATACGGCTTTGGGTAAACACTCACAATTGCTAAGTAAATCCCAATGAAGTCACTGGCACTGAACACGTATTGTACGCATCTCCTTAACGCTCTCAAGTGAAGAAGAGCTCCGAGCTATGATGTCATGCTGTGGGAATGGCTTTACAAAGGTAGAGCTAGCCGCATTAGGGTCATGGTTAGCCATATGGGGGATGGGGTTAGCTGGAACAAAGGCAAGGCTAGCTCCAGAGACCATTACCTGGGTTGAGAGTGGGAGTTGAGTGGAGATTAGAGTGACCCGGAGACCCTGGGAGGCAATCCTTCAGCCAGCGACTCTGGGTCACACCGAAAGAGTTCCGTAGTGAATATACAACTGTCTTATTGTTTACGTCTAACTTAATTTTGCCTGCCCTTCCAGTTCCGTATTGGTCTAGGATCTGGTCACACTCTTGATATGAATTATTCTTAGATTTATTTGGCATTTAAACATGGGGCTGGGACTATATCGTGGCTAACATCACAATTGCGTAATGGCCTGAATAGATAAATTGAATTATTGTATAATTTGGAGTAACCTTGACGAATATTAAGCGAATCTGCCATGTTCCGCTTTCAGACGTAAGCCACGTTTAATACCTCTGGGGGATCATTAATCTTGATAGTGTTATAGTGCGTGCTGTTATGGGTATATATTGTTCTCCAGAGATATGATTCTTTATTGTGTCTGCACAGCTTCCCTCCGTGGGGCCTATTCATCAAAGTCATATTAACGTCACTAAATAGCAGTGATTTTACCGCGTCACTTTCCATTTAATCTGGTTTAGCCATCATTAATCGCCAGTTATGAGACATTCGTAAACTACATCTGGTTTGGGTAATATTTTGAATATTTTAGTTGAATGTGTATATAATAATACTATGATTTTTCAATGTCAATGAGAATATATAAGGTCTTAGAAAGGACAAAAATGTTGGACTTTCTTTTATTCTGTAAATTTCTTTATTCTGTAAACACAGCTAAATCTGTCAGTATTGTGCCACAAAATGTGGTGTTTAACAATGACCCGTCGTGAGCTTATTTTTTTCATCTTTGCAGCTAAAACCGATTGCTTGTTTCTCCTAGTCGAAACTCTGCTGAGGTGTGACCATGGGGGGCTAGCAAAGAGGCAATTGCTCCATCATCTTATTTTCTGGCCACCATCAGAACCAGGGGGAATGGGCAGGGTGTCTGGCATGCCTAAACTCTGCTCCTGTGACCCGGAGAACCAAAGACAGGGCAATTTTTCCATAGTCATACCTGGAATCTTTTGGGCCCCGGCTATCCAGAGCTTACCCTTGCGGGACGCAGCCAGGACTGCCCACTGATGTCAGTTGGCGGTCCCGTTGACGTCAGTGGGCGGGCCAGCTGACCTCTCAGGAAACACCCCCCATTTAAAGGACAAATGTGCGGACAGTATCAGGACCCCCCTTCCGTGACCAGGAGGATTGGGGTAATGTCCTGGAGAACCGAGGAAGCAGCACTTCTCCTGTAGTTCTCCAGGCCGAACCCGGAGAGTTCCCAGGTACGCCCATAGTCTAAGAGCCAAACCCGGAGAGTTCCCAGGTATGCCCATAGACTAAGAGCCAAACCCGGAGAGTTCCCAGGTACGCCCATAGACTAAGAGCCAAACCCGGAGAGTTCCCAGGTACGCCCATAGACTAAGAGCCAAACCTAGAGAGGTCCCAGGAATGGGTGGCAGATGCTGTGCCTCTGCCTCAAAACAGGTAACCTCAGGCTGGTTAAAAGAGTGATCTCTCCAACCGGTCCATTAACACTATGGAGGGCTGTGCAGAGCTGGCACACAGTCCTCCGCAGTTTCCTTCTGTGAAGTGCTTTGTTTAAAAATGTTGCGCCAGGAAATGGCATCATATCCCCACGCCAAGGACAGCGGCGCATAAGGGGCGGCAGGTGGCACTGCCCTGGATGTGACTTGCGGCAGCGCCAAAGGTAAGTGTTTCCTTGTCGGCTCTTGGGTGCTGCTCAATGGACTGGATACACGTGAGATCTTCTTCTCAGCTTCTGCCCAGCTGGCCTCTTTACACATAGGCTGCATTCCAGGGTACCATGTATGACATCATATCCCAACACACCACGAACTCCTTTCTTGTACCTCCATGAGCTCAATTTTATTGAGAGGCTAATAAAGTAGATACCTAAACCAACCTTTCTAACGCCTCACTTTTTCCCGAAGTACGCAGCAAATGTTATATAAAATCCCTCATTCTGAGTTGAAGAAAAGATTAATTACAGAGGAAAATGCACTGTCATAGCCCAGTCGTCTCACACGGAAGCATCAGCTGCGCATGGAGCTGCCAAAAAAAAAGGGAATAGGTGTCAAGGTCTGATTTTCAAACGTCAGCTTCTAGAACTCATGAATAAATCACTTGCCCCAGAACTGTGATCAAAGCCGGTAACTTGCAAATTTCGTGTATTTCACATCTAAAAAGGAAGAAAAAGCTAACAAAAGTCTTCATAAAATAAAAGAACAGAAGATCCGCAAAGATGATCAAATGTGAAAGGTTTTACAGGCTCGGGGAGCGTCGTTAATAATAAACAAGGGGGGGTTTTCCAGACACGGCAGGATTTGGCTTCTTTTCTATGAAGCAGTGAAGTTTCATTTACTAAAAGAAGAGAGACTGAATATTATTTATTTATAAAAGCTAAAACTTCTCTGCGCTATGCCGTTCCATGCGAAACTACAATAAAACCTTTAACATTAATCTTATCCAAAGTTTTTTTGGCATAAAAAAAAATGCATGTTTATAAATGAAATTGCACAAATAAAATATATTATTCTTGCTTAGTTACAAAATTGTATATCAATTGATCACAAAATAGTTCATAAGGTCGCATAAAAAGTCTCAGTAAAGCTCCATCCCCAGTCACACCCCTAACCACACCTCCAACCACACCCCCTAACGCCAAATTGTCAATCCCGAGCATATCTGAAATGCGTCCGTGTATATTGCTGGGTTTAAAGGGACACTCCAGCCATCGTATGCACTTACGATAGTTGAGTGGCCCCTTAGGGTACCGGGCGTATGCACGGCAAGAGCCCACGCTGATTTCAATTGGAGCACTTTCCTCTCACTGATTGGCTGAATCAAGCAGGGAATCAGTATCAAATATTGTCTGACTATAGAGGAGAATAGCTGCAGCTACAGGGCTGCAGCTTCTACCGCAGGAAACTGGGGGGGTTTAAAGTGTACTTTAATATACATTCTTCTTTAGCGCGGCTGTCAGGGACTTTAAACTGTCCCTTTAAGTCACCTGTTTTCAAACAGTGAATCCAAGTGAAGGGGCAAATTATGACAGCTTGCCAGTATATGAACTGCTCAGAAATATGATTTACCGCTTATATTAAAGGCAGTCTCTTGTGTTAAGAGCAGGAAGGCAATCTACGGGCTGCACCTGGATACGGAGATCTGAGATTCTCCGAAGGGAATTCGGCTTTTCACTGATGGATTATGGCTGTCAAATGTATTTGGTGAGATCGGCGTGGGGACGGCGGGGAATTATCACGCGCCCCGTCAGATTCACGGATATAAAGCAGCTGTCGGCGTCCGCTAACGTTTCCCCTGTGCACAACGTGCCTCATTTCAAGCATGGCAGTGCTTCTAAATAAACATGACTGGGAACTTCTCAGCGCAGGCTACGCGGAGCTCTCCCTCGCCTTTACCGGCTCTGTAAGGGGCGGAGTCATCCATAGATGAGGTGGGGCTAGGCACAAGATGGGCAGGGCTAGCCTTGGGCAAGGGCAGGGCTGGCCCTAGAAAGTATTAAATGGGTTGGGTGTGGGAGGGGAATTGGGCAGGGAGTGGGCGTGGTTACATGCCACTCCCCCGACCCAGCGTTAAAGGAGTCTTTGGGAAACAATGCATCACAAGTCTTGGAATTTAAGGAGATGGGGAGAACAGCGCAAATACACTCAGGAAATTCAACAGGTTGTCCTTAAACCCATTAAAGACAATGCATCGTGAGCCTTTACATGTACGGGCTTTGTCGTGAAAGGGTTAAAATAAATTGGGCATTGAGGCCCCTTTTAATAATCAAAAAACTGGTGATAACCTGGCAGATATGTGTATGAATGTGTGTGTGTATATATATATAAAAATACACACATATATATATATATATATATATATATAAATACACACACACACATATATATATATTGATATGTATATACAGTATATATATACATGTGTATGTATGTGTAAAAGGTATATCATGTTCTGTGATGGCTGGGTGGAGACAGGGTAAGCACTTGCTTACATTCAGTTCCCAAAATTCATATAAGTGATGACAGTTTCCAAGGAAACAAGAAATCTCGGGGAAACCGCGGATCTTGGTGCGTTTGTATATCCGTGTACACTTTGTTTATACGGCTTCACTGTTACAATTATAACACGCTAGAATTGACATATACTGGGTGCAAAGACACATCTGGAGAAAAAAAAAGGAACTTACCCGCAGAGCTTGCAATTACAGGTATAAAGGACTCGCTACATGGAATGCAAGTTATCAAAGTGGCAGCTCCTTAAAGTCTACCTAAATAAAACAGCAAATATATGATTAAATTTGAATTGAGTTAAAAATAACCAGTTTCATGTTTGTTACAGATTCTTAAATGGCTACCTCTCATGCTACTACTACTATTTATTATTATTACTATTATTATTACTATTGTTATTATTTGTATAGCTGCAATCCGTCCCGAATTCGGGTGTCATCATCCCATGTAATAGCTGTGCTTGATGATCACAGTAGTCATGTGACCTACAGAGCATACTATTGGTTCGTGCAGTGGGGACCGATGAGTGCACACTCCTACTTGCCCATGATGTTTTACCCCAGCACAGGGGAAACTCACCCCGGATTTTAAATCACCTTAACCCTTTACGTTCCATTTCATTGGGTCGCGGAACTTTCTCCGCATGAAACGGTGGCTGCATATTATTCTGACGTCACCATGGGGAGCTAATTGTAGTTTTAAAGACCAGATATCAGCACTGAAAAGGGGAAATAATACTCAACCTGTACAAATTATATTCATTGACATTGGCACGACCTTGGCGGACAGACTGACATAATTAAGGGCAAAGTCATGATTAGCAATAATGAAAATGTTCTTAATATATTAACATTCGAATATCTTTAGCATGATGCACAAATAAATGCAATACGTAAACATTTAACAAAAATGCACAACAACAAAAAATCACAAATGTATAAATTACTCAGCTGCTCAGATTCTGCTTCATCCAATATATTTACTGCTATGTATAGTTTTTATACTAAGCATTTTTGTGTCCGTGGCTGCAGTTTCCAGGAACATTCCAGAACATTCAAAGTCACACCGCTAACTGAACAAAAATCACAACATAGTCTTCAAAAATAAATGCGTGAAAAAAATTATAATAATAATTTTACAATTATAAATATTTTTTGAGGGTAATAGAAAATTTATCGGAATTACCAACCTTTATACATTATACTACGCTTTATGATTCATTACCGCTAATTCTGGAAAATGGAGCATTGGGAAACCGATACATCTTCTATTTTTTAGTTTTATGTTGCTTTTGCATGTTATAATTCGCCGTTTTAGATTTTTTTTTAAACTTTTTTATATCGTTTCCGAATTTCAAATTTCAGGTGTTGAACGGAATTTTTTTTCCCTGCACTCACTTAGGGATCCATAAAAAAAAAAAAAAAATTTAAAAAACCCTATGTATTTCATATTTTGTAAAGATTCAACTAGAATTTAAGAATTTTAAAAAGTTAAGAATCTTGTTAGTTCCATCGATGACCGAGGCAGCTATTGGCCGAAGTCCGATCAATCTTTTTTACGGACACCCCTAGGTGGTGTATGAGAGTCATGTCTGGGATAAACCGCCACTCATTGTGAGCACTTGCTAAACTCAGGGAGGATCCATTCTAGATTAACCCCTTCATGTCTAGCAGACCTCATGGGGATTACGATTGCCGGAGTGCCCCTTTAACCATAATTTCCCTTTTTTCCTCATGGTTGGCGTACCGACACAAATCCTATATTGCCTTTTTGGGGTCCTATGAGAAATTCTATCGATGAATTTTTTTAACTGTCCAGTCCATCATATAGTATGAATAACATACTACAAATAAAACATTAAAAAGTAAATAATAATAATAAAAATTAAGTTCAACACATACCCAGAATAAAAAACACCCCACATAAATATGTTATGGCCAATATGCTTCCGTACATAATATATATTTTTTAAAAGAAATATAGAATTTGATGGCAGATAATATTAATTATTAATTAATTTTAATATTAATATTTGTAGTGGGAGGGCTACATAATGTTAGCAAATTTTATCCTTTTTGCATTTTTTCATTTCTAATTTTCAATTTATTAAAACTTTTTTTTTTTTTACTAGAGATTTTTTTGGCTCTGTTTAAACCTTAAGGGACACTCCTGTCACCGGATCAGGGACTGTATACGTGTCTTTTTAATATTACTTCAATCGATATTCGTGTTTTCTTTTTTCCTGACAGATTGAGAAATGTTTCTCGCTCTGCTCACACAGAGATAAGACAGCGGGGCTCTATAATGCTTACAATCTGATAGAGATGAGTGCGATCAAAGAGACGGGCTTAAAAGCCCTTACAATCCTGATTGCGATGTGTGTGATCAGCCAGCAGGGGGGGATCTGAGATGCCAGCGGAACTGATGCTTTTTAGAAGGGAATTCCCAAACATCCACACAATGAACGTATACCAGTTTACCGGTGCTTGCACCCAATGCCCGCGTACCTAAGCTGTTAGCACCCAGCCAGTGCTGCTAAACCTGCATCACACGCTGTGCCATCCTATTGCGTTCTGGACGCATAGTAGGTTTTTATACACAACTGTATTTACACGTCTTATAGTAATAGTGATATATGTATGCAAAAGGAGGTTAAAGCTTTTATTCAAGGATACCATAACCTTTGTGGCCCTGCTTACGCTTGCACTACTGTCTCTGACCTTCCACATCTTTGACGTATGATTGCCCGTCTAGTCCTCCTTCCTTTTCCTCATTTCCCCCTTGACCATGTTACTGTAGTGCCTTCTGCTTCCAGCTCCGTGAGTCTTCTGCTTCCAGCTCCGTGAGTCTTCTGCTTCCAGCTCTGTTGGGTTCCTGTCGGGGTTCCTGCAATGGCTTTAGCCCGCTGCTCCTGTTCTAAGCTCCATACTAGACCCTGAGGCTACCTTTCGTCTCTGAAGGGCTCCTGTGTCTGCTCTAAGCGTCCTGTTGGGTTCTCGGACATGGTCCCCCTGCCCTGCAGAGTTCCTTCTGTGAAACCTCCATGGCTCTCAGAATGTGGTCCAGTTTGTGACAGTCTAAAAGACAGCATCTCTGGCCAAAGGAGCATTAAGTAGGTGACATGAGCCAGGGGTTTGTTATTATATCAGTGGCTTATTGATGTGGAAAATTGGCGCCAAGAATGGATAAACTCCATAATATAAATGCACATACTAATATGACGGATCAATAATCTACCAACGCATATATTGTTTTAAGGCTAATAAGCTCTGCATTGAGCAGACGGATCCCCCGGATGTGTAACCGGGAATGTTTTTGCGTATATTGTGTATTAAGCCGTGCAAGCTTCTAATCATTCATAAAGCTCCGCGTCCAAGGACAAATCTGCAATTTTCCAGTAATCGTTCCTCGTGCTGATCAGACATCTGTTAAGGGAAAGATTTTTTCCGAGAGCAGAAATATAGAGGGTTGCTGATCCCATCTGGAGTAAATACATCCTGTACACTGTTCAATTACCACCCCGACAGGGCGTAAATGCCATGCGCGGCTATCAATGCAGGTATATCAGGAGCACGCCACTCTAAATAGCTGCTGGCAGATTGTCCGCGCTTCAAGCCCCGAGATTATGATACGCTGTGGCTTTTAGTCCGGAGCGGAGAAGATCTCACTCGGAATATCGGTGACCTTGAACAGGTTGAGCTCAGATTAATTCTGCAATGAGGATTAGAGATCGGCTGCTGGGAAACTACAGTTCCCATGATGCTCAGCTAGCATTCTATAAGGGAGACCTCTAGGGTTTAAACGGGGGAGCATTATGGGAATTGCAGTTTCACAACAAGAAATTAGTTTTAACTGTAATTGGTAATTCTAATCCAAACAAAAGTGCTAAGGAAAAGGACTAAATTATCGTAATCATTTATTTACTCTGTGATACGTTTGAGAATTTACCAGCATAACGTAACCTTTTAACAAACCGAATAAATAATAAATAGAACTGGCCACCATCCCTGGATATTGTGTAATTCAGAGAAATGCATTGTTGCGTTCTGAGAAGGCGTCACACACATCTGTTACTCCATCAGTAAATGGGCTTTGGATGACTGTGGTTGAGTATCTGGTCTTTGGGTGGGATTTTAGGAGTCGCTCTCCGACGGGCGGACTGCCGGCCAAGGCTGGTACTTCTGATCCATGGGCTTTACTTCCCCAAACCTTTGATGCCAGGAGGAGACCGAACACCCCAAACCGGAGATACAAAAAAGCGCTGCAGCTCATCTTCTCCTTCTTCTACTTCTCCTGAACATAAAGAGGAGTTATCTGCACAATATACATCGATTTCTTCCAGCCCATCTGATTAACTGTTTAGAAGGACTGCTGCAGGGTACAGCACACCTAACAACTCATTCGCGCATGGGGAGTGGACGTTAGTATACAGGTAGATCGAAATACATGAAGTCGTAATCCCTTGTTTGGATCCTTCTAGATCTCATCAGTTTAGGACGGTGATTTTTTTTAATAATTATTACTTGCAACAATAGTGCGAGCAATTAATACAAATAAAATACAACAAGTCCAGTCCAACAACAAAGCCTGCTGGGAGAGAAAGAAAGAGAACAGAACGCGGTTTTATATCCCGCAATCATGCATTCTTCACTGTCTCCATAGGAGAGCAGCACCCAGCAGAGTAAGTTGTAAGCCAGGGAACAGTAAAACAATTAGAATAGCATCGGCCGCGCGATATCACACCTCATCTGCCGTCCTCTGTAGGGGATCGGAGGACGAGACGGACTAGCCGCATAGGAACCGTCTCCAGAAGTCTTCTCTTAAATGATCGAAGGTGTTGTGTTTTATGCAACTGATGCCACCTCTGATCCTTCGCCGCTTCTCATCAAAGGAGCCGCCGTATAGCCATTCACAAAACCGTCGAGGCGGAAGCCATTGCTGGAATTCATTCAAATACAGAAATGTTGGTGAAGATCGGGGAGGAAACACATATCTCCATAATGTCTTTAAAGGGGCAGTGAAGCCACGGGTCCACTCGTACAAAATAGAGGGGGTAACCTATGAACTACAGGCTTGTTAACGGCTCTTATGGGGGTTCTTATGAGACCCCAACTTCCCCGCCTTGAGCACACATGGCGATAGGTTTCTGTGTCTTAAAAAATATTTTATTTTAAAAAAAACATTAATAAATCCATATCCAGCCATCTCCACGCTTATGTCTGTTTGTCCTTGGTTGGGAACTTGGTACCATGGCAGTGTCATCTCCTAGGGTGGAAATCATTATTCATAAAATAATAAATTGGTATATTTTACTGTTTCCCGATTGCGGATTTTGTTTTGGGGTAAAATGCAACAAATTCTAGACTCAAACTATAGGAAAGGAATAGTTGTGGTCTATTGGTTTTGGATGGTAACACCAACATGGCCGTGGCAGGGTACTCTGCAGTCGGTGGGTTGTAGGATGCACAAATGATGATGCGAGAGATGGTTGCCAAGCAACGACAGCCTTTTTTTTTCTAAGTTTAGATGAATATGGATCAGTCATCGCCGATGCATTTACGCCAACAAATGACAAACTTCATTCTACTCTCCGATATCAAACATGTCAAAACTCAGATGTTATGGATTCATTGAAAAAAATCAGATATAAAATGTAGCGGTAAAAAAAATTCTAAATAAATGTAAAAAAATAAATTACCTTGTAAACCGATTAATAAAAAAACACGAAATCAGCAGCACGGATTCTGTGCTGAAAATGAATAAAATTCAGATAAATTATTTCTGATACTGTTCACTAAAAATATTCAAAAATTAGTATATTAACTAAAATAATACTAACTATACGTGAAAATAATTCCAGAGAAACTGGATTTCCCGGGGATAAACGAACGAATGAATGGATGAGTGCTAATAGGTTGTTGCCATAGCACCTGAAAAAACCTTTGTGTCTTTTTCACGCGATTAACCCATCAGAGGAAAGAATAAACTAATATTTATTGGAGTGCAATTAATATTTTGTCTCAAGGAATACCCCTTTTTTTTACCCCATTTTATTTTGGAAGGATTTTTGCTGATAAAAAGGGTTAATTCTAATTTCCCGTGAAATCCAGCGCCAGTTGATGTCATTTTACAACTAATGTGCCGCGCGGATCGTTTGATCTCCTGCCATATCAGCAGCTGGATGATAAGTCAACTAATATTTCTGTTATTACCGCGTCCATTCGCGGTAAAAAAATCCGAGAAGCAACAATAGCGTTTGGGTTTATTGCCGGTTCAGACTTTTTTTTTTTGCCTGCCGCTTTATAACGAGAACAAAACGTTTGCCAGAAGAAAAGGCTTCGTGTTATCCAAGCATATAATCATGTTACTCATCATAGAATAATCATGCTCTAATCATCTTAACACTTAATCACGCCAACAAAAAGTGAAATGACTAAATTAAGTGCATTTCTATTAACGGTGAGAAGCGTATTTTAGTGTGCATTAACCCTTTATGGAGAAGAAGGGTAATCGGCCCCAGATTGGTCTAAGGTGAAGAACGGATTCTCAGCATCCCTTAAAAAGGGGATTATCTTGAATGTATAGAGTGGGAGCTGGAAGGTTTCTTTACTACCTCCTACATTTTACAGTTTTTTACCCTAAATAAATCTGGTAATGGGGTTTATAGATTCCGACAACCCATATGTATTAGAAGCCCACCCTATGCTTTGTTAAAGTTGCCATTGTAAAAGTCACTTCGGCTTCTACCAAATTCTATACGCTTTATTGTATGGGTCTACCGCTAGACTGTAAGCTCTATGGGGCAGGGACTTCCTTCCCTAACGTATTCATACCTATTGTACCCCGATCTGTAGACCACTGTACTTATTATACTTCCGGTTTATTACACAATAAACTGTAGAGCGCTGAGCGCATCAGATAGCACTTAATAAATTAGAATATACATACCTGCAAACTGTCACGACATTTCACCAACATTCCTGTACAAAATCAATTGCCCTTTAAACCTTCTCTTCTCAATATGTGGCACTGGAGGAAGGTTAATGTTAAGTACCAGGCTCTCGCTCTTCCACATTTAGCTCGGAATGGATTAAAAGGCCAAGCCATTTCGTAATATCCCCTAAAGCTCATTATATACCCCCGACCCCCCCCCCCCCTCCGCAGAGAATTCCAAGTAGACAGACTTTTAGCGTTATTGATTCTGGCCAGCTGCCCCCCCCCATCCCATCCACTCCTTTTTGTAATTGATACTAATCCCAGAGTGAGGTGTCCTATATCCGTGATGGTTAAGTTAACCTCTTCGTTTCCAGTAAGGACGGGGTAATTCTGCTCTCGCTGGAGTTTTGTATATTATTTATGAGGCTGTAATATAGTATGCAGGGAATCCCGCGGCAATGCTGGGGCTGATGATTTGTTATGTAAAAGGAAAATGAATCAATTTTGATTTTTTTTTTGTAGTTTTGTAATTTTGTAGTAAAGTCCACTCAATTCGTTCTTGTTGTAATCGTTTTTTTTCTCTTTCATCAAAAACAATATATGATTATTGAAACAGAAGAATTAAATCTACCTTCCTGCAGTAATGTTATCATCAGAGGCTCAGGGAACAATATATAAGGGCCATAAGCTCCATGGGGCAAGAGGGGCCGCAAGGTTCCCGAAGCGACCCCTTTGACCCTGTCCCAGAAGCCAAGCACCACAGTTACAGCTCAGCAATATAGATCAATGTAAGCAAAACGGTCACGAGTCGCTTGCCTTTGGTCTACAACCATCATGAGATAAGCTGTAAACACATATCGTATGTTAAACGGACTCATTCGGAAGCGGAGACTACTTATAGAGCTGAATCGGCATCTTCAGGGTGGGACTTTTAGGCCCGTGGCTGCTAAATGACGCACCTGCAGCCGCCGGCTGGATACGGGCAGCTGCACAATACATTTGCATAGTCTAGCAGCGTTTGGCCATTCATATCGAGACGGCGGCCGCAGACTTCAGGACCCAGTATGTCGCTGGACTGGCATTAAGGGTCATGGTGAGGTATGGGGGCACTATGGGCCAGTGACCCCCTAGGCATTTGCCAGCTATGGCAGATGGCCGGTCCGGGTCTGCTCATCTTCACTACATTGGGTCATTCTGGTGGAGTGACTTTAACACGTTTGGACTGATTCAGACAAACATTCGGAAAATATTCCGAAATGCAAGCCTCTCGAGGATTAAAAACAGGAATTGTTGGTCTCGCCTTAGATTCAGGAGCCGTACGCCGATCCCGCGCATGTTTAATACCCTCACTGTCTGATCATAAGTGAAATAGGAAAGGAAAAGGGGGTGAATACAATAACTAAAACTTCATTGTCCGGTTATTTCGTTCTTAATTAATAAATGGGGATTGCATTCAAGCCGTCGGTCACTTTCTTTGAGGATGTAGATTTGCCACCAGTTAAAGGGTCATCTTCAAAGCAGGGGGAAAGAACAGAACATTCAGCGTCTTCATCAGAATGCAATTGCTATCTGGCTCAGAGTTGAAAGACAATTACTAAGGAGGAGAGCAGGGCAGGCACCTTTAATTATATGGAATTACACCAAGCAATCTCATCATAATAAAGTACAGGTAAGAGCCTACACGTCTCCGAATAGCCCTGGGTAAATCCTTTTAACAGCCCCTCGTTCCTATGAAGACATTGGGTTCTTTTTTTGGGATCTATCAGAAATGTCAGTCTCGTTCAGCCCTTTTCTATATATATCCTCAAATCAATGAAATAAAACGCATCTATGCATTATTATATATAATGAGATCGCAGGAGCTGATCTGGAGACCCAGGGCAGCAGCTGTTCCTCTGGAGACTCCGAGTCAAACCTGGCGGATTCCAAGATATGGAGAAAGCTACGAATATCTGGAAATTCCCAGTAACTGGTGATTTTGGAACAGTTGGTATGGACTTTAGCAGCAGGAGTCCCCGTACGGGTGCAAGCAGCTAAATGCATGTATTTGTTTCAGAGCTCTTAGTATTAAACCCAATTTTTGGTGAATTTTAGGGAATTGACAAAGGAGAATATGGGCAGGGAGGGGATTGTCACGATCGCAGCTTCTAGAGTAACGACATTAATCCATTAAAATCTCCTACAGCTCCTGTTTTCTGAGTTTTCACGTCCGTGTCATTTTACTTGGATGTATTTGGTGTAAAATGATTCGCTCAGGGCCATAAGACTTGTACCTATAATAACTAATGTGTTCAACTCATTTCAATATTGTGGTCAATGTTTGTAGGTCATGGCTTCAGTGCCTCTAAAATAATTCAGAGGCTCGCCGGAATGCTGCAAGGCCTGTAGAGACCCAATAGACCCTAGGAGAGAAGCGGGAGAACGAAGACATGATCAAAACATTTAAGTATGTCAAAGGATTGCAATTGTTATGTTTCAAAGGGGATGAAACGTTAGGACAATAGGTCATAGAGGGTCGGAGGCATGCCAGGAATGGCCATTGGGCACATCAGGCCAATGCCCAGTTGGCCGTTGGCCAGTGGCGCCCCATACGCACCCGACCCTGCCACTCCAGCTGGACGCACCCAGCCGTACGCTACACAAGCATAAATATGGCAGCCGCGCATATCCAGCCACTGCCCTCACTTACGGCATCAGGGGGCACGTTGCCAGCCTGACTCTGGTCGGGGGGTTATAAGTAATATATAGAACCTTGGTGTTCTATGGATGGTTTGATTCTAATGCAACCTGCATCCACTGGAACTTTCCAGAGCTGGTCCTCGGAGGTGTCCTTTTGCCTGGAGTGAGATTAAAGTGGGGAGGTGTGGTCAGTCACAGGTGACCATTCACAGGACGGACATGGGCGGGGAGTGGGAGGGACCAGGCGGCACGCCTTCCCAATATTCAGCTTGGGTTCTCAGGTACGATGATTCTGGAGAGTGAAGAAAGGCTGGCTATGCCTGGAGTGGCGGCAGATGTGATGTCATCTGGAAAATATAACTCTTTATAAGTTAAAGGGAACAGTAAATAAAATAATAAGTGATAGATGGCTTTCAGCACTGTGTTCAATGATAGTTTTTATCTGCGATGTGACCGTTCCTCTTTAATGAAATTAGAACCAATCAAACAATATTACTTTCTAGACGTTCAGCCTCGATGTTGGAAGCTCTCTGCCTCCGTAGCGTCTTCGCAATGTAATCAGTATCCAGACCTGAAGCCTGGCAAGACTCAGCGGTTATCACCGGCCCGCATTTATTTGGAGTCAGTCTCATCGATTTTAAGCTGCATCCAGTATCATTAAAGACGTCGTCCTAAGACGTAAAAGCCAATTTAAGGTCCAGATTCCTAGATCGTCATCGGTCACATTTTTGGGGCTTTTGGAGCACGGAGCTAAATGCCTAATAAAAGAGCCTACAGGGGGGAAATGAAAACTACTCAATACCCATAAAAATACATATAATATAATATAATAATTATAGTATTACGGATGATCAGTGGTGCAGACACAGGCAGTGGCATGGTACAAGGTGTCCACTACCGTAAGACTAAGACGAAATACACTGCTATGGAAGCCGAGGTCCATGCCATAGACATATGAACAAAAAAGAATGGGGATGATAAAACATGAGCATATCTGCCAAATGTCCCGTTTTAGGAGGGACATTCCCTCATTGAGGCCCAAGTTCTTTTGAGGCCCTGAAGGCTTCTTGGTGCACATGGGTCCTCTGATGGCATTAATGACATCATCATACCTCCCAGGTATCCCACCTTAGGATGGACAGTCTCTCTTTTGGATCCAAATCCCTCTTTCGTAGGAGCTCAAGATGTTTGGTGTCTATGATAGCGTTCTAGAATCCTAACAGCACCCCCTTAAACAAACATCTGCAGTTTGACGTCAGGAATTATGACACGTGGATGATGACACAGGAGCCAAAGTTGCTTGTCGGTTACATTTTCTATCCGGCGTCTCCTGGCTATTCCATGACGTTAAGCTGATACAAATGAATTATGGGTCCCTTTTGAATTCACGGGTTGTTAATTGGATTTCCCGTGCGATTAAAAAAGCACCCTAGAGCGTGGGTAATCATTAGCAAGTGTCAGACACTCACCTTGTCTCTTCGCTCGTACATAAATCATACGTTGAGTTCTCTAGAGCAAAGCATACGAGATGGAATTGCATGAGACACGTAACCCTTCGAGTGCCAGAAAGGGCAAAAATAACACGGGGGGGGGCGGCTTCTCAGTTGATAAAAAGGCTCAGAGGCCCATAAATCAGCTTTCATTTCCAGAGTCTTCAGGTAAATCCACAGCGTTCCAGGTATGATGGGTCGGAATGGGCTACTATTGAGCACCTTGCATGTCCCCTGACCGGTCCAGGGAGCTGGCTCTTCAGGTAAGGCAGGCAGGTAGTCCTCCCCTGCCTCCAGCCCTGATCCTCCCACTTACAACCCTTTGTCGGATGCTACGGACGCACAAAATTTTATGTCGGGGGTATGAATTTCATATTACTGGCTGGCCAATGCAGTCCTATATACAGTAATGCTGTGCTATATTGCATTTAACGCATAGACGTGGATCAGTGACTCTGTAACACGCCGTGCATACTGCAGGGGGCAGCACTTTATATTTGCTGTTTATCCTGGAAAAATAGCTGATGCGGGCATCCTAGCTTGAAGCTCCCACCAAGCCGAGGTCACCCCTAAAACATTTATTACTAAAATGGTTGTTTGAAGAAGCCAGCACGGCGTCGGTGAGTTCTGGCCGTGGGAAGGGTTAATGTGTATTCCCCAGCCCGGAGAAGTAATCATTTTTTCATGACCCCCTTTGCATCTGAAGCCTCCTGAATAGCATCGCAGATCATGTTGCCCACTGAAGAATGACATTCCAGGCGGATAGCTCCTAGCTGCTCTTTGTGAGAGTCGAAATATCCTTTAAACGTCGTAAAAAGATAAAAAAAAACACCCCAGGCAACCAGCGTCCGGCTGTAAAATATTATGACGTTTTGATCTGGAACCCCGCTTCTAAAACCTCTTTTTTTATTTTAAAAAAAAATCCCTTTTCCACGAACTTGGCAGTAATTACTAATGGTCACCGTGTACTAAAATAAAGAGGCATCGATCCTACCCGTCAGGAACTGCCGGACGCCTGGAAATCAGGCCCTTAATTTGTTAATTGCGTCCTCTTCCTCGCCGATGATTACAAAGCTTACGGTCTGTAATTCTGCAGCGAGACCGGACAGCAATAGAGGACAGGTGGGGTTCTACTAACGACCCCCGATAGACCGAAAAGTAACCATTTGTGTTCTGGAAGATACAGTAGCGCACTGAGAAGCGGTTTTTGACCCTTGGTTATTTTAAGAGTTAATAGCAGCCACCCAGTAGGGCACATATACGAGGGAAGAAGAATATACTGTGTAATATAGTCCTGACCAGGGGTGGGCTGGCAATAGCCCATTGTGCCAGTCCAGAACTGAGTGTGTATGTGTGTTAGTGTGAGTATGTAGGTGTGATAGTATATGTAAATATGAGTGATAGTGTGCATGTTAGTATGTATGTTACCTGGGGAGGGGGTAAGAGGCCAATCCTTCTTCTCCGTGGTCCAATGATTCTCACCACTGCTTTAATATCAATAGGCATCACATGGAGAAAGCGTAAGCATGACGCAGCTGTGCGTTAATGGGTTACATGCAGTGAAAGATGGCCGGGAGAAGCTGCCGGCCGCCAACTCACCGGCTCGGTTTGCCAAACGTCTTGCTGGCAGCTTGTCTTCCGCTGAATTGTCTTATGATACGAGCCAAGTCCCTTTAGGGAATACATGTCAGATTTGTAATTGACGGGTGGTAGGGTTTGGCTTTCCTAAAGCAGGTGTGCACAGTTGCCAAGTGTCCTAATCGGAAAAAAAAAATCGAGGCTGTTGGTAACTATGCACAACAGTATATCTTCAGCAAATACATAGAAGTTGGCCTTCTGATGGATTTAAATAAAAACACGGGCTGATCACATACATCTAATCCTATATTTCTAGAAAAATAATCGTAAAAGGTGGATAATTCTAATAATACACAAAAAAATAAATATGATCCATGCCTGTGTTTATTCAAAGAAAAATGAATATTAAGATAGATTTTGGTTCTTTATGACTTAAAATATGGAAAGAATTTCAGATATTTTCATTTACGTGCGCTGTTATAAGACATGCTGGGGTGGATTTCTCATTGGCGCAGACTGAAATATTCTATATAAAAGATTTATGAGTAATACACTTTTTTTTTTACTATTATTTTAGTTAATAAGGAAGGTATCAGATTTAATGAATGTACGTATCCCAGAACAAGTATGCAAGAGAATATTGTAAATAATGACTTGGGTTAATGATTTTGCTTGCAAATAACCCTATTAACCACAAAGTTCTTTGGTTGTCGCTTCCACTGTGACTGGATCCTTTCTATGTATCCTCTTTTGATGCAGTTCCAGTGTTTGATAGAATTTGTGCACTAATTATTTATTTATTATGCCATGTCTGTGCACTAAATATATTTGGACTCCTAATTTCTCAAATATTGTCCCTGATCTGTCGTGAGGCATAAGGGTAATAAACCCAAAGAACTAAATACACATACCTGGGAAATTCTGATGTCGGGGGCATTTCCGCTGACGTCAGCTGACCCGGAGTTCCCAGGTATATATATATATATATACAGTACTAACCCCCAGGGCTGTATCAAGTAATAACACCCAGGGCTGTATCAAGTAATAACCCCCCAGCGCTGTATACAGTAATATAACCCCCAGCCATTGCTGTCAGTCATGTGATATTTTGGGTGACGTTGCCGGCTCACCACACTGAGCTGATGCTTTATGGCAATGCTAATTAAGTCTGTTCCTCTGTAGTCTTTCATTAGTCAGAGTGTCCGACTGGGTGATTAAGACCGAGCCATTCTATTGTTTTCTTCCTGTGCTCCCTCAATGTTCCCCCTACCAACGTTGTTCCATTCTGTGGTGCTCTAACAACGATGGTTTTAAGGCCGGCATATTGAAAGACTGAATGTGCCCCGGGGGCCGAATAATACTGACAGCCCTCTGCTGCGGGGTAACTTGTTCTTCGTTTATTTACTAACTACTCGTGCAGCCTTGTGTTAGTATGTCGAGCACCGTGAAATCCACCGATCTATGGAATTGTGAAGACGGAGATAAATGGCTTTATGACGTTTACATGGAGCAGCGAGAGAGAGGCAGCTTGGTGCACAGGAGAGAGAAGGGACATGGGGGAGAAGGGCTCGGTGCGTCTCTCTGCCGGAGGTGTGGGAGGGAGCTTTCCAGATACCTTCGTGAGTGGGAAGAGATTATTACCCGGATCCCCTTGTAGTGTCAGTATGCTTCCACGCAACTTTACAGACTCAATTAAGATTCTGTGTGTATATATATATATATATATATACATACAGACATACATACAACGGTATATATAATATACATATTTACTCCTAAACTGTATCTCTGCTTACACAATGTACAGATCGTCTTCTGCGCTCTATCATCGTACGGTTGCCACACTTTAAATCCACGGTCACATCCCTATAAGAACAACCGATTCGTTACCCTAAATTATAATAAATATAATAAATCTAGTTAAACTGATCCAGCCCCCGCTTTAAGTGTCGAATACAAAATCGAATGCGTTTTAAACTTTATATATATATAATTTTTTAATACGGTATATATCTGCCGCGGATTTACCCGAGCGATCCACGGCCAGCGGGCCACCTTAAATACGTGAGTTATGTTGGCATTTTGTCAATAAACTATTATATAGTCTTATTGGGCTTTAATGAATAATCCTATAAACCCAACAAACAAAAACCCGCAAAGTTTACAGCTCTTTTATGCATAAATTAAACTCAGCGTGAGTCGGCTCTAATAATCCGCTTAACGAGGTGGGTTCTCACTAGACTGGTTTTGGGGGGTTCAGGTAGGCGAATACCCCCAATAATTCAAGGCCGTTCTGGGTCATTTGTTTGCGGAGTTGCCGTCTCATGAAAAAAATGGCCGCAAACGCAACTCGGCGGTCTCCCCGCTGCACAAAACCCGTCCCGATCCTCCGCTCGCCGTCGGGATGATAGTGGAAAGTAGCAGAGCGCTAAATGTCGGACTCTCTCAAAACCTGCTATTGTTTATTGATCTATATAGCGCCATCATATTCCGCAGCGCTGTACAATGTGTAAACAGAACATAACCATCAAGACTTACAGACACAAAATACAAGGAGGGCTATTAGACGCCTTTTACCGGTAGAGAGGTAAAAATATACCATAAGCGATCTATCGCGATCCAATCAAAGCGGCTCAACGTCACAAATAACAATGCAAAAAAATGCAAATATATATATATATATATATATATATTTCTGCAAGCGCTGTGTATATTGTTGGCGCTATATAAATAAAAGAAAATCATATTATTAATATCAATAATAATAAGGCGGCACTCCGTGTTATGTCCTATATATATATATATATATGTATATTGTACAGCGCTGCGGAATATGGCGGTGATATAGAAACCAATTACCCGCTGAACAGCCTGTGGAATATATATCCAATATATATAACAAACAATAAATAATAATAAAATAATAATAGTAATAATTGATACAATTCCTTTACTCCTCTCTATCTACACGTGATGTGGCCCCTGGGAGGTTTTAGGGCCCCAAGCCCCCAATGACAGTTCTCACCCCCCCCCCCCCCCCCGTTACTGAATGGTGGGCACAAGTGACAGGCGGTGATCCCACCCCAGCAGCAGGGAACCCCCTCCCCACGGTGATGATCCAACTGGAAGTAGTCACTCTCTTCCTGGCCGGAGGAGGGAGGAGGGGAGTGAGGCAGAGAGGGGAGGGCAGGCTGCAGCCTGGGATTTGCTGCCCTGGCAGAGGAGGAGATCTCGGGGCTGATTTGCTTCAGATGAGCGAGGAATAAATCTCTCTGCACTGTTACCCCGGCGAGGAAAGGCGGCAGCTGCGAGGGATTCTTTTTTTTCCCCGCTGTACCCGCTATTTGTGTTATTTTTGGATTATTATTTTGTTGCATGGTCCGGGGCTCCGTGCATCCAGCGCTGCATGCCACCTGCAGGCAATGAGGGCACCGAGGCTGCAGGAGGGGGTGGGAGCACCCCGACATCTGAGCATCCCCTGAGGGCCAGCAGGCGCTGATTGTAGGAGCTTTTATTGTTGGGCAGCATGCAGGCTGAGGGGCCCCCCGTGTGAAGGCCCCGGCTCTTTCATTTATTTATTGCCATTTTATTTATTATTCCGTCGGAGAGAGTCGTAACTGTGAAGGAGGGAAAGCTCCCCGAGGCCTGCAGGAGGGATAACAGCCCCGCTCTCCCGCCCGCCGGCCGCGGTAACCGCACAAGATGTCGGCCAGGACGCCATTGCCCACAGTGAACGAGCGGGACACTGAGAATGTGAGTAACCCGCGGGCGAGACCACTGCGGGGATGATGACGTTGGGGGGGGGGATATTATAGAATGTAACGTCCACCCCCGCATGGTCCAGGGATTGTGGGGGGTCTATTGATACACCCCCCCGGACAATCGAGGGATGAGGTAACCTCATTAACCCTTAAGAGCCCAGGGAGGAGTGCATTCTATATTTATTAACACTTTGGGTTCCAGGGAATGAGCACGTGAACTATTAATTACCCTTAATAATGGAATAAGGGGGGGGTGACCACATGACCAGTTAACCCTTTCATTGTCATGAGTAGTGATATTGTGACCTATTGCCATTAACCCTATACAGTGTGTGCTTTAGTAACAGATGGGGTATTGGGGGCACTACTTGATTACTGGGGGTAGTTAGGCCGCTGGCTGGATGATGCAGCCTTCTGGTGGCCCCTAGGAGATAATTATTAGACACTCAATATTCCCCGGTTATCCGATGGATAAAGACGCATGGCTTTTGTCACCGGCTGTCGAGATCGTGGAGAGGTGGCCTGGTTTGGGTTGCCTGCGCCTCTCCGCGTCAAGCCTATTCCCTAAATATCTGTGAAGAATATCTGTAAGGGGTGCTGAGAGTTGTAGTATAATTACGCGGGTAGCCCGCTCCAGGCATCTGCGCATGATAAGGAACCCAAGATTTGGCTAATGGGTTCACCCATGGTGCTCCGGGGCAGCCGGGCGCTGCTAATGGCACCAGCCGTAAACATATCCCTAATTAAACCATCCGCATGGCGCTTTCATGAGCCCATTTAGTGGAGGGTGCCCCATGTTGGCTCCGGACCCTGCGTAGCCTTGTGTCAGCGCGGAGGTGCCAGACAGCGTTTGTAGCGCCTCGGTGGGTTGGTTATCTCTCTGAATCGTTATCTATTGCAGTCCAAGGGTGTCATCGCCTCCCTTCATCCTCACTTGGAGACTAGGTGGGCCGGTCCCCATCGCCCTATAGGTGGGCCGGTCCCCATCTCTATATAAAGGCATTTTCCAGAGGTTGGGTTACCGCGCGGACCTGTGATAATAGATCCAGAATGTGTATATATGTATAATGTACATAATGTATATCTGTGTGCGTATACACCTCTAGGTCCCGCTGCATGCTGGCGTTCTGCCCATCGGTCGGGTTTTCCCGGTGGGATATTTTATCTTTGCCGTCCCGCTGAGGATGCGGATCGTGGAATGTGTGAATGCTGTGAATATTCCGCAGCTTTTCTGTAATTCTGTTACGTTGTATAAAAATGTTTTGAATGGCGGGGCAAGCGTCCCGGCACCCGGCATGCGCGCGGCGGCCCCGGTTCTGGGCTGTCGGACATCTTCCGATGGTCTCCTTTGTTCACGTTTGCTGAGGAAATGACATCAGCCGCCCGCAGCTCTCCGCTTCCCAAATTGGTTTTGCGTCGCCGGCTCTCGAGGATCCGCGGCCGTTCCTCCGGAGCTGAAACCTTTGCGTGTGTTTGGAATGAGGCGGCAGGCAGCGCTCTGATTACAGACGGCTGCTTGGAAACTGCGCTATTAGAAGATATTTTCCAACGTGATGTGCGGCGGGGAAGCAGACTTAGTAGCTTCATTTGAAGGAGTTGGAATTGCCCATAACGTTAGCCAGAAAAAACCCGTAATTCATGATCGGTATCCGGGCCCTTTATACACTACGCTTCATACACACATACACATATACATATATACACACGCTAACATTCAAATAAACACACACTACAGTTCAAATCATTGCAAAAGGATTTTCTTACAATCAATTCATTTAAACTTGGATCAGCGAGCCCAACGTGCCATTGGATCACAGGAGTGATGGGAGTGATAAAGGGCCATTGGAGCATGGGAGTGATAAAGGGCCATTGGATCACAGGAGTGATGGGAGTGATAAAGGGCCATTGGAGCATGGGAGTGATGGGAGTGATAAAGGGCCATTGGAACACGGGAGTGATGGGAGTGAGAAAGGGTCATTGGAGCACGGGAGTGATGGGAGTGATAAAGGGCCTCTGTACGCCTATGAAGAGATTCCAGCTACAATAGTGTTTACAACATTAACCCCATCTCCGCTGGATTTTTGATCCACTTCTTGTTCTAATTATCAAAATGTGCTTTTCTTTAAAAACAAGGAAATTTGAGTGACCCCAAACTTTTGAATGGTGGTGTATATATATAATTACGTTTGACCAGAAGTGTACGTTATTGAGTATCGTTTGCATCCAGGGAGCCCAAAAGACTGCATCTCGGGCACTCCTTTTTCTGGCGGTGTTTAAGTGTGTCGGCCGGCGGATGTGAATTGCGGGGGACGATATATTGTGATAATTGGGTTATCGGGTGTAGACCCCGTGAATGTGATTGAATGAGACGGCAGATAAGATCCACCCGGCCCGTTTCTCCTGCTGTAAAGACTCAGACCCCAGTCGTTGGTCTCGTCTTAGATTCAGGAGCCATACGCCTGTCCCATGCATGCTTTAATCTCCTCCCTGTATTACCCTCTACCATTTCTGATGGGAGGATACTCCACTTATCTACCACCCTTTCAAAAAAAAAAAAACCCAACGCTGAGGCTTTTCACTATCGTGATCTTATTTTCCGTTCACGAACTATCCCTATACGTTAATCAGCTGTGATACAGAACAGATGGAGAATCTTTTCAGCATTGGGGGTCTTTTTAAGACCAACCTATATCGCTCCCAGTCTGTAACTGGCCGTGGAACTCGGCTAGCACTGGAACTGTATCTCTCCAGGGTAAGGCACGGGGCTGAAAGGTGTCATTTTGATTGATTTGCTACAGCTGAAGAACGGAGACTTTGGCCGGCGTCCCTTTCCTCCGCGTCGCACGCTGAGACCCCCGCATTAGCTGTACCCTGTATAAAGTCCACATCGGATGATGTCATCCGGCCGGTAATAGCAACACCGTATTATCGTTTTTGTAATATACGCACTTAAAGAGCATTCGGTGTTCTGTACTACTCTATGTACTTTCCTCGACAGCATGGCTTTTAACCCACGTGGCACTGAGCCAAAACTGGTCTTTCTAAATACTGTATTTAAGGGTCTCCTGTCCGAGTGTAAAGATTAGATTTTTTTTTAGTTAGTTTTTTCTTTTACGCTGTATAAGTTGTTGCTGCTGGGTATACTTTAGTTATTGGAGCTAGAAAATGGGACTTAATCTTAATGAACTCCTCCCCCAGCTGCCTCTACTGAAAGCACAGAGCATACCTTAGTATGCTTCTCGCACACGCTCATTAGAACTCCTATTCTAATCAATGGAAGCTGAGCCCCTGTTTAAATCCATGGGAATACCAGCAGCCAATCATATGTCTGTTATCTTGGCATTTTTTTTGGTAGCATACATGACGTTGGATAACATCAATGGGGGTTCTGCATGTACAGGAAGTGTACCTACGAATGCTTCCTGGTTTCAGTAGAGGCAGCCAGGGGGAGGAGTTAAAATGTGTTAAGATCCATGCAAATATAAAATAAATGAAATAGAATTTTGGAGTCTGGACTGTTCCTTTAAGGCTGTTTCAGTTGCTGTCAGGCATTTGCTTTGCGTTCTGCTTTGGGGGATCTCCGGCCCCGAGACGGTTTCACACGGGAATGGCTTCACCTGTCTAATGCCATCATCGCTGTCTGGGTTTTGGAGGAAGGAGACTTCCCGTAGAAAAGCCACCTTGGGTTCACCTTGGGTCAGGGTAAAAATATTAAGGCACCGGTTTTCTAAGAATATACAGCGAGTGGCTTCCTTTGTAAGAAAAAAGGATTGATATAGATTGTGGGTGATGAATAAAGTGTCCTTAAAAAAAGTTAGACAGTTGTGACAGCAGCCCCATTCGGCCCCCATCTAGTCACCCGTTTCTCCTGCTGTAAAGACTCAAACCTTAATCAGTCGTTGGTCTCGTCTTAGATTCAGGAGCCGTACGCCTATCTCATGCGTATTCCCCTCCCCTGACTGTATTAGCCTCTGCCATTTCTGCTGGGAGGCTGTTCCACTTGTCTACCACCTTCTCACTAAAGTAAAAATGATTCCATAACTGTGACAACTGAGCCAAAAAACAACGTGGCCCCAGGTTACCAGGCACAGGGAGGCAAACAGCCAGACCCTAGGGATGTAAACCCGGTGACACAAGCATTGATATGTAACTAGCGTGTCTTTAATGGGCGTTTTAGACGGGTGAAATAATCAAGCTGGTTATCTATACGTTGATCATCGACCAAGTGAACTAGGCTACGGCTTGTGGCCCCTGGAGAAGTGTTGGGTCGGCCACAGTAATCATTACATGATTGTGGAAAGGTTTATGCACCTTAGCCGGGGCTGCTTCGGCGGAGCCGTGTTTATTTATAGGTCCCGGCGTGTGGCCGGATCATGGATGTACCCAGCGGTGACCGTCGGCACAGGCCAATGCGCCGGCTCGGCAGGTCTCGGTAAACACCATCAAATAATTTTATGTATATTAGAAAACCTGACTGTAAATCATTCCAGGTTCTTCGGCACGTGTGTGTGATGCAGGTTCCTGGGTTTTTTCAGTACGGCTGCTTGGGTGCTACGCATGGGCCCTCGTTTCTCCATTCATTATGAAGGACCATCCCTGAAAGCTTTAGCCACAAGAGCGGCTGAACTGGCCCTGCATAATGTATAGTTCAGTCAGTGAGTTAATTATGCTTTATTTGAGGCCATACAAGCTATTCGTGGAGCAAATGTATAGTGAAGTCAGCGAGATGAAACTGCAGCTCTCCTGCCAACTCCCTCTTTAGTGAATAAACTTATAGCCCACTTACTTATATCTAATTTCTTGGTGATGTCATAGCGGCTGCAGCCAATAGGAGCGCCTACGTCACTTAGGGACCATATTAAATGATGCGTATTAAAATACTGTTATTCTTAAAGATTCTGTTCCACTTACTCTTCTGATGTGGAATGCAGCGTTGGTGACATCGTTCCTCGTACCGCTACACGCCGGGGCTCTTCCTAGAAACTGTTCTTTAATCACGTAACATTTAACCTCAATCATAGTTCTGCAGGGAAAGCTTAATTATCATACACACTGATGTTGTTGCCATAGAAACTGAAGTAACTTAAGTTTCTGTGGTTTTTTTTGTGTGTGTGATTAAACAAAAAAAAATGTAAAAAAAAGACAGAACACGCGGGAGAGCTCAGTGAATGTTTTATCTACTTGGCATACCACCTGTAAAGCAACTGTCATTTCCCTGTCTTATTTATTTTTTATTTAGTGCCCAAAACAGTATTTTTAGTTTTTATAATCCTTGCAAGATGTCAGAATGAAATTCCAATGAAGGGATGAAGCGAACGAATGAATAATAAGACGTAACTCCTTGCAAAGAGCCAAATTGCCCATCATTCCCTACCTCTCGGTCTGTTAATGCCCCCCCCTTCCCCTTTGTACATTCCTGGTTCGGATGTGGCTTTAAGTGGGATATCTGCATTTCTGAATTCATTCGCTGACACCTGTCTTTGCTTTCTTTAGTGTAATTGTTCTGTCGCCCAAGTCTGGGCTGGTTAAAGGTTTCTGGCGAAGGAATTAGCAAAGCAGGAATGTTCTTGTTTAACTAGTTCAGTCTATTCCATTTCACGTAGCCACGGGGTTCAAAAAAATGACACGTCTGTTCAAAGCTCCAGACGCTGGGACGGAGGAATTCGGTCGGCTTGGGGGCAGTAAGCGCGTTGTGTAAAGGGAAGCAACTAGGGCTCTGTTAAAGCGTTGAAATTTTAAAAAAAGGCAACGGAGAGGACGTGTTAGAATGATAGAAGGAAAACAAAACATAACGGCGGAAGAGAAGAGAACGGCTGTAATCAAAGTGAAGACTTGTGTATTTCAGATTCGCAGAAATTTTAATGAAATTTTCGTTAATTTGTACGAGTGTCTGAAGACGAGGAGTGACCCCAAATGTCTCCTTTTCCGCTGCTCGGCTTCTTCTCTTGCCTCTTCTTGTTCTTCTGTCTTCCTTTTTGTCCGCTTCTCCCCAGTAACGGCGCCGGTAACCTGGCCTCTCGGAGCGCTTCCGCACTCGCCCTCTCCCCGGATTGGAGGATCGAGGGAGAGGCTGTCCCTGTGGCTCCGCCCTTTTTACAAAAGTAGTCCAAGATAGCGCAAAGGGTGTGGCTACAACATGCCCCAGGGGGACAGCCTTTCTACGTCCCGCCAATCGGGGGAGCAGAAGCGCTCCAGGAGGCCTGGTCAACTCAGCTGATACCAGGGGGAAGCGGGCGACAAGAGAAGAAGGAAGCCGAGGAAAAGGAGCCAAGCACGCGGAAGTATGAAAGCTTGTACCAACACCACCCCCCCCCCCATACGGCCACATTCCAGTTGTCTTAGAAATGTAGTTTTGGGGCATGAATAATTTTTCCTTGCTTTGGAGTTATTTCCAATATTTCTGCTTTCCGGCCCCTGATGGCCCCTGCTTTATACAATATTAAAAATGATTCGTGTTTCTGGCTACGGTGGTCGATTTGGAATGTACTGGAATACTTCTGAGCTCTACTCTCTTCCGTGTGGAACTTGGTTTCCGGTTCCGTTGGGTTCCAGGCCGGTATATAGACTCCACCAGTCTGGAGGTCAGACCCCCGGACCCCCTATAGGCTCTTCCATAGGGAGTAGCAGCAGCTGCAGTGTATTTATAGGGAGAGCTCTGTACAAGCGGAGCAAGGTGACACGGACGTGGAGCGTCGGACCACTTCCACCACCTGTCTACAACCATTTACTGTGAAGATTAGTTACAGGAACCAGCGGCATTTGCTGGCGGGGGGAGGTTAAGAAGATCGGCGGAAATGTCTCAGAATGCGGAATTTTCAGCTCCCGATTATTTAGGATTAGAACCCGAATTTGATAGGAGCTCTTTCGGTGTATGTGTATGTATATGTTGGTGTGTGCGCGTGAACATGCGTGTTTTCTAACACCATCCTGTACGATGTATAGAATAACCAGGAAGACAGTCCGTCACATACGGTGCTTTATAGCTCGAGGTATGAAGGAGGTCGGTAGATTGTCAGCTCTTGCGCCCGACGTGCTTGCCACGTGCGATAAGCTGATGTTTTATATCGGGAATGCCGTGGCGCTGGAGGGTGGAAGCCTCGGGTGAAGGGTCCGTTCGTGTAAAATCCTTTATCGCCGGCGTTGGGAAATCTCCGGGGGTCCATCGGGCTGCGCCGTCGCTCTGCATCACTTGGTAAACGTGGAACAAACAGAAGCCTCCTCGATGGGGACGCGGCAGCCCCCATATCCACTTTAATGCATGTGATAGCTGAGAGGTCCCTTTAAATCATCATGATGTCGCCGCTTGCAAATGCAGATCCCCCCCATGTGCATTCATGCCCCTCCCCCAGCTAAATGCCTTAGGGAAAGCTGCAGGTCGGACCCCCGAACACATACACAGAACGGGAGTGCTTTCCTACAAATTGTGTAGGAAAGATATAATTTCAAAGATCCTTTGATAATAGTAGTAGACACGTGGAATGGCATTCCAGCAGACAGAGGATAACTGCATCAACCTAAGGGTTTAATGTAATATGTTAGGGAATCCAGAAAGCTAATTCAATGAACGATATAATTATTCATTTTTTGTAAGCGCCTTCGGGTTCAGAGGGGCTGGCCTCTAATTGTCTCACTTTTTAATTGTTTAAAAAACAATGGCGTGAACGATGAGCCCCCGTCTCGGGTCTTTGCGGGCTGCTTGATGTCTGTTCTGGCAGGTGCTGCTTTCTGTTTAACCCCTTTGTGGCACATGAAACGGGGTGATTACATCGTGCAGACCCCTGCTAATCCCCCGCCGTGGAAACCGTTCTATCCCCTTGCGAAGTATGATTTCATAATCTACTTAGACGTAGAAAACGGCTGGTGACGTTCTCTCTCGCCAGCGTTGACTGGCTGCTTGGATGTGGGGTGTCTGACATCATCAGTAAAGAAGAGAGAGAGATGACCTCACCAGTTGGACAAATGCTGTCACTGCATAGGGATTTAACATTAGAGTTGTACAGTCTGGGGGCTGAGTAAAGAGTCAAGAAATGGTTAATATCCCTGTTGTAATAGAAGTGGGGGCTCAAGTCAGAATAAACCTCAATCAGTCCTTGGTCTCCTCTTTGATTCAGGAGCCTTAAATTCCCTTGCCGTATTAACCTCTACCACTTCTGCTGGGAGGCTGTCCCACTTATCTACAACCTTCTCGGCAATGTAAACCTTCCTTACTTTACATCTTGGCCTCTGACCCTGTAGTTTTAGATGATGGCATCTTCTTGTACAATTTCTCTTCCTCCTCTACTTTACCCCCTTTAAGTATTTCCTCTAGATTGTAAGCTCCTTTGATCAGGGCCCTCCTCCCCTGTTTCCATGTGCCATCATGTTACGTTATATACTACTTATGTCCTGTCTACCCTTTGTACAGCGCTGTGGAATATGATGGCGCTATATAAAACAATAAATAATGTTTCGATCCTACCCTCTCTCCCCCCTCTCTGATATATAGCTCTTCTCCTGCAGGAAGCGCTGAGCCGGCCCTGTGTAATGCATTATTAATGTCCAGTATTTCTTGACCTTGGGCAACCAAATCATCCATGACACGTATGTATTTCACATGTTGCTGACCAACCACTCCTAGAGGGGAATGCATCTCCGTTATACCCCGGACATGCTGCAGGGGGCAGCAACGTGTGAAGTTATTAGCCTTTATTTTTATATAGCGCCAGCATAGTCGGCCACGTGGTACAGCGGGTAAACAGGGCAGCGCGAAGGAGTTTAATGTAAGTATTAACGATTACCACCCTAAAGCTGATTAGTCCCTGCAGTCACGTAGCTTGCGCTGACAGTCCCTCCGTGTCGGGTTTCGGTTCTCTAATCCCTGGGGGGTTCTGACCATTACTTGGTGGAAAAAGAACTTTAAATATGGATCGAAGTCATCGGGAGAAACCCGTAAAGTGATGATCGAGCATCCCCCCCCCTTTACTTGATTGGTTGACGGCGATAATGTAACCGCGATCGCGTGTTTAACCCTTTGTGGGCCACAGGGGCCACGCAATGATTCGCATAGCATCGTTACTTTAGACTGCAGTAGTTAAAAACGTCTCGTGACCCAGAGGCCTCTCCACACGCTTTCAGATGCTGCAAGAACCAACCAGCTCTTCCCCCAATAGCAGTAGAAGCTTAATGGGGAGGAATAATCGGACCACAACAGGGAGTTAAGACGGCTGCAACATCACAGCCCTCCATTGATTTTACAGCTCTCTTTATCTTTTTTTGTTCCAATAAACTCCCTTTATCTGGGGGCCGCCATTGCTGTCAGTCGTGATATTTTGGGTGACTTTCCCAGCATTATGGCAGTGCTAATGAAGTCTGTTCCTCCACAGACTTTCATTAGTCAGTGCCTGGGAGGGTGATTAAGACAGATCCGTTCTATTGTTTACCACAAGCAGTATGAGAAGGATAAGGGTGTTTGGTAGATTGGCGTTGGGTAAGGGAGGGAGAATATGCAGCTGCGTATTAATACTAGAAATAAAAAAAAAGTGGTTACCATGGTAATAAAAACATTTATGTTTAAAAGGCAACTGATTTTGCCATAGCTAAATTATTACCTATAGCTTGCGCACGTTAGGACTCCTTTACCACCTGAGCTGAGAACCGTGGCAAAGAGTGGCAAACTTGGTAAAACCAATCAATTTACTGTCCGTCTACAACTTGTAGAGATAACGGGCATGGCGGCTGCCCTCACGTTGGTTTTCCAACATATATTGCCTCTTTGGGGGAGTGCTTTTTATGCAGGGGTGGGGCTAGCTGCATAGGGGCGGGCTAGCTTTAGGTAACCGTAAGTAGGCAGTTGAAAGGGGAGTAGGCGGGTAATGGGTGTGGCCAAACACGGCTCCCCGGAGACCCATGGAAGCAGCACTTCACTCGGAGACTCCCGAGTCAAACCCATAGAGCACCCCGGTGAGTTTATTGCTTACTTAACTCTTTAAGCTCTACTTTCTAGATATGTTTTTAGCGCATTCAATCCTAAAATGTGGGTTTTAGGAAATAGCGAGAGATCCAACGTGAAAACTCTCGCCCACAAATACCTACTTCATAAAATCCATATTTCTCTTCGTCTTTGAGGGCTGACGTTTGCTCTCCTTGTCTCTCTCTGCATTCTATCTGCTTCACGGACGTTCTCAAGTAATAAACCATTTTAAATATAGATTTTTTTTTTTTTCCTCCCCCTGCGTATCGATTTGAAATGCTCGGAAGAGCAATAGCTTTTGAAGGTCTAGTAAAAAAAAAAAAGGATAAATAGAGAAAGCAAAACGCTGAGAGGGCTTCAAGGTCAGCTTTGGCGATTGTAATAAGATCCGATAATGCACTTCGGCCCGGCGATCTCTGGCAGGCGTCCCGGCAAGCGCTGGGGGAACCGGATAAGTACATGTGGACCGGCGTCTTAGAGCGCTAGCAGGATAACGAGTCTCTAAACCCCCTTTCCTCTATATTTACGTTTCCCCCGTTATACGAAGATTTACGAGGGTCTTATAAGCGCGGCGGCGCGAGATGAAACATGTATGAGATGGCGTGCTGGCTGATAACGTCGTCAATCATCTCCTCTCTCCTTCTTGTGATCAATCATAATAAAAGCTCGTCATCATCATCATCATCGCCGTTATTATTATCTTCCGCACATCAGAACCGAAGCGATGTGACGTTATACGGTTACGCGCGTCTCACCGTCGGCATCCCCGGCTGTCGGGGCTTTTATTTTGTGTTTTAGGCCTTGTATACTTAACCAAGCCTTATGGTCTGGCTCGGCCCGTGACGCCGGCCCGACTCTCGCTGCAACTCGGATACCATACGGAAGTCATATTCTACTCCTTATAAATGGAACGTTTTTTTGTCGAATGACCGGAACATAATCCGTTCCCTGATTTACCGCAAACGCCCAAATAGTAAAGAGGAAGCCGCAGGGCTGTGTTATGATTATTGATTTATGTAGCGCCATCATATGCTGCAGCGCTGTACAACGAGCTTGGATTAACACAGAAAAGTACATCGGGATTTGCGTGTCTCACAATGCTCACGGTTTAGTGCTCAGACGCCTCGTATTAACTATACATTATACAGGGCCAGCTCAGCCCTACCTGAGGGAGAAGCTCGTAATGTATGTGTAATATATGTATGTATGTGTATGTGTGTGTGTATATGTAGTGCGACCGTATCTCGAGTGGATTAGTTTATGGTGATCGTTTTACCGCCCCTGACGGCCCTGCTGAATTAGAACTCCAATTAAAGTGCTTTACTGCGTGTCCGCGCATGCACGTGAGGGTCTGGACCCCTGCCCACAGGGGCGGACAGTGACATGTCCTGCACAGAAGGCAGTCGGGGTGGGGAACGGGGCAAATGCATATGGGGTCATTCTGTATAATACCCCCCACATGCAAAGGGGGGGGCACCTTACAATTTAAAGGGACCCTGCATTAAAGTGCAAATGATTGGAGGGTCCCATTAATCTAACATGCCCAGCAAGCCGGGAAGTGACGCCACAGTTGTACAGCGCTACGGCATACGCTAGTGCTATGGACATCAATAAAATAGAATTCCGTGGGATCGCAGCGGGATTCCTATAGTCTTTTGTATCTCAAATGACTCGGTTTAACACATTAGCTGCTGGAACGTATCACGCCCGCAAGCTCTTTGGAAGCATTAGCATACGGCTGCGCTGGAATTCCTGGGCTTGGAGAGAATGGGGCTTTCTGATTCTTTAAACGCATAGCCGGAGCCCATTGTCTCGCGTCTTGCTGGCCAATCGGATCTCTCCGCCGCATAACGCCCCCCCCCTTGCTTATGGTCTTAGCGTCTTCGTGGATCACGTGATCAGGATTCCTGTGGGACAGACTGGGGAGGAACAATGTTTTCAGGAGCTGAAGCGTGACAAAAGCCAGAGGAACACTCTGTGGGATAATGAACTATTTATTATATAGATCAGGCATGGAAAAGTGAAGCGTGATGTATAGCTCAAAATATTCCGCCGCCTTCTGAGCAGTAATTGTCTAATGTTTTTGCACCTTTTTTTTTTTGCTCGGTGGGATCCGGAAAGGGTTACAGATAATAGACCGGGTCTCCATGTTTTGCTTGCCGTGCCGGCAGCGGGTTGCCGTGGAGTACAGCAAGACACAGGCTGCCTCTTGGCATGCTTGGCGAACTCTCTTGAACCTGCGCCAGGCTTGCCCTGGAAAGCTTCTCGTTCCACGAGCGGGAGACGTGCCGCGGCCCCTCTGAGCCCAGCAATGGTACGATGGCAGCCGTCGGCCGCTCACGTCCGGGAAAGTACCGCGATACCAGCGAATGACCCAATGGTGTCCCCTGTATTAACCCCCAGAGTGCCTTTCCTGGCGCGGGAAGTGTTAAACTGAATTGCCAGTGTAGAATTTCTTCGCTCGTTTAAGGCGGCATCAGCTGTTGATCCATAAAGTGGGACCAGCTGTTTTTTTTGTTTTTTATATTGGATGGGAACTGATACTAAAAACAGGAAACGCTATGTGTACATGCGCCAAATATTTTTGGGGAGTTTAATTACTTGATAAAGAACTATGAATGCCTGAACAGATGCTTGAGCGTTCTCCCCAGAGAGGTAATGCATTCTCCAGGGTCTGGCGGAGACCTGCTTACTCTATAACCAACCTTTAAGAAAGACACCTCTGTTATATATCTCTTTAACGTCGCGTCGGTCACTTTGACCTCTTCTAGCTGTTCTTTTAAAGCCATTTCCTGCAGAAAAAGGTGATGTCGCCATGACGCCTGCTCACCTCTATCCTCCTTGTCCTTGTTTGCTTCTAAATTGCTACCAGCTACTGGCTCCAGAAGAATGTGCGTGTCTGCACTCCAACTTTCATTGCTTGGTATACCTCTATTCATGTTATGGCATTCTCTAGTTATCGGAGGTAGAAAATTAGACTCCCGGCCCGCTTAACTCCGCCCCAACTGTGTCTCTACTTAAAGCAGGAAGCATACTTCAGTACACTTCTTGCACATGCCCAGTAGAACTCCCAGTCTAGTCTAGCTGAGCTCCTATGGAAATCAATGTCAGTAGTGTCAGCCAATCACATGTAGGCTCACCTAAACTATGTGACTGGCTTCTCCTACTCCTACTGACTTAGTAGGAGCTCATTTCACATTGCCTTTGGTGGCTAAAAAAACATACCCTGGAAGCATACATAAAAACTAAATTTTTATTAATATTCTGTAGCCCTGAACTCAATAGTGGCAGCCAAGAGATATAAGTAAGGAAACTTCTTGCGCATGCTCAGGTTAGAATGGGCGTCCAAGGAGCATACTGAGGTATGCTGTCTGCTTTCAGGAGAGGCAGCCGGAGCCGGAGTTAAATCGGACAGAAGGACTCCAATAATGGAAGAATGCCGTAAAACACTTTGGAGTCCATGGAAAACGGACCTCCATGTGCATTAAAAGATAACAATAGGGAAGGCAGACTGCCTCCTTTAAAAATGGTTGTGAGGCTTTGCAGAGGGTGCCCGGGGGGACCTTTTATTTTCGGTCTCCATGCTGTTCTGAGATGAAAGAGAGAAATTCTTCTTTTCCCTACAGAAAACGGCTCGGGATATGGGAAAAGGGGCCCCCGTGTGTCAGCGTACCAGATCGCAGCCAGCGGGGGAATTGTTGACCCCCAAGCTGTTTATGGGATTCTGACCCATCGGTCTCCTACCCTCCTTGTCTCCAACAGGACATGTTTGGTTTCAAGCTGACCTTTCAAAATTCCATTCTCAAAATCATCAAATCACCCAGACTGTTCTGATAAATTCAGTTCAGCGCGCGGCTTTAATGGTGAACACGAATATTCTATCTCTTGGTTCGCTTCGGTTTGACTTAATGTTTATAAGACCTTTTTTTTGGCTTTTGGAATCCTCGGAGTCATAGTTAATGGAATGTTACCCCTTCTGTTTTTAATTACTATTCTTTTTTTCTTTTCTTTTCATGAGGCCTCATTAAATGTATTGATTAATGGAAAATGCCATTTACTTGATTATTTGCCTAAAACACATGAATACATGCAAAAAAAGGGAAGATTTATTTATATAGGCGAGGAATGTGTCCCTCAACTTAAACGGTAGAAAACATTTTTTTTTTAATACAATAGTAATATCTACTTCCTTAGAGACGTGAAATTTTTTTGTTCTCCTCCCCAATATATTGTGGCATGAACAAAAAATGCAGAGTTTTAAGGTTAAATAGCCTTCTCGCCAGTGTAGATACTTTGGGACGTATTGTTACTTCCTATAGGTCACCTTTCAAACGATCCTTAGGACGTAATAGCACGTCCTTGGGTCTTTAAGTGGTTAAATATTTTTACATTTCGCTGAACAACATTCGCTGAACTCTATTGGAGATGTTCGATTTCACCCTCCGGAGGTCGGCAGGAATGCGTTCCCCGTCATATGAAGGTTTATTTCCGGTATATATATACTTATATTTTCCATAGGGTGCCAAGTAGGTTACTTAAAGCTGAGTATTTACAGCATGTATGTGATTTACAGGCATTCGCTACCGTTGAGCGCCGCCTTTCCCAGCCGGACTTTACGCAGTGAGAGTAGTAACCTTGATGGTTTCTATCAAGGATCTGATGGCAGACGCCTCATACGTGAAGACGGAGTCTTATCGCAAATCCAGACGCGTTTTGCTATCTTTGAGACGACGCTGCGTCTGGTGTGACACGATCAGGTGTTCTGTTAAGATTTCCAGGAGGCTTCCCGGTCGTGAGAACCGGCCTCACAAAGGGCAGAAGATCACGGGTTTCCGAGCGCTTGTGTGGAACGGTTACTATTTTTGTGGCTACTTATATATAATAAATATTCATTACAACTACAAAACAACTCACTAAAGTATGGTGGGAGTTTGGCTTCAATTAAGAAACGGCCGCTAGGAATAGCTTATTCATCTCGTCGCTTGTCTTTTCATACGCCTTTCTGTATCAATAGGTTTAATCCGGACCGGATCCAAAGATGCAAATGTGCCCCCCCCCCAACACCACTAAGCCCAGACGCACACACACGTGCCCACTTACACACATGCTAACGTACCCACACACACCCAGACACCACCCCCGACACACACACACACCCAGACACACATCATGCTAACATACCCACACACACGTGTACGTACACATACACCCAGACAGACATACAGAAATCCAGGCTGACGCATGTAACTCACGCTATTCCCGCGGGGTCACGCAACGTGACGCTACATGCGCCCGCTCAGCCTCCTACTTGACTTGCCTCTTTATCTCCCCCCGGGCATCCTCTGCTTTTAAGGCTCGGCCCTGAGTATAATATCAGATAAACTCTGGAATTTGACACTTTCCCCAAATCTTATATTTCACGCTTATAGTGATGTTTATGTATTTAATTTAAATAAGCGATATGTACTCGTCGGTAACCCACCTTATACGCGTACCACGGATACGCTGTCTCAGCTCCTTTTTTCCATTATATAGCGAGAGTAGTCTTTGTTTTAGATTTAGATGATAATGGGGTTTGTACTTGACATACGATCCGGTGCGTAGATAATCCTCGGGGCAAGGCAGCTTATCAGATATTTTAACCAAGGAGAAAGAAGTGACATCATCGGTTACAATACAGGAAGTATGAGGTCATCAAAAAAAAAAAAAGATGGACCTTTATTGAGGAAACCTAGGGCTGAATATTACAAAGCAAGACATGGAAGGCTTCGCATGAACAGATGTACGCATTATAGGGGTCCGCGTAGGGGTTACTACGATATGCAGTTAACATGGCGAAGGGCCGGAATGTTCCTTTTATGTAAAATGTCTGTGTTCCATTTGTATTAACCGGTTCTCCTTCGCCCGTAGCACACTTCATTGGATGGGTACCCGGAACCTCATGTCCCACCTACCAAATCGAGCAGCCGGCAGAGCCTCCCTCGGTGTCGTAACTCCATCGCGTCCACCACCGACGAGCAGCCTCACGTCGGGAACTACCGCCTGCTGAAAACTATAGGGAAGGGGAACTTTGCCAAGGTGAAACTGGCCAGACATGTCCTCACCGGAAGAGAGGTAGGTGCTTCTGGACTGTGATAAATAATTCCCATTAGTGGAAGTAAAAAATAATCAATAAAAAATGCATTATCCAGAAACACGTCCCCCCCCCCTGCAACATTTAACAGTTTAATGCCCAGGAGACCGCAGACAAAGTTGATGGGATAATCTCATGGCGTCTTGGGCATCTGAGGCTTAGGAGACCTTAGGCAGGTCATGTCCCATAGATGCATCTCCTGTACCGCTATGACTTGTGTGTCTGTTATTATTTTTGTATTCTCCCCTATTTTAATAGTAATATGGAATTTGACGGAGTTTGTAGATTTTTTTTTCATAGCTTTCTGGAGATCTCAAACACATAAGTCTACGGGGCTAGGCAGCTGTCCGTAACGTGAAACCTGTGTACCTTAATAGGGATTCCTTACTTTGTAAGAAAATAGTATCTTATATCCTTGCTTTGCAATTGGTGGCCCAAAGTAGCCAATCACTGGGCAGGAAAGCCTTTCCGTGCAGCATGCGCCTGCAGCGGGGTGTCTTTCTAGACCCCCTGGAAATCTTGCACCGAACAACCTGGAGCTGGCTGAAAACGAGCATGTCGCTTATACGCAGTCTTTGCAGGGGATATGGCGGCGTCTCAAGCAGAATGCATAGATCAAAATTCTATGTATTTGCATGTAAATAATGCAATTGGCAAGTAACTCTCATCTTCTGTATGTATAGGAAGGCTTTAGAGACCCTTAAGGACAGTGGGCGGTCCCTAAACCCATTGAAAACAATGCATTTTGAGCCCGTACATGTACGGGCTTTGTCATTAAGGGGTTAATGTATAACGGACATGTTTGTATCTATCTGTGATTGGCAAATTAGTCCATTCTTTTTAAAATGAAAAATATTTGTCAGATGCGGAAAACTTCTTCTGTTTGGAATTTTGTGTATTTTGTGTTTCTGCTGTAACTTTCTTTCACGACCCCTATGCTGACTCGTTGGTTTATTTTATTTACAGGTGGCGGTAAAAATTATCGATAAAACCCAACTTAATCCTACAAGTCTACAAAAGGTAAGACGCGAGGCCGTGCCGCCGTGTGTGAAAAGTGCGTTTTTACTTGGGGTTATCTCTTATATACACGTGCGGGGCGCGGGTATGGGGTGTACAGGAATGGGGGGGAGACGGCGGAGGTCGGGTGAGAGCTTATTGATTAGGAAGGGGTAGGTTACTTGTCCAGGTCTCTGTAAGGCACCCGTCACCAGCAGACCCCCCCCCATGACTACAGGGACCGCTTATTTACAGTCTACCCCCCCCCATTTACCTCCTATCCTGAAGGGCATTGCAGGGACCTCCGATGCTTCCCTGGGGGTCCGCGCAGCGCACTGCCACAGACCCCAGTCAGATACATCCGGGCCGCTCCAAAGACGCCAGAGAAAAGTAGCGGCTTCGGCAAAAAAGGTACAGGCAGGCGCAGCTGGTTTTGGCTCTTAAAGGGACAGACGTCTAATTAATCACATTGATCAGCCAGCCTCTTAGAGGTGTGGAACGGCTTGGCCCGGGATAGAGTATTAGTTGCCTTTCACCAGCATTATTGCACGTTTGATTCTCTTCGGTTCTGACTTCGGCGCTCCCGTCGTTTATGGTGTGTTTGACCTTGGCTCGTCCGACTATCCTGTTTGCCTCCTAGCTGGTTCCTACTGCTATACCCGTTCTGCATGGACGATCCATTTACCCTAAAAGTAGTGCCAAACCCAGAGAAAGCCAGGCGGGATGGCTCAAACAGGATTCTGCAGATTAACCTCTATGAGCTCTGTGTGGCTATCATTGAAACCTCTATGGGACTGTAAAGCGTTAAGGAATTGGGATATCTTATTTCTTCCCAGTATATAAAGGGTTAAAGCAGTGCTACAGTCTCATCGTTATAATAAGACAGACTTGGGTAACTGAGTAACGCAGTCATGGAAGAGCTCAGTAGCGCCTTTATAAAGCTAAATTAGCAAACACCCCTTCCTTGTTCACGCCGCTATCTAGGGATCGGGGACGGTATAAATGGCCCTTCGGACAGCTTTCACCCGGAGTCCGAGCGGAACGGCTCTGTAACAGCTTCTGGTTTTGATTTACTCTTTGGAGCTGAATATAAATTAACGTTTTTAGAATTCGGAACAGAAACGGTTATGTCGCGGGTTGTCACGATCCACGGCGTAACCTTTTCTGTTACGGATTCTAAAAATAAATGCTTTTTGGAAAAATTACAAAACGCGGATGTGGCCCCCCAGGCACATTCCAGTTGTTTTAACCCCCCCAACCATATGTTCTGGTTTAGTGCATTCGTTTCACAGACACCTTCATTCTGTGTTCTTTTTTTTATTATTATTATTATTCCTGAACTAAAACCACATCCGATTCCTGAATGCTCTATTTATAGCTTTGGCTTTAACCCCTCCTTGACCGTCTAAACCCACGCAGACCTCACCCCCCTCCACCATTGTCTGGATTTGAACTATACCATTGTGCTTTGAACTATACCGTTGTGCTTTATGTAAGTCGTGCAAACGAATGCAAACTACGCCCAAGTAATCGATTACATTAATAACAAAAAAAGTGTATTAGCGAGCAAATTGTTTAGCGCGTTCCTAGTGATTTATCGGTTCCTTCCTGCTGTGTATACATTCTGGCCGCTTTTACTTTATTGGTTTATAAAAACCATCGTTATGTCGTATACCGCAAACTATTTGGAGGGGGGGGGTGTTACGCCGTGAGCATAACCAGGCTTCGCGTCCTTAATGTGTGATTATCTCGTTATTTCTGTCGGGCAGAGAGGGACGCTTTTGTTTTAGGTTGTGTGGTTAAAGCCGTCCTATCCCGCTCTCCGTGTCTATGGAGGCTCTGCCCGCTCGACACAGACGTCCATAGTGTAAATGTCCCTTTAATTCACGTTCCGTGCGGTGCGTTCTCTGCCGGGGATCGGTTTGTGACTCCGGTCCAAACGCATCTCTATTATACGAGGAAGGAGCCGCCACGGGGGAATTACAGATAATCCGGAGCAGGAGCTGCGTCCGCCTGTGAGTTACGAACCTACTTAACATTTTCTAAACAGAACTCTGGTTTTGTGGTACTTTGAAGTAACCCTCAGATCACCCGGTCATGGATTGGGACGGGGTGGGGGGGGTTTACATGTTGTCAGATGTAGGGGAGGGTATAATCGCCCTGTTGTACATGACTGCGGAGTATGATGGCGCTATATGACTCAAATTAAATAAATGTTGAATTAAAATGTTTTGTGGGTATAATTGGCACATTACTCGATTTTAAGGTAAACTTTGGATCTTAATGGGGGCCCTATAGGTCCTATTGCTCTCACTCTCTCTCTCTCACTGCCACTCACACTCTCTCTCACACTGTGTCAAGGTCTTCCTTGCTTCTCCGCTTTCAGATTCCGTGTCCTGTCTTCTTTTCCGCAGCTCCGCTTCCTCTCTTGGCTCTTGTTCTTCTTTCTTCTCCCCCGGTCGCTGCTCTATTATCCAGGTACTTCTGCAAAAGGGCGGGGCCACTGCACTCACCCTCTCCCCCAATTGGAGGAACGTGGTGTCCCCATGGTGTGCGCCGTGACTCCGCCCTTTTGCAGAAGTACTCCAAGAGGCCAGAAGATTGCAGATGGATTTGCGAAAAAAGAAGTGGGTTTTGTTTTTTGCCCTCTGATGAATCGTTCTGAAAAATAACGTCTTATCGTCCAAATACGATAATTGCCCCTTTTTCCCCCTGAATATTTGTTGGGTCAGTCGACAAATGCAACAAAAGCCCGGTTGCAGGGACTGTCCTGACATATTCCAGACTGTTGGCGCCCATTGATTTATTTGGATGAGAATTTTAAAATTCATTATTTAGAAACGGAGTCTGTATTTTGTGTGAACGTGCGCGGAATCGGGCCGAGTCAGGGTTTTTGGTGGATTATGAGATTTACTCGCGTTTTCTCCGTGTTGCTGCTGCAAGGAATCTGCTGCCGTTTTTTTTTTTTTTTTAAAGGCTAATAAAATAAAGGAAGCGTTCTGCATCCTGATGATAAATTATTCAGCGCGGTCTCTTAATTCCATTAGCCAAAGCTCGCTATTGAACGGGGGTCTAGAATAGGTCTAAACGAGCGCTCGGGGGGCCGTGCTGTCTGCTGCGCGCGCCGTATCGTGCAGTGGTCCTGTGCTGAATAATGTTACGTCTTTTGGGTCATAAAATGATAAACGGGTAACCCTTTGAGGGCCAGATTGGTGGGTCTGCCAAGACTTGAATGTCCCTCGATGAGCTTTAATGCTCGCTCTTTAGGAGCGACGGTCCCTCTGTCCTCCCCTGATGCCCCTCTTTTCTAGAAGCTCGGAATGTTTGCTGGGTTTGAGGGCATCGCGGGGTTCTACAACATTAAACGTATCAATGATGACCATAGAAACCACGGGAATGAAGTCTGTAAAATAAAATACATTGCTCTTCTTGCTGGACCGGCCATCTGGCAAACCGGACGAACTGGCCATGCATATGGCCTTAAAGTGCCAGGGCCGCTCTTCATCCGCAGTTCAAGCCCTTCTTTACTCCGGCCATCAAATGGACTTTAATGTATACGATCAGAAATGTCAGTCCATAAAGAGGGAGGGCAGCTGCTGCAGCAGGGCTGCATCTTCTAGGTTAGGGGAGATTTCTCTATAATGCGCTATAATGTATACATCCTTGTAGCGGGACCCTTTGATGGCTGGAACGCTTTCCTTTAGAGCGTGTTTAGTAGACGGCTCCCCGGTTGGGTATGATAAAGCCGCCGTTGGTTTGGAGCGTGACCCAGAAAGATTAATCCGCGCTCCGGTTACGGCTGCCACCCGACTCCCCTTAATTCTATCCCGGCTGACTGCGCCGTGATTTATTAAAGGAAGCCGAGATTGTCGCGTTCGTCATCCTGTCCTTCAGGTGACATTGTAATGCCGGCTCGCTGGCATCAACACACTCTGCCGCTTACCGCTAAGCAGAAATATAGGGTTTTTTTTCTGTTTGGTTATTTTAGTTGTGTGTAAAATTACCGTGTTACACGCAAACCATTCAGTATGCGGTTTCCTCCAAGCTAAGCAGTTTTGTGATGGGAGGGGGGCTGGGGTCACCGTTGCCCTCTGGCTGCTCTTATTTAGACATTCTGGGTCAGTACCAGAACTTTTTTTTTTGGACATTTCAGTTTAGGTTCAACAAGGATTTCATGCAGCGTTTACACATTGTCTGGATCCTTTTCATGTTCTTATGACGGGATCTCTCTTTCTACGTAGCCTTCTTTTTCCGGCTCTCCCCTGTTTATACCAAAGGGAATCCTAAAGAACGCTTTGTTTTTGTAATTTTTTTGATACGGTACTATTATTTAAGAAAGCTGTGGACTATGCCTTGCTACCATCACTCTCAGGCAGCCAAGAGTGGCGGGCGAAGCTATATATGGCCATATAGTATGACAGAATGCCCAATATTTATTGATGGTTTTTTTTGCTTTTTTTTTAATGGTATTCACTGGGTAGGCGCTGAATTCTCATTTTCTTTTATGTATTTATTGGTCATTATTATTCTAGCGGCAACCCTGGAATCTGAATGTTTATGCCTTTTTATGCTTTTTTAGGTTGTGCGCTCCCCCTTTCTGGTTCTATTTTTTTTTTTTGTGTAAGAAAATTAGTTTGTGGCCCGTGGTAAATCTACAGGACATTAATCTCCTTTTTGAAATAAATGGGTTTCTGGTAAAATAATCTACCTTTTATGATCTTGAGTTTACGTTGCCATGGTTACTCCGCTAACTACCCTCGCCTCTTGGAAAATATCCATTTTATCCTGCCAGTCGTTTGTGGCGTCGGTACGTCTTAAACAAAATGCTACATTCAGTTGTATAGTAAGCGGCGGGCCTTGTTTCCTAGGCTTCAGGACTAAGGGGTCTTAATATGTCCGGCCTGGAGGGGAGAGAGAGAGGGGAGATGGGAGAGAGACGTTTAAATCCATAATCCATAGTACTTTAAGAGGAGGAGATTTAAAACTAGAGGGTCAAAGGCTTAGAGGTAATGTGAGAACATTTTACGTTACAGAGAGGGTGGTAGATAAGTGGAACAGCCTCCCAGCAGAAGTGGTAGAGGGTAATACAGTGAGGGGATTTAAACATGCATGGGATAGGCATATGGCTCCTTAATGTAAGATGAGACCAACGACTGATTAAGGTTTAAGTCTTTACTGCTGATTAGATGGGGGCCGAATGGGGCCGATCTGCTGTCAAATTCTATGTTTCTCTGTGTGCAGGGCATTGCACCGCTGTGGCAGCTACACGGGGTTAAAAACCAGCATTCCTGATAATTATTGTGAATGTATGCGATCCGACGGTTAGATCTGGCTTCCTGATGAAAGCTTTCATTTAACCCCCCCCCCAAATACAATATCGCTGCTTTACAATAAACAAGCACCCATTGGCGTCTATTGTGATAATTAATGCTAAAGTTACATTTTGTTTTCCCCTTAGATTTCATCCAAAAGCAACCGTTTCCTATTTATATCCCAAAACTCAAACGATTCCTGTTCCCTTTGGAATTTTTTTCCTGGTCAGCATTAACCCTTTGTCTGTTACATGGAGAAAAATATATTCTTTATACGGATACGGTTTCAAATATATATATATATATTTTTTATGTGCTTCTCTATCAAAATATATTTGTTCATTAAGCATTTTCTGTACACTTGTTAATATTACTAAACCAAGCCGATGTCTGTTTTACGTGGACTCCAGTAATTTTTACTTCGTGCGAGTCGGTGCTGGCATTCTTTAGTTATTTGAGTTAGAAAATTAGGTTTCTGTCTTATTCGACTTCGCCTCCGGCTGCCTTTATTGAAAGCAGGAAGCATACTGCGGTATACTTCCTACTTCCTGTAGGGTCAATGGAAGTAGCAACCAATCTGTGGGATTGCTACTGAGCATGTGCAAGAAATTTACCCAGACAGAAGCCTCGCTTATTCAACAATGCAAGCTCCGGTTTGTGGTACGAAAAAAACCCTCTGGGATCCACTTGAAATGTACTCAAGTATGCATTAAAAATTTAAGATACAGATCCCCTCCCCCAACACACAGGTGCATTTTTTTTCCCTTATGTTTTAATTTCAAAGTTGTGTTAAAAGTTTAATTACGAATTAATACACTGCCAATTTTTTTTTTTTACATTTTTTTTGGGATTTATTTTTATGCGAATCAATAGATTAAAATGTTTCTCCTCTGATAGATGAAGATGTAACAAGGCAAATATACCCACTCAAAGTATGAGTGTGTGATTAAAGCAGGTCATGACCCCAGCAGCCAAAGGGTTAAATCTTTTTTGGTGCCCCCCCTTGTCCAAGATCAGGCTCCCCCCATCTTACCTGTGTTTTTATTACTTTAATGAGGTCACTCCGTGTTTTTGTTTAGTAGAAAATCAATGGGGAACTTGGACGTTCCTCTCAACCTGAAGATGGGGTTGAGAATCATTTTTATGGCGGCACTAAAGCCGATAACGGTGCTTCTTTATCTTTATAAAAGACAGACTTTGATTCTGGGCTTCGGTCTGAGATAAGGAGCGCAGAAATCCTTCTGAACACCCCAATTACTGAAGCTTACGGTCATTTATGGCCCGTAGTCTGGGGTCGTTCTAGACTGACCATTAGCTTTTAGCCCGAATTCTAGGAAGACGGGGTATTTTTCTTTTAGTCTATCATTATAATAATAATAATATCTGTTATGTATTACCTATTTTGTATTATTATGTATTAATGATTATAAAATATATATATATATAATTTTTTTTTACTGTGGTGTGAAATTTTTCTGTTGTGACTTTTTAAGAGACTGAGGATTAAAGACCTACATTTATTGTACACATTTTCTATAATCTGACCATATACCTGTTAAGGCGTGCTTTCACCCAATTGCAGCCTTTTCCGTCTCCAAGCAGTGGCTTTATGGTGCTTTTCCTTCACCCAGTGCATATTATTATTATTATTATTATTATTATTTATATATATATATATATATATATATATATATATATATATGTGTGTGTGTGTATACCATAAATTCTCACAATTTACCACTTTTCCAGGTGTCATGAATACATATTATACTCGAGTGTTTGTTGCATGATCCCTCCAAGATTGTGCATCATTAACCCCTTCAGTGTTGAGATGTTGTCATTGCAACATTGAAGGGGTTAATGATTGTGTCTTTAGTACCCCACAGGCATGTGGCGACCGGATGGGCCAAATTCTGCCAGTTTTTGTGTTCTCTACATTAGGCTAGACTATTGGATTTATTCTATATTCCAGAATCGTCAACAATACCAGAATAGTACGATAACTTAATGGCGTTCGCTTTGCCCAATTTCACCACCGCGGGGTTAACAGAAACCTTGCATGGCTGGCGTCGATGATCAACGCGTAATGTATAGATGCATTGTCTATAGTGGGGCAGCGCGCATGCTTTAAGATTCTAAATCTGGACTCTCTGTAGGTGTAACGGCTTTTATTAGCGCCGCGGACCGCGTAGGGCACGGCCGGCTTGCTCAAGGAGACTCGGAGGCATTCAGATCCAGCTAGTCCTCGGTCTAATTTTAGGCTGGAGAGAGGTTTTGTGACCTACAAAGGATCCGATCACTCAGAGGACGCCGAATTGCCCCCCCTTCTGTGTTCTATATTATACCCCCGCTCCGAGCAGCTGCGTGGTCTATATATATATATATACCCGCATGGCTCCTATAGGAGTGACGGAACGCGAACGTGCAGCCTATGCAATTACCCAGCAGGGCCGCTGCGCTTAATAACCGGCGTGGATGTGTCAGCCGTTCCCCGCACCCCGTGCACGTGGCATTTAAACGCTGGCGTGCGGCTAGGAGTCTGTATGTGGCCGTCCTCGCGTTAAGGAGTAGGTGCTGTAAGGTGCAGAAGATCTATGGAATTTTTTGTTGGCGCTATATAAATAAATTTCATTTTGGGACGGGACCGGGGGAGGGAGTGACTTTGGGCAGTTTTAAGTCAATAATAATAATAATTTGGGGAAATAAAACCTTGAAAAATGTAAAAAAAAAAAAAAAAGGTCATGGGTTCTCATTGGTGGCCTGATTGGTCAGCAGACCTTTTGAGTGCTTTATTCTCACGCATTTTCTTAATGGCCAATCGTTATCCCTACCAGAGCGCTTACTATTATTATTAATATTTTTATTATATTAAAATATATTTTATTCCTCCATTCAGTGTCTGTATACTCTGATTCTCCCTTTTAATAGGTTTTGGACATGTTGGAAGAGCTGAGCGCTAGCACATCACTGATTGAACTATACTTTATACAGGGCGGGGGGAACCCTTCCAGCTGGAGAAGCTCTTTATAATGGATAGTGTAATGAATTTATCTGCGTCTCCAGGAATCCCCTCCATCAGACTCCCCTCTTACTCGCTAAAATCCCAACGCTCTATCCTCCTAATAGCAACAACCGAGATTCTGAAAGCCCTTCTCTGATCTCCAATCTGCCGTCACATCATCCCGACCCAAGCAGCTCCTCTCCTTCCATCTCGTGCCCCTTTTACCTCCTAATAGAGTGTAAGCTCTTGAGCAGAGTCCGCTTCTCCTTTCCTAATGGTGGGGGCGTCGATTTTAATGTTTCATTTTCACTCTCCCTCTAAATGACGGAGCGGGGTCCCCATCTTTACATTGAATAAAATCTATTTCATGATTAACAAATCATTTATTAAAGAAAGTAAGGATATATTTTAAACTGTATTTGTATGTTTTGAGCTTGCTTTCTGGGGAAAAAAAAGTCTTTCCGGGGGTTGTTAGTAAAGATACCCTACTATTCAAAAGTTTGAGGTCACTCGACTGTTTTCATGGAAAAGAAGGACATTTTTGGCTGTAACATAATTGCAAAAGGGTTTTCTAACCATCAATTAGCCTTTTAAACTTGGATCAGGGAACACAACGTGCCATTGGAACCCAGGAGTGATGGGAGGGATAAAGGGCCATTGGAACACAGGAGTGATGGGAGGGATAAAGGGCCATTGGAACACAGGAGTGATGGGAGGGATAAAGGGCCATTGGAACACAGGAGTGATGGGAGGGATAAAGGGCCATTGGAACACAGGAGTGATGGGAGTGATAAAGGGTCTCTGTACAGCTATGATGCGATTCCATTAAAAATCAGCCGCTTCCAGCTACAATAACATTTAGAACATTAACCCTGTCTGTGCTGGATTTCTGATCCATTTCATGATATTTTAATGGACACAATGTGCTTTTCTTTCAAAATTGTCTTATGTATTTTTCTGGATAAGTACTCGTCATAAACGGTATCTTTTATTTCCGGGGACCGCTTTTAGACCGTAGTTTGAATCTCATTATTATAGCGTTTCATAGCCCAGATTTAATTACAAACTGAATTAGCCTCCGTTAATTAAAAGGTATTTCCTCCTGGGGGTTACTTCAGTTTGCAGAATCTTATTACAATGTATTAAGCATTTTTAAAGAGGTAAAGTTTTAAAGGGACAGTTTAATGTCCTAGACACCCTCCAGGGAAAAAAAATGGCCCTTTATCACTCCCATCACTCCTGTGTTCCAACGGCCCTTTATCACTCCCATCACTCCTGTGTTCCAGCGGCCCTTTATCACTCCCATCACCCCTATGTTCTAATGGCCCTTTATCACTCCCATCACTCCTATGTTCCAATGGCCCTTTATCACTCCCATCACTCCTATGTTCCAATGGCCCTTTATCACTCCCATCACTCCTATGTTCCAATGGCACGTTGTGTTCGCTGATCGAAGTTTAAGTTTAAAAGGCTAATTAATCGTTAGAAAACCCTTTTGTAATTATGTTACAGCTGGAAATTTCCATGTTTTCCATGAAAACAGCTAAGTGACCCCAGACTATTGAACAGTTGTGTGTGTGTGTGTGTGTGTATATATATATGTATGTATATGTATATATATATAATCTATCCCTTTTGTGATTACAAAAGTTCTATTGTTTTTATTTATAAGAAGTATGTTCCTTGGAGCAGATCCTGTTTCCGTGAGTTGAAATTGTTATGTGCTGCACTACTTACACAGAGTTGACCCATTGTACCGCGCTGTAGAATATGGTGGCGCTATATAATTCATTAAATAAGTTCCAGTAACCGATGGCTTTTTAAAAGAAATCTGTTAACCCTTCACGGTTCAACTAGCGTCAAATATGCTGTCTTTTCTCCATGGCTTTGTGAAGAAGGGAAAATGTTGTCATTATTAACATTGCTATTTTAATGGAGTTGATTTAAAGCCGACACTCGCGCAGGCACTAATTAATAGATACACGCACTACTTTCTTCTTTTTCTACTTTGTTGCAATTCATTTGAAGCCAGCGGAGCGTTAATAAAGTGGAATTTCTAAGAATTGTCAGTGGCGTGTAGAGGCATGAGCTAGACGGCGCTTGGGCTTGAGTTGACGGATATGCACTTAAACGCGGGGATTATATACATTATACTGTCTCTGACAGAACGGGGGATTCTGTGTGTATATATAAATGTGTGTGTGTGTGTGTGTGTGTATCTATGTATATATCTATACACAGATATATATAGATAGATAGATATGTGCCTTTTTTAAACGGTTAGGACTTTCTACAGTGTTCACTATCCTGCCTCTTGGTCAATAATGCTGCCACCTAGTGGTGATTATGTGTGTGTATATGTTTGTGAGTGTATGTAATATGTATATGTGTGTGTGTGTGTGTATATATATAAAATGTGTGTGTGTGTGTTCGTCCGGATTGATCCTGCACTCGTATATCTGAGGGTATTTATCCTGGGTTATAGGGGAGAAGGATACTACGTGTGGCGTTAACCCATTTGTGTAAAGATGAAGCGTATGCCCGCCGACTTCCATCTAAAAATCACCTTTCAGGAGCCAATACTGCCCTTAACGTGCGAGTGTAACGGGGGGTTTGGAGACAGCGATCGGTGGACACATCGGTATTAAACTTTTTTAATGTCTTTCTTGCTGTGCGATAATCTTGGGAATTGCTTAATTCGGTATCATAATTGATAATAATAATAATAAGATCAGAAGAGGACAACGCGTTCCATGAAATCGACGGTCATTTTCTGGGCTCTGTTCTTTATACGGTGACCCGGAACGCTGCCGGCTCTCCGGGGTTGGAATTTTAAGAAGAAGCGACGTACAATCAGGACCTAAAGTGTTCTGCAGTCCGTTTAACCCCTTCAAGACATGGGTTTAAGGACAACCCATTGCCCTTAAGGGGTTAAATGGTCATCTGCAGCTTTCGCAATGTCCTTCAGCCGCTTCTCCGCCGTTTTGGGGGGGGAGAGAAAGCTTCTGTTTGGAAAAGTAACCAGTTGGATGAACCGTTAATATATATTTTTTATTTTATATTACCGTATTTATCGGCGTATAACACGCACTTTTATATCTAAAAAAATAAGTTTAAACCCTACCTGCGTGTTATACGCCGATAACTTTCTGTGCTGCACGATCTGCAGCCGCGTCTCCCGCACTTCCGGTTCCGGCGAGGGTGCGTGTTATACGCCGGTGCGTGTAATACGCCGGTAAGTACGGTATTTTATATTTTTTTATGTATTTAGTTATTTTAGGAAATCTAAAATCAGAAATAGAAGGGATATCCCAGAAAAACACAGCGTGATTCTCTAAACCCTTGTTATTCACATGTCAAGAAAAACAGGCAACATTAACCCTTTCCTTCTCTTTTAACAGTTATTCCGCGAAGTCAGAATAATGAAGATTTTAAATCACCCAAATATCGGTGAGTGTTCTTCGCTTTATATAGCAACATAGCCTCTACCACCTCTGCTGGGAGGCTGTTCCAATTACATACTGTCCCCTCAGAGTTTAACCAGGTATAGATTTTTGTTCGCCAACAACTAAGCATGATGGGATTGGTCGTCCACGGGCCACTGGGAGACGCATGTAAGCTGCTATATGTACACGTGGCTCGTCTTACATCATCTATAAGTCTCTTTTCTCTCTTTCAGTAAAACTCTTCGAGGTCATCGAGACAGAGAAGACCTTATACCTAATAATGGAATATGCTAGCGGGGGTAAGTACACTGAATTTGTTTGGTATAAATGCAAATCTCATCCTTCTCAGCCAGCAGCTGCCTGCGTTCATTCAAATACAATAGGTATTTAGTCCAGCTGGCTTATTAAGACCAAGCCATTCTATTGTTTCCCAGGGTCAGCGTGTTTAGTAGATTGGGGCTCAGATAACGGATACAAACGGCTAATATGCAACCGCCTGAAAACATTATATTATGGGGCAAAAATAGAACTGTTATAAAAATTGAATATTTTTAGCTTTTGAAGGATGCATTTTTCATTAAATTATGTGATAATAAAAATGTATGGAGACACTTCCATTTATTATTAATTTTAAATATTGTCAATTTTAGCATGGGGGGCGTGCCGCAAACAAAAATGTAATGTAACGGGGGGGGTCCCCAAATAATCCCTTGAAGTTAACGTTTTTATCTGTCGTTATTTCTTTGCAGGAGAGGTGTTTGATTATTTAGTGGCCCACGGAAGAATGAAGGAGAAGGAGGCGCGGGCGAAATTTAGGCAGGTAGGAAGATTCTCTCTTCCTTCACGGATCTCACAACCCTCTCCTCTGTTATTCCGCCCCCGCTTGGGAAATGTGACTCATTGAAGAAAGCGAGCTGGTAGTTCTGTACTGTACGGGATGGCCGCGCTATATTTAGGCCTCTGTGAATAGACCGGGGTAGCTGTTTTCCTCCCTCGCTGGTTGACGGGGCGTTGCGGCTCGGGTAACAGAAGGCGCTCTCGCCCTGGGAACAGACGCCGGATTAGTCACCGGGAGAAACGTGAGATGGGGGGGATGAGTTAGACGGAGAGGACGGAAACGTTGGAGCGCTGCCCCTTTAAGTGGTGCAGCTAATAATAATAATTACCGTATTGGCCAGATTATAGGTGCACCCTTATAGTTTGGGGCCGTTTTTAAAGAGACGGGTACCTCGGCTTTGGTTCAAAGACACGTATTCCTCCCCCCTGTTTTTTTCGGTTTATCTCGTTTCTCTTACCGCAGAGAAATAACTATTTTATAAAAATGATATAAAAGTTTTAGTTTTAACCCCCCCATCCCCCGTAGCTGTCCCTGGGTTATTTCCTATGATGCTGCGTTTTGCGACCCTAATAGAAGGTCTCGTTTTACAGCCTGCCGTTCACTGGGCGGAGCTTAAGTGCTGAGTGACATCATACTGCAGATGAGACCCCATATGGGGTGTGGGGGGGGGCACCCGTTTGCCGGTAGTGATTGGAAGCTCTTTCGGCAATTCGGGATTTTGCAAGAACTATAACATAGATCCGGGAGATTGCGGCGGGCGCAGGAAGACGTTCCTCCGGCGACCGGCTAATGAACTTTAACTCCCTCTGGGATGCCGTATTGCGCAGGGCGATCTATAACGGTGTTTCATGTCCTCGAGGACCGGAGCTCTGTGCGCCTTCGGAATGTCGTATAATCATTCCTGCTATGAATAACGTATTATTAGAAGTGTCATAAAAGCATTTAACTCTTTAGTGGCACGGCTAATTATTTATTTAAAAGAAATATTGATTCCTTTCTATGCTATCCTATTGAAAAGCTAACCCCCCCCCTTTTCATGCGCCGGCGCTCCAGCCTGTTTAGCGGCTCGCGTGCTACTGGATGCGTAGCCGCTGGCAGGGGGGGGTCGATGGGGCTATATTAATACAAACTCCCGCCGCCTGCCTGCGCATGGACTCGCGGGCTCTGTGTCCTTTGTATGGTGTCCGTCTGTCTAGAGATATATATGCACTATTTTAATCATCTGAATTAATGATTTAAATGTCTTTTTCTGTATTATATTAAAACTTCTCTACTTTCACGTTGTATCTTTCAGATTGTATCTGCCGTGCAGTATTGTCATCAGAAATGTATTGTGCATCGAGATTTAAAGGTAATCATTCTTGTGATAATCGCCCCCCCCCAGCGCTGTGTACAATAACATCCCCTCCCCAGCGCTGTGTACAATAACATCCCCTCCCCAGCGCTGTGTACAATAACATCCCCTCCCCAGCGCTGTGTATAGTAACATCCCCTCCCCAGCGCTGTGTACAGTAACATCCCCTCCCCAGCGCTGTGTACAATAACATCCCCTCCCCAGCGCTGTGTACAATAACATCCCCTCCCCAGCGCTGTGTACAATAACATCCCGTCCCCAGCGCTGTGTACAGCAATGTTGGTTGACGTTAATACAAACCTGGTTTAATCCCGTTTTGTTCCAATAAACTTGATAAAATATACCTGGAGGCGCCATTGTTGTCAGTCATGTGATATTTTGGGTCACTTTGGGTCCCTGCTGAGACACCGCACCGAGCTGATGCTTTATGGCAATGCTAATGAAGTCCTTCCTCCGTAGACTTTCATTAGTCACTGTTTCCGACTTGATGAAGACTGAGCCACTCTGTTTTGAGTCAGGGTGTTTGGCCAGTAGCTTGGGCTCAGATAACGGAGCGAGATGGGATACAAATGGCTGATATGCAGCTGCCTAAAAACGTTACGTTATACAAAACAAGAACTGTTACAAAAGAACAAAACAGTAGAATATTTATGAAAACTTTGTGACGTTAATTGAAAACCCTGGCAAGGGTATAACGCATTGCTTAATATCTGAAAGATACATTATACAGCGGAAATCAAGGCCTCCATCAGAAGCGTTTAACTTTTCATAATGCGTAGTTTTATCAATAAGCTGAAACTGTCAAACTCCAGCTTTGCCGCATAGCCCTTGTTAACCCCTTAAAGGACCAAAGAAATGTTCATATGTTAATTTATATATATATATATATATATATATATAAATTATTTAGTTTCTTATTAATGTCCTCAACCTTAATGGCCCTCCTTCTCATGACCAGAGACCCCCTTATCCAGAGTGCAACATGAACAGAGATCCTTAGACCGTTCTTGTAACTACCGGGTTCCCATTATGATGCACCATTACATCATTAGCCTGGACAGAGAGAGCCAGCAATGCCGGTCACTGGCCGTACAGTGACTTACCTACTACACCAGTAGTCTCAAAGGGGTTAAATATACATATACAGACAGGGCTGGACAAATCCCTGGCCATTAATCCCAGGCCATTAATCCCAAGGTTTTTGCTGCTGTTTTTAATAAAGTTTTCTATGAATAACTCTTACCCTGGCTCCAGAGAAAACCAAGCTGGCTGTCGGTGTTCCCTGTTAGACTAAACCCTACTTAGATTCTGAAGCCCCGTGTATAGGTCAAATATCACGCTTGCTTATAGATGTTATGGAACCAATTAACCGTGCTTTTAAGATATAAAGGTGCCCCTTTATTAGCCTTTTTAGGGAGGATCTTTTAAAATATATATATATATTTTTTTCCTTTGCTTTTACACTATTGTTACAGCCAAGTTGTATACGTTCAAGCAACTCTACGGGGTAATGTGTGAATACGTACCCCATATGAATGGATAGTCATAATCTGCCTTTATTAAACAAATGGACATCCAAAATTACACACCTATGCATTGCTACCCCTGCTGGCTGCAAGTGGTATTGTCAGGCGAATTTAGTCCCAACATATTTATTGTTAAATTCTAATTATTAAGCCAAATCAGTCTGTAATGCCATGAAACAGGCTGAGGCAAAAGACAGGCGCTGATCAGGAATGTTTTTATATAATTTTTTTTTATTTTTTTTTTGAACGCTTTGGTTGGATCACATATTCATTGATGGACACTGTAGATTCTCCAAAGGAATCCTCTGGTTCCCCTTTTTTGATCTGTCTAAAAGCCCACAACACTAATTAGTTCACCTACTCTCATACCAGGAGATCCTGAAACCTTTTTTGAACATATATCAGATGATATATTAGATATAAATTAGAATAATTAGAATAAATTACTATTGAAAACAATCTATATAGTTAGAAGCTATATAGAAAGAAGTGACAAATTTAAAACCTTAATATTGAGTTTACATTTAAAATTGTGTTAAAAAATATTTGTTTCTCCAAATTACCTTTTCTTAGAATTGTCATTTACGAATATGTACTAAGCTAAGGCCTTCAGATCTTGGGGGCAGTCGTGGATAAGCCTTGCAGGAGCCTTAAACATAAATAACGTGGCTTATTCTCAGAAGGAAGAGCATTTTTAATCTATATTCCCCCTTCCCATATATATCGATACAGGCGGAAAACCTTCTCCTTGACGCGGACATGAATATCAAAATAGCAGATTTTGGCTTCAGCAACGAGTTCACCATTGGTAACAAGCTGGACACGTTCTGCGGGAGCCCACCATACGCGGCTCCAGAGCTCTTTCAGGGAAAGAAATACGACGGGCCCGAAGTGGACGTTTGGAGCCTCGGGGTCATTCTGTACACACTAGTGAGCGGATCTTTACCTTTTGACGGGCAGAATTTAAAGGTATGCATTGTGAAAGATGGTCTTCTGGAGTCTGGTCCCCGACTAATCGAACCTCATATAGGGATGTCTATGACTAGACAGGACTAATATATTAAGACTCCGACATGTCAGCTAAGTCATAAAATAATCCAAACTAAGATGGATTTAGAAAAAAAAATAGCCAAGATCTAGAAAGGTTCCAACAATCTGTGCCTGAAATTCTGTGAAATTATGAGTTTTAGACAAACACAATAGTTTAACAATAAAAGGCTAATTACTAGAGGGCTGCTGATTCAGCTTAATTAAGGCTTATTCACTGAAAACCACAGAAATTGCATCTCTCTTAGTAATTTAATTTGCCTTTCGATTCCCACAAATCAAACCACAAACCGCATTGTCTTAAGAGCCTCAGGTAGTTTAAATAGTCAACGAAAGTATAGAAAGGGAAAAAAAAAAGGGAGTTTCGTAAAGGTTGAAGAGGAAAGTGGAATTAGCATTAATTATGTTTTGCAGGGCAATGATGACTAAGAAATTTTCTTTTATTTAAATTAATTTTATTATTTAAATATTTATTTTTGGGGTTTTCACATGAGTAGACCTATTCCTGTTATTATTTATTATTATTATTATGCTTTATGTATAAAGCGCCTACAGATTCCTCAGATTCCTATGATCTTTTACATTCAAAATGATTTAGTGATTTTAATTTGCTTGTCTCGTTTGTGACGTTGCTGCAGTAACACTCCCTGTTTTTTTGTTTTTCTTTTCTTTTCCAAAAAGGAATTAAGGGAGCGAGTTTTACGCGGAAAATACCGGATTCCTTTCTATATGTCCACAGACTGCGAAAACCTTCTGAAAAAACTGTTGGTCCTCAATCCCATCAAGCGAGGCAGCTTAGAGGTACGTGGGCTTCGTCCGCGCGTAATGTACAAAACTGCCGCCATGTTGGGTGGTGGTCTGGTTTCTCTAGTTTAGTAAACTAGTCTAGTAAAAAAAAAAAAAAAGGGAAGGTTACATCGAAATCAACACAAAAAATGGTTTTCTGACCACAATGTCGAGGTCCTGCCTACTTGAACATCCATGGAAAACCTGTGTGATGAGCTGAAGAGGAGAGTCCACCAGCGGTGACCTGGAAGTTTGAAGGATCTGGAGAGATCCTGTATGGCGGAATGGTCTCGGACCCCTTGCCATGCATTTGCCAACCTCATCAGGCATTATAGGAGACTCAGAGATGTTATCTTGTGGAGGCACAAAATATTGGCTAAAAGGGCCAATAGTGTATATATATGTGTGTGTACATTATATATATATATATATATATATATATATATATATATATATATATATATATATATAATAAACCTGTGTTGTTTGCCCTCATGGATGTCAAACAATTGCAGAGTATTGTGTATTTTTTGCAAGAAAATATCAAAAGGTTAAACAATAAAACACATTTTTACAGCCTCCTTTGGTCATATTTAATAAGGGTGCCAATATTAATGGACGGCGCCGTATAATATGCTGCAGGTATAAACAAGGACAAAAACAAAAACCTGCAAATGGTTTCCTTGTGTAAAAAATTATTTTTCCCACAGTGGAAATCCTGTATTTTTTAGCAATATTTATACATGCCCCTCCCCCACACACATTATAACCAAACGTTCAGTATATGTAATAAAGTGATTTTTTTTGTTTTCATGTTCCCCAGCAAATCATGAAGGACCGGTGGATGAATGTTGGTTACGAGGATGAAGAATTAAAGCCGTACACCGAGCCTGAACAGGATTATAATGACACCAAAAGAATAGGTGAACGAATGCCAGCGTTTGCTGATTTTATTTTTAATTTAGAAAAGACCCCTTTGTGCTGCGTTGTGTGCGCAGGCTGATCGCCGTCTGGTCACCTGAACAAGAGATGCGTATTAAAGTAGCACTTTTTGTGCATGCGCTTGGGGTCCGCCAGTAGACCACCCCAAGGGACCACTCGGCTGTCATATGCATTAAAGTGGACGTGATGGCTGGAGTGTCCCTTTAAGTGGGAGACTCGTCTGCTGGGGGTCGGTTCTCTAAGCTTTTACAAATCCTGGAAATTGAACCCAGCTGCTCTGTAGGTTATATCCTGCTTTTGCTTGCGTAAACACAGTCGCCATGGAAACTACCGATCTTGGCTTCAAACGCTTACTTCATCGGAAATCATGACTCTTAACTGAGTAGTATTCGATTTTAGATGTTGGGAGATAATCTGTCAAGTTCTAAATAAAACAGAAAGATAGCTTTCCGATCGTTACTCAGCCCAAGCATCAGTTTTATGAAGTTTCCTCTGCATTTCTTCTTAGTTTTCAATAATTTTTCTCTGACGGGTAAGCAAGTTGACCGTTTTTGCCAGACATCGATGAAGCCAAACTGGAAGCGTTTTATTGATATTTTAAATATAAAAATGCTTATTTTCCTCAATAGCATCAGTGTAGCAAAACGTACGACCAGAAACGCTTACAGATCCCAGTGTGATGCGGGTTTATTCTGAATGCAGATGGACCCTACCCCTCAAAAGTTTGGGGTCACTTAGAAACGTCCTTGTTTTTGTGAAAACAAGCAAATGTTCTCCATTAAAAAATAACATGAAGTCGATCAGAAATTCAGCACAGACGGGGTTAATGTTGTAAATGACTATTGTAGCTGGAAACAGATGATTTTTAATGAAATATCATCATAGACGTACAGAGGCCCTTTCTCACTCCCATCACTCCTGTGTTCCAATGGCCCTTTATCACTCCCATCACTCCTGTGTTCCAATGGCCCTTTATCACTCCCATCACTCCTTTGTGTTCCAATGGCACGTTGTGTTCGCTGATGCAAGTTTAAAAGGCTAATTGATGGTTAGAAAACCCCTTTGCAATTATGTTACAGCAAATATGTCCTTGTTTCCGATGAAAACAGCTGAGTGACCCTAGAGTTTTGAACGGCTGCGTATATTATGAGTGTGTACCGGTAAACAGACTTTCTAGGGTATCGTAGACGCGCATGGTTCCTAATGAGTTGTGCTTTGTCTGTAGATATTATGGTCACCATGGGATTTTCAAGGGAGGAGGTTAACGAGGCCGTGCTGAATAACAAGTACGATGAAGTGATGGCTACTTACTTGCTTCTTGGGAGAAAGCCGCCAGAGGTGAGCATTGCTTTTCTTCCATATTCTTGACCTCATTGACCTCGAGTCCTCCTGCGGTCACTTATCAGCCACAAAGACTAGATTTTATCGTGAACATGTGCTGGACCCATGACAAGGAAGGTCGCCGGTTGCCACATGTTTTCATTTTAATAGCGATTTATATGGCGATAAGATAGACTGTCCTTGGAGTCGAGAAGATACTTTTCTCCCCGTTTAGGACCGCATTTCCATGATCTTATTAGTGAAATCAGCATATAACATCCTATGATGTCATTCTGTGGAATGTTCTGGCTTTGTGCTTCTTATATTTGATTATTATAAGGAAAATAGATAAAGCCAGTATTGGTCCTCGAGAAGGCTTTAGTCAAAGGCGATCTCTTAGGTGGACATAGAAAGTAGATGTGGAGTCTCATACCGATGCAGACCTTAGAGGTGTCTTCAAATCTAATTAATTTCATTTAATTCCATTCTATCTCAACAAGAGACCTCCGAGGTCCTGAAACCTTTTCCTTGTTTGCCCAACAAAAGCTACCACCTTCCACAAAAGACGCCAGTGTGTATGAGCGGTTGAAGTTGTTGCTGCCCGTTATTGAAACGTTGTATCTGTCTGGCGTTTGATTCACAGTTCGAGGGAAGCGAGTCTGTCTCCAGTACCAACCTATGTCAAAGGTCTCGGCCTAGCAGTGACCTAAATAACAGCTCTGTGCCTTCTCCCGCGCACATGAAAGTTCAGAGGAGCATATCAGCCAATCAGAAGCAGAGGCGCTTCAGCGACCATGGTACGTGTCCATTCAGAGAGAGAACGTGTAACTTAGAGTGCAAGCTCTGTGGGACAGACATGTCCACTACTAGTGTCTGTATACCACTGGCCCATATTGTGTCTTCTCTCTGATACGGTATCTGTATCTATGGCACCCAACGTATGGCCCTTCCTACATCGTCTGGAGAGCGCCAGGCAGCGATACGTAACCCGCGGAAGTAGCGTCTTATTTGGTGTTTTCATACAGTGTATAAAAACACTGAAACCAGGGGCCTGGGGGCCAGATGTGATACTCGGAGCCTCTGGGGTAAAAATGGAGGGTCCCCAGATATTATAATAACGCTCTTTGATACCAATGTCTGTCCTCAAATTTACAGCCGGGCCATCAATCCCACCGTCCGTGTCTTACACGAAGCGAGGACAAGCAAACAGTGTTGAAAGTGAGCAGAAAGAGGAGTGGGATAAGAACGGGTCTCGGAAGCTCAGCAGCACTACGGTGGGCTCCAAAGGAGAGGTGGCAGCCAGCCCCCTGACCGGACCAGAGAGGAAAAAGTCTACAACGGGCACAAGTGTAAGCAAACAGCGGAGCGCGGCGGGGACGACCTTTTTGTTGTTTATGTGCAATCAAAAATCTGAAATGAGTAGATTAGGTTTTATTTGATCTCGTTTTACATGCAAATCTATATATTACCTATAAAGTTTGTCCCAACAGGCAACCTAAAGTTGTTTGGCGGGGGGGGGGACACACTTTTAACCCCTTAATGACAAAGCCCGTACTTGTACGGGCTCAAAATGCATTGTTCAATGGTTTTAAGGACCGCCCATTGTCCTTAAGGGGTTATTGTTTCGTTTTTCTTTTATATGACATGGCCATTGGAAAATGACACTTATGCTTCCTGCTTTTTTTCTAAAAAAACAAAAAAAAACAAACCCCAATTAAGCTTTTTTTTTTTTTTTTTTTTTTTTTTTAATTTTGCCGCCGCCTTTATTTTGTAATCAAGAAGGGAAAAATCCTTCTCGATTTACAATAGCGCTGTATGTATCTAAACCCTTTTTGAAGGCCTCCATATCTGATAGCACCACCTCGCTTGGCAGTGAATTCCGTACCTTTATTGCCCTCACTGTAAAGACTGTTCTAGTCTCAGAGGACGACCTCTTGTTCTTTGTACATCTCTGTTAATGAACAGAACTAGAAACCTACTGACTTCTTGCTTCCTTCTTATGTTTTTAGAATAGCCTGTTCCCCGGCAGCGGGATGACGAGAAGAAACACTTACGTGTGTGAACGTACTACTGACAGACCCAATGCCGTACAAAATGGGAAAGATAGCAGGTGCGTGTTTCAATCCTGTCCCCCGGGAAGAATGCCTTCAAATAATGAAGTTGGTAGCCATCTAAACATACTTTACATTATTCAACAGAGCGGTCCTACACAAACTGTCTTCCAGCCCCAAGCGTGGATGCAATCTTTTTGTAACCTTTTTTTGGTGAAAAAATAAAAAAAAATATATATTTTTGGATTATAATAGCATCAGTGGTATCAATCAACTATTTAGTAATTTCAAACCACCAAAACTTGCATATTGTGTAAAATCTTTAACAAGGATAATAACATTTTTTGGACAATTTTCTTTCAACTTACCCTCCGTTCACCCCATACATAGTAGGAAGTTATTAGTGTTGAAACATCATCAGGGGTTTAGTTTCGGGAGTTTGTGGCCCAATTTTGGTATCTTTATGTAGATGGGCTTTTTTTTTTATTTTTTTTTATTTTTTTTTTGCATATCTCCAGTGGAGAGAGAACCATTAAGACATCTGTAGTGACGATATGAGAAATAGGTTTAGAATAGAGGAATATCTGATCCTTGGGTATTAGCGTTAGGAATATTATTACCATATTCATATTTTCTATCAGTTTTGCTTCTGAGAAGCTGGCAGGGGTTTATGGGATATAAACCCGCACGGAGAGCCCATGTTGCCCTCCTAGCATCCTAAAGAGGTCCTGGCCTCACATGTCCTGAACATATTTTTTTTAAAAATCCCTTTTATTGGGGTTTTACAAGAGAAAAATACATTTCATTTGGCCGTACGTTATATCTGCAGAGGATCGATTGGTAACTCTCATCTGCCCACATAACGTCTGAGCTGTCATCTTAACATTTTGATGAAATCATGGCAAGTATCGTGCTTAAAAATAGCACTAAACGATCTATTAGTCAGAGATAATAATGGGTTTCCGATCGGTGAAAATCACAGGTTTATTTAATTAGCGTAGGTGTGTCCTGTTTTATAGAAAAGAGGTTATCTCTGCCAATTAGTTATTTATATATATATATATATATATATATATATATATATATATATATATATATATATATATATATATATATATATACATATATATATATATATATATATATATATATATATATATATATATATATATATATATATATATATATACATATATATATATATATATATATATATATATATATATATATATATACAACTGAAGCATTTTAAGAATGTTAACAAATGTGCTCTCACATTGTGTTTACAGTGGTCACTATGGTAACAGTCTGTAAACATTTTGTGCCATAGTGTTAAAATTAAATTAAATTGACGTAATTCTTTCAGACCAGGGAGGAAGAAACTGAATGAAGATGAGGGTATGCAGGGTGAAAGGGCACCGCCAGTGAAGGGGATACCACATCCACACACACACTTATAGTTTACGCCCGCCATTTAATTGTTTACTAATTTATAGTCACGTTTATATTTTGCAGCTTAACAGAAATGTCTACGGGGACCGCAGCTTCTACGGGGACCGCGGCCCCCTCAACGCGACCTCGCCACCAGAAGTCTATGTCCGCCTCGGGGCACCCAATAAAAGTCACTCTGCCTACTATCAAAGACGGGACCGAAGGCTTTCGGCCGAGGTAATCACAACGAGATTTATAGAGAAGAAAAGGGAAAAAAATGTAAATTAAAAATTGTGATTACAATTTATATTTAGAAATAGGATTTTACTTTTAATTACAATTATTTCAGTTGCTTTTAAATGCTATCTGCTGATATACTCTTGTATCTGTATACAGCAGTGCATCTCAGAGAGTGCCTGCCACTTCCCCGTCTGCCCACAGTATCAGCAGCAGCACCACTCCAGATCGGACCCGCTTCCCTCGCGGAAGTACCAGCCGGAGCACTTTCCACGGAGAGCAGCTCAGGGATCGGCGCACGGCCACTTACAACGGGCCGCCGGCGTCGCCTGCCCACGAGACCAACCAGTTCTCCCATTCTAGAAGGGGGACCTCAACTGGAATCATCAGCAAGATCACCTCCAAGTTTGTGCGTAGGTAGGTATTGCAGGAGGGGGGGGGGGACTTTTTTTTCTGTGTAACAGGGTTTTCTAAGAATTCAGAAGTTATCTTAAGATGCGATTCCTGCTTTCCTTCTGTAGAATTGGTTTCCCGTTCTTGGACGTGGAAATACAAAAATATTATTCTGGTAACCAATTTTTATACCTTTTTTATTAAAATTTTCTAAATCTAAAATTTCCATTTCCATACCCACCAATTTCTTAGACGTCGGTGCTTTAAACACCTCTAATCAACCCATTCTTAATGGGACAGACCTATAATCTGCTCCTTTTAGGTAAATATGCGAGTCTCTGCCCCCATGGCTCTGCATGTTTCACGTTACCCAGTTCAGCCATTGGCACAGACGGGATCTATTCTGAATCCTGCACGTGGGGGAGAACATACTGAGAGCGGAGCATGCGTAATATAGCCAGCAGCGTGACTTTCATACGGCTTCAGCCTTGTAATACATCGAGTATGTGCCCAGGGCCACCTCTGGATACTGCCTGATCCTCTGCTAAAATTATATATATATATATATATATATATATATAATATATATATATATATATATATATATATAATATATATATATATATATGAGAGAGAGAGAGTTAATAAGTGGCCTTTAAATATTAATTGATGTTCTCACATGTCGGGTCCCACAGATATCGGTCTTCCTTTGTAATGTAAGCGTCTGTTTAATTTGTCGGAGCAGGCAGCGTCTTGATTTCAATACAGATTGCTCGGCAGAGGTTCTAAAAGCTGGTAAATGTGCAGCCGGTCAGGGAAAGGAGGTCACTTGCACGCTAGGATAAATATTCTAGATTTCGTAGGTAACCAGAAAAAAAAAAGTGTGAAGGAGTTTTGAAACAGAACATCAACCTGGTTCTGTAAGAAATGAGTATAAAGGTCCACTCCAGCACAGTTTCCATGTTGAATGGATATTGGAGTCCATTTGCATGAAAATTGGTGCTGGCGCTCTTAAGTTATTGATGTTTAAAGGAAAAAAAAAATAATAATAATCTGACACCTCCCCGACTGTCTCTACCAAAAGCAGGAAGCATTCATCAGTACACTTCCTGCACATGCTCAGTGCAACTCCCATTCTAGCCAGAGTAGCAGCATCCAATCACATGTATCACCAGCACCGGTTGCTATTTGCTGTTGGTTTCTGTAGAGGAAGCTGGGGGAGGAGTTAAATGACATAAATATGACTTCCGGGACCAAAACCTGAAAACTGCATCCACGCAAAAAACACTCAAACATGCAAAACGGTAAATAAAAGTAACGTTTTGGGGACTAGCGTTTTTCTTTGAAATATACAAGAATTTTCGTGTTTTAATCAGGAGAGGCTGTAGAACATAAGTTATGTCCTACAATTTACAATTCGGTACACTAAAATAAACATATGTAATGGCATTAAAGTTGTAAAATACTAATAAAAAATATTCTAATCATAATAAAGATGAAAATATATTAAAAAGCCATCTGATGTGTGCCATGGGAAAATCCCTCTCCGTTTAGTAATCTCTCCTCTGATTAAGTGGCAGATTTGTTGAGGCAGCTTTTGTAAGGGTGGAGGGAAAGAAAGATCAGACAGGAACATGATCAGATAATACTGGCGCTGCCACAGGCTGCCACCAGTCTCTGCTTCCATCAGGCAAATCTTTAATAATCTCCAAAGATCAGTGATTGACAAGGAGCCCGAGCTATAGTCATTTATGAATTTACTAAAACCTCTTTAACGCAGAGGCTTCTCGTATATTAATGTATAAATTAACAAACTCTACCCTCTGGTAACCCGCAAGAGGCCGAGCATAGATAAGAAAAAAATGCTTCACTTGTCTCCATATTGCTTTCGGATATGTCGGAGGCGTTGCTAAACTCCTCCCCCTACGACTTCGTTAAACGATAATACAGAACGTCTCTTGATACTTGTTTGTCACCTGTCATTGAATCTGAACCTTAACTTTGTTTTGAGGGATCCGAGTGAAGGAGAAGCCACTGGCAGAACAGACACATCCAGGTGAGGAAGCCGCTATACTTCACTGCGCATCTGGGCTGCTTTTCTGCAGCGACCATATCGTTTCTAACCTATTCAGTGTGTGCACTTCCGCCTCCGGACCATCGCTTAGCTTCTAAATGCTGGTGTTTTTTTATTTCTCATTTTATAAACCTTAAAGGTGCAATCCCACCCCCCTCTCCCCATTTCAACTCGAGTACAAAATTAGAGCCGCGTAACTTTCCTCTTCCCTGTTACAAATCAAGTACAAAATTAGAGCCGTGTAACTTTCCTCTTCCCGATTACAAATGAAGTACAAAATTAGAGCCGCGTAACTTTCTTCTTCCCGATTACAAATAAAGTACAAAATTAGAGCCGCGTAACTTTCTTCTTCCCTGTGGCTTCTCCCACATTTCAGATTATCCCCGCTTGTACACCCACACAGCATATTATTCAAGTTAATGTTGTTTATTTTTATTAATACAGTTTAGATATATATATATTTGTGTTGTATATTCCAGCTGCCTTGTCCTATGGTGTCTGTGGTAATAGCTTTACAGAGGTATTACACGGCTGGAAACAACATCCAGTGTCAAAGGCCCGTGTGCAGTCTGTTAAAACTATGCGGGTAGAGATCGGGAAGCGAGTTATTATTTCCTACTTGGCCCGACATTGGTATTCCAGGGAAGAATTGTGGAAAATAAAGGAAGTTTGCGCGGGTTGGATTAGGTGGAGTGTAGATGCTGAAAAATCTTTTTTTTTTTTTTTTTTTTTTAATTAAATGAAAGTAATAATAACACAACTGAAGCATGGTTTCCAGTAGCGGCTTCAGTTACAGTGTGATTCTACTTTTAATACGTTTACGGGAGACCAGCAATTTTCAGCTGGGCTGATTTCCCGTGACTATGTTCAAGAGATGTTACCGGTGACACCACGTGTTAAGCAGGGTGGACGCAAACGTGGTAAATCTGCATTAACTGCAGATGTTTGATATCAACTTGTTTCTTTTAACATGCCTGCCTAAATCTCAATTATAAACCCAGTCCCTGCATACCCTTAATTTTTTTTAAGGGGTCCAGATTGGGACACTTTTGTTGGGGGGGGGGTGCTATAGGCAGGAGGGTAGGACCAACCACCTTGCCTTAAGAGCCACCATGCTGTACTTGGATGGAGCACAGATCTCCAACAGTTTTACAGCTTCCTGGGCCGGTTATGGGAGACCAGAAGGTCTCCCCAACTGACTTAAGACTCCCGTTGCTCACGAAAGAGGGACAGCTCGGGCTTTCCGGTGAAAAATGGCGTGGTTTGGGAGTTATGGTCTATAGTTATGGTCTATACACGGTTCCTATGATTCTAGTCTTACCGCGGATCACAGGAATTTCAGTGCCACGAAAACCGGTTGTCTATCTCTGCTCTACAGCGTGAAATGTAGCCTCCTTCCCCCCAACCACCCATCGGCTACACTGGAGCTCTACGTCCGGAGCGCAGCGTTTCACGGGAAAGTTGTTTAGGGATTGCACCTTTAGGAATATAATTCTGACACTAATCACGTGTGATCTGTCTGAAATAACGCGCTTTTGTTTGTTTTTGCTTGGAATGGCTGCGTCCCTTTAAAACAGAGCTAGCAATCATGTAGCTCATCGGCTTTTGCTCTCTGTCACGAGGACATCTTTTTAAAGGGACAGTAACTCATATTTAATCGTTACGCATTTTTAATAAACGCTAACGTCGTGCATTTACTCCAAACATAAACCCTGTGTTATTCGTATGCTTTTCTGCTCGGTGCTTCCCTGATCTTAATGAGGGGGTCGCCATTGTGTGCATTTCCTGTAATGTGATGTCATCGAGAAGTATACATGGGCCTTCCTTGGTGTTACCGTAATCAGACTCATCATTAGCTATAAATTATCCCACAATTTTTATAGATTTAATATAATTGACGTAATTAAAAGAGAACCGCCATTTCTACTCCTAGACTTCGCTTTACATTGCTTGGGGCCATTGATTGCATTTCTTCCTGCAGGAGGGCTGAGCTGGCCCTGCGTGATGCATGGTTCAATGGGTACGTAGACTCGTTGATTTAACCATACATGATACGGGACCAGCCAAGCACTTTTTTCACAAGGATCGATCCTTCCGTAATATATAGTGAAGTTTAAGAGAAATAAATCCCAGAATTTTTAAAGCAGCGATTTGGCTGTTGCTATGGAAACACAATCTCTACGGTTATTGTAGCACTTGGTAAATTCACCCGCCGGCTGCAGAATTGCCCGCGGTTATTTCTTGTTATTGTCCTGCCCGCTTTAAATGCCCATTTATATATTCCTGCACGTATGGATTTTGCTGATCTCACAGATGATGTCACTAGGAGATGAGCAGATTTTATAACTTTTCTACATTGTATATATTACAGATTAGTGCATATACCATGTGAGCAGCTTCCTTCTTAGAGCTGCATGATTATTCCTCCCCATTAAGTTACCTTGTCCTGTGCTAAGTTACTGATAAAAGCTATGGATAGTAAATTCATGCGTCGTGTGGGGGCTTGTTATGTTATCTCTGTGTTAAGCGTGTGCGTCCTTGTATTTCTGTAGCTCAGTCTGATGGGTGCGAGAGCGCAGCTGACGTAAGAGGCCGATACTAACAAAAAAACGTATTCCTGATAATAAATAGTCACGTTTAATAGTTCTAATTATTAAACCAAATAAATGGGATTATGAGTCTTTTAAAACTAAGCCTTTTCCTTCCTTTTTATCAGAAAGCATCCTTGTCTGTATTCAGGGAAGATGAGCCGTTTAGGTGATGATTTCGGGGGGGACCAGAGAGAATCTGGGACTCCGTATTCTGTATCCCCTTTTAATGCCGCGTCCCCCTTAAGGCAGGAGTGAGTAAACGGTTATTAAACCCTGATAGATGTTACCAAATAGGAAGCCAATTTTTGGTCCGTTTCGGGCGTTTTGCCCCTCGTTGCTCTTCAATGTATCCCATTGTGTGTTTTTCGGCTGCCCCCCGATGCAGTTATTATTAAATCTCATTTTATTAGTTTTAGATACATACCATCTGTTATCTTCCAAAAGCTACCGGCAAATCCTGAGAGCCGTGTGGCATGTGCCATGGGGGGCTCATCTGCGGTGTAGTCCACGGACCCCGCTTCTAGGGCCCGTGCATGTGCTTCGAAGGAGGAGGCTGTGCTTTGGCCCAGGCCGTTGGTGTCATAACTAGACTGGAATTTGTTTAATTGGAGAAAAACGTTTTTGGTATAGAAATGGCACGAAACTTCCACCGATAATATAATTTTTGATATTTATAAGAAATATACAATTTATTGGGGTTATTTGATAAAAGTAGTACATTTCCTGATTTGGTTTGTTTTCGCTCCTCAGGAGTACATCCGGAGAACCTAAAGAGAGAGAAAGAGAAGACCAGAAGGATTCCAAGCCGCGTTCTCTGCGCTTCACCTGGAGCATGAAAACGACCAGCTCCATGGACCCCAACGACATGATGAGGGAGATCCGCAAAGTCCTGGACGCCAACAACTGCGACTACGAGCAGAAGGAGAGGTTCCTGCTCTTCTGCGTTCACGGAGACGCCCGGCAGGACAGCTTGGTCCAGTGGGAAATGGAGGTGTGCAAGCTGCCGCGCCTGTCCCTCAATGGGGTGCGCTTCAAGAGAATATCCGGGACCTCCATCGCCTTCAAGAACATTGCGTCCAAGATCGCAAACGAGCTCAAACTGTGAAGCAACAACTGAAAAGGAATGTTTAGCGTAACCTAGAACATCGGAATGTACTGGAGGATCCTATGCCGCAAGGGCGCAAACTTGGGCAACGTCGACCAGTAAAGGGACTCTTATTACCCCTTGGCACGTGAGCCTTTTTTCCATACGGATGCCGCCCTGACGGCAGTAAGGCCTCACGTCGCTATAATCAACTCTACAACTCAAAAAAACAACCAGTCTGTGACATCACGTGTACAGCGGAGTATCTAGAATGTTCTGTTTCGGTTCTACGTTCATAGAATTGTATCATAGACGACAAATTGCTTACCGCAAGCGGATCTTGTACAGCTGGGGTTAAGTTTCCTGTACAGAGATCGTCGCTCGTCGTTTTTGTTCTTCCTCGTTTGGTTTATGGAGACGATCATTTTATTTTTACGATGTAACGTTCCTTCAAAATCTTCAGCGGAAAGGAAGCGGTTTGTTGTCGCAGCCGTAGGCAATTATTATTATATATATTTTTTTTAATTATTATTATTTACACAAACGCTCCATTACGGTTATTTATAAGCTGCATCACATCCCTGCTGTACTTTAGGGGTCCTTGTCGTGAACCCTCCAATGAGCCTTTCATGCAAATGATCTCTTGTATGTAAATAAACGCATAATTAGCTGTTCCTTGCAGTATTTTAGAGGGAGAAGTATGATCATGTTTACAGTATTAAAAAAAAAATTAAAACAAAAAAAAAAAATAAGATTTACAGGCCAGTTGTAGAATTTATCATCCATAATGTTAACATTGTAATTCTGGGAAATCTGTTTTTATCCCGGCATCGTCCAAATTATTAGAGAATGTAAAACTACAAATAAGTAGAATGTAGTTAACATTTTCGTTGTAAACTTTTTGTTTACTTGTTAACGGGCGCTTTTGGCAGAGCGTATGCTCGCACTCCCACGATGCATCGTTCAGGAGCCGCATCCAAATGACGGCTTGTGGATATTGAGCTTTGTGATCCGTTCGTAGGCAGCCAATGGTCTATACGTTCTTGATCTATACATTTGCTTAACTGTTTGGCCAGCACAATGTAGATAGATACCATTAAAAAAAAAAATGCAATTATTTGAGGACTTCCGTTGAGAAACAATAGTATTGATGCCAGCTCGCGATGCCGCAATGCATTACTTACACTTTGAGGGTCAGGGTCGCACGGCCTATAATATGCTGGAAGATCGGAAAAAGGAGTAATAGGGGGGCATTTATTAAATTCTGTGGGCTATACCTAAATATACCCCAGAGACTCATTTTTTTCCTCTCTGAGTCCCTTATCTATCTGCCCACATTCCTGCCCGTATAGACAGGGGCAAGAAGGTCACAAGAACCATAAGATGAAGCTAGGATGTGACTTGTGTGTATAACCAGTGCTGATCGCGGTGTTAATTTAAAGGTACAGTACATTATTTAACATAGAAACACGGTGCTTCGCTTAACGTGGAGATCTTGGAGCCTGGCGATGCAGAAAAGTCATACACAGATGTAGCCACCTTCCTGCCCCAACAATATATTATTGCACCCAAAAAATTTTTTGCGCGATTACTGGAGGATTGCTTATCTGCTTTTGGGTTCTGAAGATACCCTTTTTATTCTGAAAAATAATTTTAAATCCTTGCTTAAACCTATAAAAAAAAATAGGGGATTGTTTAATGTCATTTATGCAATTTCTGCCTTTTGGAATTTAAATGAACTTTGTCATTTTCTTTTTTTCCATAAAACATTTAAATGTCAGGATTTTGTCCTTGGACCTCAGTGCTCTCTCCCCTATAGATTTTTAGGCTTCTTTGGCAAATACTTTAAAAGCCAGGCATTTATTGCTCAGTGATCATATTGTCCCTTTAATTTCACTTAAAAATATTCAAATTCTTATCTGGAGCATTAGTTATTAAAAATAAAAATAAAATAACCCTGAAACCTCAAATACAGTCAATTATGATGAGATCTGAATCCCCCTCCCCCCCCGATCTGCTAGAGGATTAATATTTTCTATAATGTATATGTATGTATATATGGCTTTGCTGGATATATATATATATATACATATATGCGGCTAAGAGTGATCGTACCTATAACCTGCACCCCACCGGAATTGAAGGGGGGTTTACTTGTTGACTCCAGGCAGGGCCTGAGAGCGTCCCCTTTGTAAATCCCCCCGTTCTCGACACTTAAAGCAACCGAGCACGTAATTACTTATTCATGCGCACGTGGTTGTAGAATTTTGTTCTCATGTATCCAGCGCGAATATTTTATCCTATCTCTCATATTTATTCCAACTCATTATTGCTTGTAATGTGACGCTTTTTAATAAGTGATCCCCGGGGAGAAAAAAAAAATCTGTATAAATATATCATTTTATTATTATTATTTTTTTTTTTTTTTTAATTATTAAAACAGGAAAACCACTAGTGCTGGTACATTTTAATAAACGTGTTATTTTGTACAGAGCTAACCTTTTCGGAGGTTGATTGTGCAATGTTAATTAATGTTGTATAGATTGTAACCAATGTGTGGGCATTGCCCCCATCCGCACACTTTTAAGAAATCGGTCCGTCAGAAAGCCGTCAGTTCTTTTCAGAAACGCAACCGAAGCTGTGATCAACCTATTTCTTTGTTGATTATTGTTTTCTTTTTTTTTTTTTTTTTTTATTATATATATATATATTTTTTTGTTTTTGTATTTGCCATCAATTTCTGAAATGGCTTCCTGGTTGAAATGGACTTTAAAAAAAAATCCGTACTGTACTGTGTGATGTAACTTTATTTTATTTTCTAATGTTTCAGTCAACAACAAAAAAAAAAAAATGGAAGTGTATTGTTGCCTTAGAGAAAAAAAAGGGTGATTTCAAATATTAAAAAGAAAAAAAAAAGTTTAGCCTCCCCCTTTTATCTAGTGTACTTTAATGACATTTTGATGCAAGATATTCACTGCGGTGCACTCTATTAAAACCTACTTGAACAGTTCTCGTAATAAAGTTTTTGCCATTTGATGTTTTGAGAGGTTTTATCCGATCAACGGGTTCTTCCTAATTCTTTCCCATATTTGCCAGAAAGAGACAAATCACGTTCTTTAGTCTTTTTGGTTTAACCCCTTTAGTAGTAGTGGGTTTTTTTTTGTTCGTTTTTTTTGAGTACCTTAAATAATGGATTTTTGTTGCCATTTTTTACCTTGCAGTCAGACATTCATGTTATAACGGTGCACCGGTGCTCAAGCCGCTTAAGCTATCATTAGGAGAAACCAGCTTCTGCTCCCACCTGATCCAAAGGTTGGCTGTACTGGTACCTCCTAAGGGATATCTTGGCACACCTAGTATGAGGGTACCAGCATGTATATAGGGACATGAAGGGGTTAAGAACCATCTTAAAGCTGCTGCTCCATCTAGGATGCCTCATAAAATATCCCCAACGTATCCTTGTGTAAAGAGAAGTAAAAAAGCGAAACCTGTCTGCCCTTTTATTTTCCTCCCAAATGCACCCCATCGCCTAAAAATTCCATTGTAATGTTTATTGAGATACTGGTGCTGCTTAGAAACAGAGTCCTGTCATTCTTCCAAAGCCTTCCTCTGTGTTGCATCGCAGCAGTCTGACCCCCTGCAGACAATGTCCTGTGATGTCAGGAGGCAGAGCAGTGCAGAGGGAACAAAATAAAAGGCTCCGTTAAAAAGTTTTCAACGAGAATCTACAGAAAACGACATTTTAAAGCAGGAATAAGTTTATTTAACATGCAGTAGGACATCATTTAAGAAAGAAAACATCTGCCCGTTTCTCCTGCTGTAAAGACTCGAACCTTAATCAGTCGCTGTTCTTGTCTTAGATTCCGGAGCCATATGCCATATCCCAGGGGTGGGCAATTAATTTTCCCATGGGGCCACATGAGAAATTGGAATGGTTTTAGAGGGCCAGACCTCTACAAACTACAAACTCCGAAGCCTTGTCCATTTTGTTAACTTATGTGCTGTTTAATAAAGTTATTCAAGCCTACGTCATTGGTAGAGGTGCTTGAATAAGTAAGGCCTGAATAACTATTAGCACAGCACAGAAGTGAACAAAATGAACAAGGCTTCGGAGTGCATACCGTATTTTTCGCTCTATAAGACGCACCTGCTGATAAGACGCACCTAGATTTTAGAGGAGAAAAAAAAGGAAAAAATATTTTGAGCTAAAAAATGGGCTAAAATATTTATTACAATAACTGAATAAGCTATGAACACAGTAAGACACACGCAGTAAGACACACACAGACACAGTGAGACACACAGACACAGTAAGACACACACAGACACAGTAAGACACACACAGACACAGTAAGATACACACACACACAGTAAGACACACACACACAAACACAGTAAGACACACACACACAGTAAGACCTCCCTCCCTAACCCCCCTTCTCAGTATCTCCCCTCTAACTCCCTAACCCCCCCTTCTCAGTATCTCCCCTCTAACTCCCTAACCCCCCCTTCTCAGGATAACCCCCCCCCCGCCCCGGTCACTTACCTTAAAACAGGAGTTTAAGGTAAGTGACCGGGGCGGGGGGGGACACCGGACTCATTGGTGAGTCACCAGGACACTCTTTGCGGGCCGGTCCGAGCTATTCAGCGGGCCGGATGTGGCCCGCGGGCCGTGCTTTGCCCAGGTCTGCCATATCCCATATCCCATGCACATTCCCTCAGTGTATTAGCCTCTGCCACTTCTGCTGGGAGGCTGATCTACCACCCTCTCAGCAAAGTACAAATTCCTTAACTGTGATCTATGACCTGGTTTGTAATGCATAATAAAAAGTCTTAGTCATAAGTACCTTTTAATGCTCGTCTTGTTCAGTGTCGACGTAATAAATGAATCTGATGATCAGCTTTCCAGCGCAGGGCTGCAGCAGGTATGGCTTCCAGCTGCCTGACTTACAATGTTCTATATAGAATATGCCTCAAAACTCAACTTTAACTCCTTCAGGACCAGCGCTATTTTACACTACAGCAATTTTTATACATTTTCTTGTGAGATTTTTTTTATTTTTGTAATCTTTGTACCTAACCCAAACATTATCTAACAAATTCCCCCAATAACGGACTCCCCACAACAACTAAAACCAATTAAATATAAAATAAAAACAAAAACGAGCCACAAAGGGCTGCCAGGTTTCTGCCTGTCACTAGCCATTGTCCTTGGTTCTCAAAGGGTTAACATTTAGTGGGTTTTTTTTTTGGGGGGGGGGGGATTAGTTCCACTTTTAATTTTCGGTTAATAAAAGTTGGTCTAGGCGCCAGAAGCTCGTCACGAGGTCCGGCTCCCCGGCGTGGAATTTATCCGTCTTTTTGATGGGATTACGCAGGACTAATCACATGGGGAGCGCTTGCTTTGTAGCTCCAGTGTTTGATTTTTTTTATTTATTTCTTTATTATTTTTTTTAAACTTTTCTAAAAATTTTTATTGATTTCTTCCACTTTTTTTTTTTTAAAAAAATCATTAAATTAACACCGGTTTGTAACATTTAATGTATATCTGATGTAACATTAAAAATGCAGTGTTGGTCGTGGACCCTCCGAAAAGCTGCAGAGGCGTCTTCTCAAAGTAATGCTTTGCTGAGATTCTGGCGCATGTACGAAATCGGTGTCACAGAATAATTGCGTGATGCCGAGGGACACATGCTAAGGGTCACGCGTTTAAGTGAACAGTAAACTCTGTTTTCATTTTATTAACATTCCTCCCCTGATGCCCCTGTTTTGGAGGAGCTCAGAATGTGCGCGGGGTAAGAGTGTATCACGGTGTTCTATGGTCCTAAAAGTCACCATAATGTGCACAGAAACAGCAGGAAATTGGTTTATTTCCATTGTGTAAGTAAAACACATGATTATGCTTTAAATGCTTTAGTTATAGAAGTACTGAGGTCTTGTTCCATCTTAATAAGAGACCTTTGAGGTCCCAAAAGCTTATAGAACTTCATATCTTTTTTTTTCTACGATGTCCCGGCTTCGACTAAAGAATCTATTTTTTTGTGGGTTAGTGCGGTTATATCAACTTTTCTTAACGTACTAGAGAGAGCAATTAATATTTTTGTGTTGGTTGGGGGGCAGGAACCGGTTGGTCTGACACAATTGGGGCTCTCTAGGAAAATGAGAAATCTGTCCCCAAGGCCTACCAACTGTGACATTAACCCTGGCGTTACCGGCTCGTGGGAAGTGTGATACTTTCCAGTACCGTGACACAGAATTTTAGGGCATCGGAAAATTGCCCTAAATGTGCCTAGACTGTAAGCTCTTTGGCTCACACAGGGCAGATAGCTGGTGGCTAATAGGCCTGTGCACTAACCAGTTGGGTCAGCTATATTCTGGCCCTTCTATTAGGGGCAGGAACACCTTACAAATCCTTCCACTTTTGTTTCCATTCAATTTCAGAACTTCAAGACTGGAAAGTTGCTGAAACAATTTACACCTCATTGAAGGGTTAACGGTCCTTTTGTAGATCTCAGATCTCTAGGACTGAATAAAAACAATCGTTGATGGAGAGGGGATATCCTGTCCAAGATTTTGCAGATAAAGTCTTCTAAAAGTAGGAGGAAACAATGTGCGGAGACCCCCACCGTGCTACAGGACAATACATGTTGTCATTACAACAGCAGGGGGCAGGAACTAGACAGTCCCTGGGGACAAGGGGTTAAAGGGCTGGAATTGCAGACGCCGCAGTACCCCTGGTTTACCACTAGATGGTAGACGAGAGCAGACACATTCCTATACAGAAGCAGGCAAAGTCCAGGCTTATTTACCTGCTCAGTGCAGCCACAACCAGATGAGAAAAGGCAGAATGGCTGGGGGCTCCAAGCTCAGAGGCAAAAAGAAAAACAAGTATGGAAAGCTGCCCCCAGAGGAAGACCAAGGGACCCCATTACAGGAGAGGGACAGGGTGAGCAGCCCACAGCAGGAGCCCTCTGAGCAGCCAACGCAGTGCAAAGCTCCCAAGGGCAAGAAAAAGAGGAGCAGAAAGAAGGTGCACCTGTCCCCCCTGCCTGACAGGTATGACCCCCTGGAGGAGGGAGTGGAGGAGGCTGAGAGCAAGGAGGACAAGAAATACAAGAGGAAGCAGAAAGTGAAGAAGTATGCCAAGGTGAGCAGGGGGAATGGGGGCAGGTGCGGGTCGGCAGCTTGCTACCCCAGGGGCAACTACCAAGCCACAACACAATCCCTAATCAGCACAGAGGTCTTGGTAAATATAGATATGCAGTCATAGAGAGCTGAACAACATATGCCTACATTGCAGTACAATACATACTCATATACTATGATACTATATATATATCACAGCAAAGTATAAATAAAGCATTGGAAGGTAACATGCTGACATATAAAATGTAACAAAACATAACAAGGTGCATGGATATAGGCAGTAACCATGTAGATCACAATGTGAGGATATAGCCAGATATGATATATTGTTGCATAGCATATAAGGTAATATACCACAGGAGCATTACCTAGAAATGTTATATTATTTAAATTAACATAAGGATAATGTGCCGCTATATGGAAAGTAACACGATGTTTAGGGGGTGGCCGTATAGAATTTGACTCACACAAAGGTATGTATGTCTCTAGAGAGCATCTGATCTATCAGTACTGATCCATTGGCAACTCCGAAAAATGTAAATATATAAAGTTTTTTATAGCGCCATTATATTCCGCAGTGCTGTACAATGGATAAACAGTCCATAAAAAGTAGTATATAACAACAATTTGATTTACAAAAACAATAGGTAAGGAGGGCCCTGATCCAACAAGCTTGCGATCTATCCACCCAGGTTGTCTAATCCATACAATAGGTGTAAATAACAGGATATCACACATATAAGGTGCAGATATGCTTAAGCGATAGTCAAGTTAATGCAGGACCTGCAGGATAGCGTTTCCTATGGATCCCCACATATGGTCTCACATGCTTTAGTGGATTTGCCCCTTTATTTTCTGGGGACGCAGCTTTTTCTTGAATATTTTCCTGCTTTTATATGGAGACTCCGGGAGAATAAACGCTGCTTTCCGGGGAAGCATTTGGGGCAACTCGAGAAATCACACACCTGGTAGCCATACATTACAATGCGGTTTGGCGTCGGCTATATGCCAGGACACCACCCTATAGGGGGAATATTCTAGCTGACTGGACCCTGATACCGGGAGCAAAGCACCGATCGGACTGCGTGATCCAGGAGAATCTACCCCAGTAATTGAGTAAAAGCCCCGAGACTAGGGGGCAAACATTGGGGATTAGAACTGCTAAGGAGAGCGAAATGCCGATGAATGAATTAGAAGCAGGGGCTTAACCCCTTAATGACAAAGCCAATACATGTACGGGCCCATTGTCCTTAAGGGGTTAAGACCCCTGATTGCGGCTGTGAATATAGAATAGCAGGGGCAGTTCTCATGCATGTGGCCGGTCCAGTTATTGGTTCCCCGGTGTTGTGTAAGTGGGTTGACACCTTTAATTACACGGCCGTACCGGTTAGATCGGTTTTCGGATACGGTTTCTGTTTACGATATGAAAATTAAAGCGTAAAGTCCCCTTATCGGGTATTTCTTTTAATGGGAAGTGCTGTTTGTCCAATATTTCTGTTACGGCGTTATAATCTTATCTGTGTAAAGCCTCGGCATCTTTAAATAAACACCAAATAGTCCCTGAGGAAGCGCCAAAGAACGGAAAGGGAGGTCCACGGGAAATCGCGAAGCAGAGACTTCAAGAATAATTTCCCATATCCTACAAATCTATACAACAACTAAATAATCTGTAATGGGATTTACATGTGCCTAGACTGCTTTACTTTACAGAGAGGGTGGTAGATGAGTGCCCTTTCTCTTTACTGCTTTGCAGCCAACCAACAATTTAACATATTTAATATAACCCCCCAGTGCTGTATACAGTAATATAACCCCCCAGTGCTGTATACAGTAATATAACCCCCAGCGCTGTATACAGTAATATAACCCCCAGCACTGTATACAGTAATAACCCCCAGCGCTGTATACAGTAATATAACCCCCAGTGCTGTATACAGTAATATAACCCCCAGTGCTATATACAGTAATAACCCCCAGCACGGTATACAGTAATATAACCTCCCAGCGCTGTATATAATAATATACTCCCCAGCGTTGTATACAGTGATATAACCCCCCAGTGCTGTATACAGTAATATAACCCCCAGCGCTGTATACAGTAATATAACCCCCAGCGCTGTATACAGTAATATAATCCCCAGTGCTGTATACAGTAATATAACCCCCAGCGCTGTATACAGTAATATAACCCCCCAGTGCTGTATACAGTAATATAACCCCCAGCGCTGTATACAGTAATATAACCCCCAGCACTGTATACAGTAATAACCCCCAGCGCTGTATACAGTAATATAACCCCCAGTGCTGTATACAGTAATATAACCCCCAGCGCTATATACAGTAATAACCCCCAGAACTGTATACAGTAATATAACCCCCAGCACGGTATACAGTAATATAACCTCCCAGCGCTGTATACAGTAATAACCCCCAGCACTGTATACAGTAATATAACACCAAGCACTGTATACAGTAATATAACCCCCAGCACTGTATACAGTAATATAACCCCCAGAGCTGTATACAGTAATATAACCCCCAGTGCTGTATACAGTAATATAACCCCCAGCGCTGTATACAGTAATATAACCCCCAGCGCTGTATCCAGTAATATAACCCCCAGTGCTGTATACAGTAATATAACCCCCAGCGCTGTATACAGTAATATAACCCCCCCAGCGCTGTATACAGTAATATAACCCCCCCAGCGCTGTATACAGTAATATAACCCCCAGCGCTGTATACAGTAATATAACCCCCAGCGCTGTATACAGTAATATAACCCCCAGCGCTGTATACAGTAATATAACCCCCCAGCACTGTATACAGTAATATAACCCCCCAGCGCTGTATACAGTAATATAACCCCCCAGCGCTGTATACAGTAATATGACCCCCCAGCACTCTATACAGTAATATAACCCCCAGCGCTGTATACAGTAATAACCCCCCAGCACTCTATACAGTAATAACCCCAGCGCTGTATACAGTAATATAACCCCCAGTGCTGTATACAGTAATATAACCCCCAGCACTGTATACAGTAATAACCCCCAGCGCTGTATACAGTAATAACCCCCAGCGCTGTATACAGTTATATAACCCTCCCAGCACTCTATACAGTAATATAACCCCAACACTGTATACAGTAATAACCCCCAGCACTGTATACAGTAATATAGCCCCCAGCGCTGTATACAGTAATAACCCCCAGCACTGTATACAGTAATATAACCCCCAGCGCTGTATACAGTAATATAGCCCCCAGTGCTGTATACAGTAATTTAACCCCCAGTGCTGTATACAGTAATATAACCCCCAGCGCTGTATACAGTAATATAACCCCAAGTGTTTCTTCGTGTTCGTTTTAGTGTCGTGCCCCCCCCCCATTTCCTGAAAGAGGAGGAGGGACTTTGATTGGGTGAGCTGATCTTCGTTTGTCCAATCAGCTCACTCTTGTGACATCATGCATTTAATAACACCTATTAAGTTTAAAATTAGATAATAATATATCTTTAAATAAACATGTGCTCTACTACTATCCTTACCCTCACATTAACCCTTTAACTGTAAGTCTAAGCTTATTTTGAGTTGTTTTACCCTCTTTCCGCATACCTGCCAACAGTCCCAAACTTTCCCGGGACAATCACTTTTTTCAGTCCTGTCCTGTCAAATTTAGGTTGTAGGTAAGTAGGTCAGTTATTACTCAATTACTATATATATATATATATTCAATGTACAAAATGTCAGAAAACTCAGTAAAATATGTAAAAACTTTAAGAATAAAGCCGCCATTCTTTATTTTGTGCACTCGTCGTATCTGAGCCAAGCAGCAGATCTGTGGTCTCTTCTTCCACAAAACCAGGGGCAGGTTGCCCTGTTGAGTGATGAGGTGACAGACTATGACCCTATGATGTCATTTGTAACACCTAATCTTTATTAAGCAGTTATAGCTGCAATTAGGTGAGGTCACAGGTCCAAACTATTTCAAACAAAACTCTCACCCAACGGCTGCGGGAGGCTGATTTCATTATTAAAAAAGAAAAAATATATAAAATGATCAGAACTTACAAATATTTATTTAAAAAATACGATGTTAACACAGTTATTAGATAATATTGTCATTTCCGAACACGTGCTGCCGGTGAGAACGTCCTACTTGGATAGTTTGTGGAGCGATTCAGCACTGGGCTGTGTGTTGCAAGAAATGTAACAAAACGTGTTTCGCAACGTGTAACATTTCACATTCTTGGAGCGTTAGCGTGATAGGTTTGTGTGACACGCTACGCGCATGCATTAAAGGAACCGTCACGTCATTTTTAAACTTTTTTTTATTAAATACCACCTCCCTATCCTTCCTGTACCAAAGCATAGGGTTTGTATTTCTACTCATTGTCTAAACATCTCCATTTATGAACAACGACATTCTAAGGTTGTTTCATTCCACGGGCTTGGCAAAGACAAGGTGGCTTCAGGTTCCTTACTGAACCCGGCTGCAAGGGTTAAATCCAAGGTCTACAAACTCCCAGCGCCGGTGCTCGACCAGCGATGTCAATTCACGGCGTGACAGCATAAAAACGACGACAATTCCCAAAGTCTGGGAGACGCGCCGGGTCCTTGCTGCCCCATCGGGTCCTTGCTGCCCCATCAAGTTATTGCTTAATAGGAGACCTTGTTGGATCTTAATTCCCTCACCTTAAGGGTGATTTTTAACAATTTGCTTTGCCCAAATATCATGTTATTTGGTAATACGACCACCGAAATATCCAATGCTTGGTTTTTGGAACTGGGGTCCATGTTTAAGAACCCATTGTAATATCTGCATTAACTACTTTTATCTACCAAGAACGTCACCCGAAGTTCACCTCTCCGCCTGCATGTTGGTTTGTAATCAAATATTTGGCAGTAACGTGTGGATTTTGGCGGAATGCCGTTTGGCAGAAAGACAGTTTGTGGAGTTCAGTAAATCTACTTTATTCTTTGATAAGGATGAACCGTGAAGGCCTGCAGTTAGAGGTCTTGGCCTCCTCCCTGCTGTTGACTTGTATCCAATAGGACTCAATAGGGCCTGACTCCTTTTAAGAAGGATTAAGAACTCCAAAAAGTGTGAAAAGTGTCTTCTTGACAAAACTAATTCACTATTATTTCCCTATTTATAATGTTCTTTAATAAAATTGTCATGGTAACCCCGTGAGGCTGAGGACACATGGGGTAGATTTGAGTTTGAGAGAGAGGGGCACTGATGAATTCCTGGGGAGACTCCTTGCCTGGCCTATGCCCTCTTTTGTCAAAGTCACCCTGTGACTACGATATTATATAAAAAAAAATTCTACAGTTTTTTTTTGGCAATAAGTTGGAATGGGCTAGTTCTTGAGCATTAGAGAAAGGTACAGGAGGGGCACGTGGTGCGCTCATGACTCGTTTAAAGGTCACACTCTTAGTTGATAAGGAGAGATACTGTGCAGAAAGCGATTCAATTGGTAATCAAAAGGCATGTTGGGAACATATTATCATAAATTACACTTTGTCAGTTATCGATTTCACTTAACAGGCCGACCGTTCCCATTAACAACGGCAACAGAATAACCAGAATAACTTTCAAAAAGAGAAAATTGTTTCTTCTCAGAATTTGTGTGTTTTTTTTTATTTGTTTGTCATAAAGGGGTTAAGAAGTCAGCCATTGAATAGAAATGCTGTATGTTTTAGAACCAAAGAAATAGGGAAACACACAAATTGTCACATTCAATAAACCCCCCCCCCCGCCATTATATAGACCCGGAACTATTATTTAAAGTTAATTTCTCTATATAATAAATTATGTTGTGTATAGTGTCTCCCAACATTTTTTTGTTAGTATTCGTATCAGAATAAAAATATGTTGTGCTGTTTTTTGTTGTTGTTTTTTTTAAAAAAGGGTTTTTGTTTATGCATGATATAATGTTTTTAGGCAGCTCCATGTTGGCCATTTGTTATCCCAAATTGGAGCCCAATGTACCAGACAAACACCCTGATTCCTTATCATACTGCCTGTGGGAAACAATAGAATGGCTCAGTCGTAACCATCAAGGCAGAACCGATGACTAATGAAAGTCTATGGAGGAAGGGACTTCCTTAGCATAGCCATAAAGCATCAGCTCAGTGTGGTGTTTGAGCCGGGAGAGTCACCCACAATTTCACATGACTGACAGCAACGGCGGCCTCCAGATCTGCAGATAAAGGGAGTTTATTGGAACAAAATGAGCTAAAACCAGTTTTTTTGCCAATCCCATCTGGGGGTTACATTAATGTATACAGCGCTAGGGGTATATTAGTGTGTACAGAGCTGGGGGTTATACTCATACCTGGAAACTTTCTGGCTCTGGCTAGTCAGAACCCCACCCTTTGCGGGATGTGGGTAGGAGGTCCCACTGATGTCAGTGGGGGTCCCGTTGACTTCAGTGGGCGATCATGCCGGGCTCGCAGAACATACAGTATTTTTGGAGGGGAAATGGGTGCGGGGAGTGCGGATTGCCCCAATGCCGCTCTCACAACCTGAAGTTTCCCTTTAGTGACCCAGAGAAGTGCCGCCTATAAAGGTAAGTATGGGGGGCTCTCGTCCCAGGCTTCTGCCCGATGTGCCAGATGGCCAGTCCTGGCCTGGTTGTGCCATTAAATAACATGTTTACTGAAAGTTTCTCGTATCGCATTTTGTGTTTAAATAGTTTGCCTGCTTATTGCAAGCAGAAAAAGGCAAATCAGCTGTCATTTGTATCATTCACATCCCAACAGAAGCGTCATAGTGTAGTACTCGAAGTCAACCTGTAGGTGGCAGCAGAATTCCATAATCTACAAACACCAAGCGCTACAATTGACTTTCCTTCTATTACCTTCTTGTTCCAGTTGTAGAACTTCTCATGATTGTGAAACCCTTAATTTACCCAATTTAGTTGATAATAAAGCCAGTTATGAGAATTTTAAATTAAATGTACTTTCATGTTTTTCTATCAATTTATTTTTATGTTAATTTATAGACAAAGACTAATTTAAAGCTTTTTTTTCTCTCCAGAATATGGGCAAAGCTGTCCGGACCGGGTGCCGCTACCTGCTGATTGGAATTCAGGGTTTGGCAAATGCATATATAGCCCCGTTTGGGGTTTCTTCTGTTGTGATATCATCGATGACTCGTTAACAAGTAACACAACCCCTTCCTCCCCCCACAAAAACTGCGTCTTCACATTTCAAGTATTTCAACTACCTGCAAAGAAAATGGACTTTCACAAAACCATGAAGGGTGGCCGAAGCCAAATCCTTATCCACGACACACGGGGTTTCTTTATCCAGCGTAACTCAGGGAAAGTTATTGGCCAAATTCTTTGGACTATATATATATATATATATATACACCACCAAAAAAACTCCATGTGCGAAGGCTGAGATCAACAAAATATTAAGATAAATGATAATACGGATATTGATTTCATCAACCTGTAAGTATTAATTGTAATTAGTACTAGAACGGTCAGTATGGGGCAGAATGCATAATCAATTACCCCACCATATAGAATACCCAGCCCTGTCCTCTTTCTCTTGGCCATGTGCCATTGTAACTACCTCCGCCAGGCTCTTTGGTCTCCACCATGCATCATTCTTGGACGTCTAGAAGTGGCGCTGTGGACATTATTCACCCGGGATACCTGATAAATGGACGCCCGGCTTGCTTTTAGCCCTGGTCGCTAAACAGAGAAACATAAAACATAAGTACAGAAATTGCTTTAAAAGTTTGTAAATGGTCTAAAACTATTCACGGTATCTAAACAGTATTTTCCTAATGTGTTATGTTAATGTGTTATTACAGAGATTTCAGGGTGGGGACGACGACACATAATGGATTAAATTAAGTTGTATTAACTCCTTAATGGCTGGGAATAACATAGAAGCATAGACTTTGAAAGCGGTGACTTGTTTTTATTACTATTACAAAAAAAAGGGACTTTTACTTGTGCCCCCAAAATATTCCCATCCACGTAGACTCGGATTTATTAAAATGCTTGAAAAGTTAACTAATAGACGCTTCTGTAAATTGTATCCCTGCCGTAAAACGGGGGGATCTGGCCTCCAGATGTGTCGCTGCTCAGTGGTTGGAGGTCCAAATGGACCAATCGGGCGATAGATGATCGTGAGGAATCTGCACAACCTCCACGGCAAAAAGTAAAGGGCAACGAGGATCATATATATGCCTGAAATCGGGTTTCGCCTGGAGCCTCCGGGTCACTACAGGGAAACTCTGGGTCCTGGCATCGGAGTTGCGGAGTGGCGGCATGCACCAGTCATCGCCAACTTCCGCTCCAACAATAGTATGTGTCCCGAGACATCAGCGGGGCCACCTAATGACGTCAGCGGGATCATGCATCCCACATGTGGGGGCTCTGGGTAGCCAGGGGCCAGCACGTTCCCGGATGTGATCATATCCCCGGGCTCCTCAGTGAGGGGCAGCAGCTGCGGAGGGGTGGCTGGGGTCATACACCGCTGGGCAGCACCCCCATATCTGACATGATCGTTAAAGTAGAAGGTTAAAGTACGTCGATGAGGGATAGGTGTAGAAAGAAGAGCGAGGGTCGGACCCGAGGTGGTAATAACCTGCGTAGAAGCATGTGCCAACTAGACTAGGGGTATATCGTGTGGCGCTGATTCCCCGGCTTAATACGGAATCATGTTTCTTTCCGGGTTATAATGGGCACCCCTAGGAAAAACACTTTCTTTGGGGCCAAATACTTAGTGGTTATGTATGTGAAAAAACGTTGGCATTAGAGAGAGATTTCTGGAGAGAGTTTTATCTAACTAGTGTTTAAAAAGTGATCTTGTCATAGAATGTTCTTGTCGATTGTGTCCATCCACTTGGTTGCTATGGAGATAAAACCCCTTTTCAAACTTATCACCAGGATTTATTTTTATACACAACTTTTTGGTTATGCGATTAAGTGATTATTTGTTGCTTTGTAGTTGAGTTGCCATCAAGGGGGGTACAACCGGTACTTTTATAAGCGTATGGGGCCTGGGTTAATGGGGGGGCAGCCTCGCTGATATGTCACGGGCCCCCTCATTGGACTCCCTGGACTGCTACTCATGGGCTTTTGGGGCCTGTACTCCCTTACAGACTTTGGAGCCTGGTGGTCCCATTGTGAGAATGGAGTGGGACCCCGGGGTGGCATGGGGCAGGCCGTGGGAGAAACATGTGGCGGCCCTGTCTTTAAATTTCTAATTTCCAATTAATTTCTAATAATTTCTATTTTTAAAAATATGAATGTTTTTTAAAAAAACGCTTGACTGCCGCAAAACGATAGCCCTGGTTCTCGGAGACCCTTAAGCTTAAATAGTAAAGATATATTTCATACATTTATACATTTCAATATATTTTCATATATTTTTGTCCTTCCATCTCCAAAAAAAGTTTGAGGAAATGTAAGTTTTGATGATGTGTTGTTTTCACATCCCTGTAAATGAAAGCTTTAAATATTTGTGTAAAAAATAAATAAAATGTGTATATACTTTAAATAAACTTCACTCGTAATACAATTTTTGTAAAAAACGATATAATCTGAGGTAACATTTCATCCTTTATGTTCCAAAGTATTTTCCAACCTAATGTACCGCACTGACTTTATAATTCGAAGTATGATAACATTTGGGTTTTTTTCATCGAATAATTACCGAATTCAGTATTTCTTAAATTAACGCATGCTGCTTTTAAATATTTAGATACAAGGTGTATGATAAAATTGTTAGTTCTGATAATGCTACTGAGTATATTTAGTAAATAAAGCATTTGTTTTGTTTTTACAATTTGTGTGGTTTTTCACGTCAGCGATTTCTGTGAAATATTATTTTTGTTATTAGACCCCAATATTTTATGGCAAAATCTACAAAAACACTAATGTCGAAACTCTATTTATTTATATGACGTTTTTTTTTAATGAATACATTTTTAAAAAAATGTATTCATAGCGGGTAAAAATACTAACAAAAATCCTGTACGATTTTTATTTTAATTTACAAGTTATCTATCCATCTTTTTTTTTTTAACCTAAAGCTAAGAAATTCCCCACTAACCATTAACCACATTCACTAAAAGCAATAAAAAAATCAACCCCTTAGGGTCAATTTAAAAAAAAAATATATATATATTTTATTAAAAAAAAAATTGGATATTTTGGCCCAGAGAAGCGCTGCTTTCTTACTGTCTTTCTCCAGCTCACGATCACGTTACCCGTCCGTGTGATTCTTTGTAGTGCCCCGAGGTCTCATCGACTGCGATGATGTGGGAGTAATAGGACCTGTGAAGTACCTGGTAAGTCATTGGTTAAAATGGCTTCCAGGTCTCTGCGGTCATCCTATACAGGAGAACAAAGAATGAATTAGTACTTTATAAGTACGTTAATATGTAATTGTTAGCTTATTATACGTACGTTAATATGTAATTGTTAGCTTAAACATGGAAACTGCATCTCCAGAGCTGCAGCACACCACTCTGGTTTCTGCACCAGTTTTGACTGCTTTCAGACGTGTTAGTGTGTATCGTTAGCATGCACGGGTATATGGTGTTAGCATGTGTCAGCGTATCGACTTAGTGGTGCAAGGAGATGATGAGGGCAAATAGCGTATGTGTATATGTGTAAGTGTGCGGTGTTAGGGCGAGTTTGTGTGTTAGTGTGTGTTTTAGTCACGGGGGGTGCCGAAGGTTAGAAGTGTTAAATAAATAGTATTTTGTACTTGGCCTGAATTTTATTATTTAATCTGAAAATTAACCCGACGCTTCCACTTTAAAAAAAAACTAAATCAGCAAAGTTTATAATTAACCGTTAATGTTAGGATATCGCCAATTTCGGATTATTTATTAAACTGACACTGAGAAAAAACATTCACCTCTCACACTGGTTCTTGTTTAAAGGGACACCGCAGGTTTACGGGGAGCCCCCCTAAACAATCAATGCATATAGAAGTTATCGCCGGTTATGTTTTCGTTGGCTCTTTTTCTATCTGGATTCCAGTGTTCTTAACCCCTTAATGACAAAGCCCGTACATGTATGGGCTCAAAATGCATTGTTTTCAATGGGTTTAGGGACCGCCCATTGTCCTTAAGGGGTTAATGTGGAGGAGAAAGAATCCAAAGTTCTCTTTCAGGCACGCATTTCACAATCAGCGTATGTAACATGAGTGGATCTCATGATCGGGACGGATGCCAGATTGAGCCCAGCCTTTATCCCGCCCCAGCAGTTTGGCTGTGCTTGTTGTAAATTAAGTAAATGTTTTGTGATTTTAAAGAAGTACCAGAGGGGGATTTCCTGGGGTCCGAAAGCAAGGCCTGGCCCTCATGGAGAGCGTATCTCGGACACGCGCTGTCCTGCTCTTAGCAGCCGGCTTTGGAGCAGCCGTAGGAGTCACTTGGTTCTTTGTCAGCCGGAGGAAGCGGCGGCTCGTGAAGGTGGGAGAAGTATCGCAGCTTTTCGTGTACCCCGTCAAGTCCTGCAAAGGAACCCCCCTGAAAGAAGCAAAATGCAAAGCGTTTGGCTTGGAGAACGGCAACCTCAGAGACAGGTAACCAACTGGCAAACCCAAGCTGCCGGAGAGGGCCGCTAGGCATTCAGGGAACTGTGGGTCATATGGAAGCCTTGGGACTGCCTATAAAAACCGTCATGGCAAGCGGTAGTCACGTGTGCAAATGCGTGGGGGTTCATCAGAATAGCCCCTTTTGTAATTGCCCTCTTTGCCCCCCAGCTCTTGTTTACTTCACTGGGAATTCTTTCCTGTTTCAAGCAGCCAACACAGCTGTGAAAATAGGGGTAGGGCCACCACATTAGCCATGTTTTCGAGGACACATAATTATGGCGTATTGCAGACCAGCGCGGGTAAAGAGCTGCGCCCCGCAGTCCTGTATCGGCCTGGGCCAGAATACATCACTGACACCCTGCAGCAGGGGTATACCTAGGGGGGGCGTCCGCTCCGGGTGCCGCTCGTCAGGGGGTCGCCGCTACGGCCGGCCCCGGGTGTGCGCCTCTTCAGAGACAGACTATATTGCTCACTGCTGGAGGAGCAGGTCCGATTGGGGGGACACAAAATCAAGAGAGCTCGAAGGTCTGTTCCCTTGTGATGCATGGCGGTTTCTGATGCTGAGCGCTGGGATATGATGTCATAAGATGGTCTACATTTTATTTTTTGGCATTGTGAGGAATGCATATTTTTCAAAATGATTTGTTCAAGTGGCTGCCAAGGACACCGGAGTATCCCTTCAAAGAAATCATCAACATTTTTATTACAAGAATCACATTATTTTCAGACGAAGTGTGTTTGTCACGTAGACGAGTTCTCGATCGGTTATCTTTAGCCCAATCTACTAAACAAACACTCTGGTTCCTTATCATAGGCCTGTGGGGAGCCTTAATCACTCCTGCTAACACACATGCACACTCACGCTTACACATTCTAACACACTCTTATACCGTCATGCTAACACACGTACACATACTCCCCCTCACACACACACTTACACATTCATTCTCACACACGTACACATGTACACTCACACACACATACATACTCCATCTCTTACCCTCTCATGCCTTCTTTCCCTCCTTACCTCACCCACAGCTTCCTCCCATGATTTTACCGCCGGGTCGCAGAACATCATTTATGTGACCCCAGCTGTGTTCTTGCTTCCCTAGGCTGATTCAAAACTGTTAACAAAGGGCTGGTCTGCCCTATGTGAACTCTGTGAAGCCCCAGCCCTAGTCTCACCTCTAACCAGATCATTTAAAAATGAAATGTCCCCCATTGGCTGTTTACGTGTTGAGCGGTGTGATTTACACCCATGCAGTTCTTCTGTAAATCAACAGCTGCCCAAAAAAACTCTTTTGGGTGATGTGGTTGGCGGGAGGACATGTACCTACCTCACCTATCCAGCAACCTCATGATGTATTTGAACAGAACACTGGGCTATGATGTCACATCATGGCACTCCGGTTCAACGCATGAGAAGGTGGCCATGTGGCAGCTTTAGTCGATCTTTCAGCTGACTGGGCGGTCATGGGAGATCCACGAGACAGGGGGCAGATCAGCGGGACAGATCAGCGGGCCAATGCCCATAAAACTAGGACTGTCCCTTTTAAAAGGGGACACTTGGGAGGTATGTATTATAGAAAATGCCTTAGGGTGAGGCAGCCTCTTCATGTACCACAACAAAAAAAAAACAAAGAATTTTTTTTAATAAAATGTGTTAAAATGAGGACAAGAGATGGTTGATATACTGATATAATGTATATATAGGACAGTTTGCGATGGGCTAAATCCACTCGGTTACGTGTTATGCGGCGCGCTTCTTATTTATATTATGTCCCGTTATGTCCTGTTTACTCGTACAGGTGACCCGATATAAATCAATAAATAATAATCATAGTGCAGTAGATAGAGTTACAATGTAATGAAATAGTTGAGCGTGATTATTTAATAATAATAATAATAATAATAATAATAATGTGAATATTAGAATACAGACTTTGGATAATGAGTACACAATTCCAATAGTGATTTTCACTCTTCGCGGTTTTTATTTGCAGACATTGGCTCGTTGTAAAGGAGGACAAAGTGTGTGTTACGGGCCGCCAAGAACCCCGCCTGGTACTGATGACGGCGTCCTGCGACGATACCCATTTAACTCTTTGCGCTCCTGATATGGACGAGCTACACGTTCCTCTAAAACTCTCCGCCAGCAACGAAACGTTCACCTGCAAGTGCGTACCACGGGTCCTTTGTGTAACTTGGTGTGCGGTTTGCCATTTGCTAATGCGTCTTTATCCATTGTCCTTATTAATTACAAAATAATACTCTGGTGTTCATTAACCATTATGGTGCTGTATATAAAGCTGATTGTAGGCTTCACGCGTAACCTGCAGGGGAGGTCATTTCTTCAGCGTCGAGCTGTAAAGGGTTAATGTACAAGTAAGGTTTACCTTGGGCTATTAGCCAACGGCATTAGGCCGGTAATCTTCAACGTATGAGGATATATCGTGTAAAAGAAATTGGTGGGTGACAGGTTCACTTTTTTGTTCTTGATTTTTAGTTTGATTCACTTTCTAGAATTCATGGCAATACGGTCACGGGAAGGGATTGTGGAGATCAAGCTTCTCGGTGGATCACTAGCTTTCTGAAGAGCAGAGAGACTTATCGCCTGGTGCAGTTTGAAGAAACAATGAAGCCAAGGAACCCAAAGAATGAGTATGAAACCTACACAGAGAATGATACGGTGAGTCCGTGTATAAGGAAAGGGAGTTCTGGTCCACTCCCATACAAAGCAGGTAACTGGGTTCAGTCCTTGGTTAGACCTTCCTTTATATTTCCTTTCCTTCTCTTCCTTGAGTTCTTAGTGCATTTTAGAAGCATGTTCTGTAAGTGTACACAGTATCCACTTGTCGTATGTTCCTCCTTGTTTGGACACGTTCTAAATCAGGCAAATACAGCAACACAATATTACATCGTGTCATGATTTTTCAACAAAAATAAAGCCAAAATGGAGAAGCCATCAAAGATGGTATACTTTCTTTTTCACGCAACAGTAAGATAGAAACTGTATGAAACCTATGGGTCAAACAAATGTCGTTTAGAAAAGCAGAAACCTGGGACATCATTGTCAACATAATTCTAGATTTCTTTAGGGGATACATTTATATGGATCCTTTACATTCTTCCAGGTGGCGTATCCAGACCTGAGTCCTCTTCTTCTGTTGTCGGAAGCCTCAGTTGATGATTTAAACACCAGACTTGAGAAGAAGGTCTCTGTTCGCAATTTCCGCCCTAACATTGTGGTGTCAGGGTGTGCACCGTTTGATGAGGTATGCGATGAGATGATTTTTGTTACATTATCGGGTCATTATGAGTGTCATGTGCTAAAGTGATTCGGGTACAAGGTTTGAAAAGTGGTCTTCTTGCCATAGCAAGCAATCTAATGGTCCAGCCAGGCACATAACAGGATTATGGGATTTCTGGTCTAAAAATGAGCGTAAGGTTGTAAGTCCTGTAAATTTTATTAAATTAAATAAAATATTCAACCAAATTTTTGTTATTTGCTTTCATCTTTGGGTTTTGCTTGATTGATTATTCTTTTTACATTTTTTTATTCTTTCACATAATTGATAATAGTGGATTTTTTTTTTTTTACTTTTTATACAACCATGAAAACCATGAAAATAGTTTTTTCTTGATTTCATTTTCATTCATCACCATCTAGTGGTGAAATGAAGGAACAGCTACAAAATGTTTGGCACAATGTTTCTTTCTGTTATTAACATTTTTCATTGTCATTTTACTTACTTACTATTTTTTTTAAATCTTCTTTAGCTGTTATAATCATAGTTTCTGGGTTTATTGTCTTCTCACTCTTAGCTTGGGGCATTTAAAAAAAATACTGAGCCATCTGTTTTCCTGGGTTCAGTAAGAATCTGGTGCTTCTACTGAGTTTGTTAACAAAAAATTAGCATATTTTAATGCTGCGGTTTTTTTTGTGTGGGACGTGCGTGAGCCATAGATTTATTTGCTAATTTGGGGGTTTCATTCTTTCTTTGCAGGACACCTGGAAAAAAATTCAGATCGGCAGTCGTGTGACCTTGAAGCAAGTTATGCCCTGCCCAAGGTCAGTAAGATACCAATAAGCCTGAACAAGTATATATATATATATATATATATATATATATATATCGCTAATAACTAGTAATTACAGTAGCAAAACCCTAATTTACTGATGGCCAGCTTTATTGTTTTGGGGCCCGGCTTCCATATTCCAACTGGTCATTTTTCTATTCTGGGGAGACTAAAACAGTGGTTCCCTGGGGCTGTGGGTGACAAAACACTTGCTCATTATATGAAATGAAAAAAACCCACTAAAACGGTTAATTATTGGAGCGTAATATTTTTGTTTGCATGTTAAAGTGTGATTTTTACTTTCATATTAAACGTTTCTATTAAATCTGAAGATGTATATTCACCACCGTGGATCCTGACACTGGAATCATTGATATGAAGGAGCCACTGACCACGCTACGCAGGTATGTAGATACAACATATATGATAATATATATATATATATATATTTAGTATCCTCTTCCCTGCTTCTCTCATTTATCCAAATATTTAATATTTAGGTGGTATGGTATTTAGAATGATTAATTCCCTGCTGTTTCTATACACATTATCGGGGCTTTTAGGGCAGTAGAACCCTGCGATACCCTCATACCCAGCAAACATTCCGAGCTCCTAGAAAAAAGGGGCATCAAGGGAGAAAAGAGGGCATAAGGGCTCCTGAAGAGGAACAATTCCTCTCTGTGTATAACGAGGTTGATATTTTTTCTGTCTATATAACATTTTTATTTATTTATTGTAAAATAGCGTATTAATTATATTTTATTATTAATAAAATAGCGTTTTATTAATTTCCATATATTTCTGATACCAAACCGTAGTTTTCTGGCTACTCGACCATTAGCCATCTCGCATCAAGCCATTAACCCTTCATTTATTAATTACAATATCTCGTCTCTTCTTTCAGTTATCGCCAATACGAAGGCCCACACAAGAAAGTGTATAAGTCAAATCCTTTGTTTGGACAGTTTGTAAGGATTGAAAAAACAGGTGTCATCAAAGTTGGTGACCCGGTGTACCAGGTCATTTAGTGAATGCCATACCCCCACCCAAAAAAATGATTAATTCAGAAAAAAAATCCTAATGGTGCTATTGAGGCAGATTGTATTATTTCTATATATATATCAACAATGGCTGCTGTTGCTTTCATGAAATCTCAATTATTTTTTTCATGTAGGTTAAATATATACATTTTATACATTTTTTGTTCTTCCGCAGAGGGTTGGAGGTCTCTATACTGCTTGCCGTAGCCCACGGTAGATCTTCCATAGGGCAAGTGGTTAAAAACCCAGTAACATCCCAATCTGAAGTTCAGTCTTTTTTTTTCTTAATAATGCAGATAATTTTGTATATGGTTGCTCCTCTTGCCAAGGGACAAATGTCATATGATGTCATATGATGTCATATGATGTCATATGATATAACCCCGTTGCAAAGGAGCCTGATTTTTGTGTCCTGTCCTGATGGGATAACCTACAATGTTTTTGAAAAAGAGAAAAAAAAATACTTTGAGGCTCCTTAAACAATACATATTTAAGATGTTGACCGTGAATTGATGGCTGGGTGCAGATCTTGAAAAGGACTTTGAATGATAATACAAGAATCTGAAGCCCTAACTGAAAAAAGGGCCTAAAAACGGCCCCTGGAATTTCTCTAGAGACTGGAAAATATAACTAACTGGAAGCATTTTGAGTTGGCACAGGGGGGGCACAACTCCTGTTCTCGAGGGCCACAAAACCTGAATACTATGTAACCGTGCCCGGATACAAGTCGTTTTCATGCATCTTCCATTGAACTGTCTCTGCAAAAATTGGGATGACACAAAAAGTGTGTCGACCCTCAAGGAGTAGAGTTATGCACCCCATGGTCCGTGACGTTAGTAAGAAGACTCCTCGCGTGTCAAGGTCCGCCTAACCTAGAACCCGAATCCTCACCCTGCTGAACCAAAACCCAAGCTTACGCTTAACTCTTCCAAACAGAAAGAGAAACCCGTCTTTTAGGGATTTCAGAAAAAAAACCCTATCTATGGAGTTTAGCAGACAGCATATACAGAGTAGTTAGGTGACTAAATTGACTAATTAACCCTTTTAATGTGATACCATAGCTCATAGAAGCCAAAGAACTGGAAGGACGGGTTCTTTGTATAGAACAGAATCTGACTCCATGCTCAGGAATCACTTCTCGATATTGTATTACATTTCGTATTGAATGTTGTCGCAACGTAATTGCTTTTCTTTCTTTGTTTTTATAAATAAATGTGATATTTTTGCTTGCAGTCATGTGTGTCTATCTCCGTGAGCTGCCTTTCCACAATAATCGTTAGAAGCGGGATCACTTGTAGCGTAGGAATGTGGGAAATAAAGAGTAAAGTCAGGAAACCTTAAGTTGTTAAGACCCTTAACATTCAGTTTTATAAATTTAGCTAAATTAGTGTAAGAAATTTGTGAAACAGACACGGTAAGCAAAATCGTTTGGGACAAAATTTTCATTTTGTTTCTGCTGTGTTTGCTTTCGAGCAACAAATTTTGTTTCCTGTCAGCTTTTTTGGAACGACATTCGGGGGGCATTCCCACTGGGGGGGATCCCTTAAACCTTCTGGACTCGCCTTTCACAATACAATTTTTTTTTTAAAGCCCCCCCACCCCAGAGAGTAAGGACGGCCAAAGAGGTGCAGCAGCAGTAGTAGTAGTAGTAGTAGCAGAGCACTGGGTGTGGGCAGACACTGGCATATGATAAACTCATACAGTCCTGTGGATTGAATTTCCCCAATATTATATATTATACATCTTATATTGTAAACCAATATGTATTTATCAATGAAGAATAATTGATATGACAAAAAGATAATAAAAAATAACGTGTCCACAAATGACAGGTTTGGCTCGTAGCATAAATGGGCAATTGTCGTAATCAACTAAACTTAACTCAGGAGTAATGAGCATCAATCTCAACCTCTGCTAATAAACTGTCTCACACTCCAACTCCCATCAGTCTGTAACTGCGGCAACTGATGTTAAAATGGTGTCCACACACCTATATATCTTATGCTTGTCCCTCTCCTTGCAAATGCTGATTGGCCTGAGTGAAAAAAGTAAGGTAAAACTCCCACGGGTTGTTGGACCCATCAATCACAGCCATAACCATCAATGAGACCACCCCCTATTTTTTAGTTATTGATAAGTACCGTCCCCCAAACAGTCCCTCCGACAAGTCTAATGCGAAGTGTCATCATGCTGCGTTTTGTAACACCGGGGTCTATTCGCTGAGTGGTCAAACATTAGCAAAACAACTCCCAGAGTCACTAAATATTTATATCTTTAAACTTTGCTAATTACTGGCAAGGTCGTGCGAGGTTAATGAGAACTCACATGTCCTTGTCTGAAACTCACAAAATTCCTCCACCGATACACAAGCAAAAATAACAAAATAAAAAAATAAATGGGATCTCCAGGAGCCCCTATTTACCAAGGGCAGTGGGGTGGGGGTGTTTTTACCATGTGACATCATAATAAAACATTTCCTTTATGAAATTCACGTCTACAGCACACACCTTTACTATGTAGCTGCCAATGATCCACTTACATGGAATGACTCTTCAGTCCCTTCTGCTGAATAAAAATGAGGAATGCCAATAGTGCAGCCCTTCTTCAAGACCTGGAGAAATAGAAATAGATTGTCTTCTGCACATCCCTTCGGCTTTAACCCCTCGTCCGCCTAACAGCACATCTTGACCTTGTGATGGACTCATGTTGAAGGACCAACTATTGCACCGAAGGCTTCTGTTGAGACAAAGGGGCATCATGTTTTAGGAAACGTGTGGCGCTGCATTTTATGTCTTGTTGTGGGTATATTTCTTAATGTTGCTTCTGTCAAGTTCTGCGGTGTTGGCTTTTTCTCTAGAAGCGTCTGTAACTTTTCTATACAACCAGCTAAACCCCCACGTCCAAACCATTGCTTTCTCGCTCCACTCATGCAGAAAAAAATGTATTTTTGTAAGAATTTTCAACAAAATAAAATATTCTAAACATTTACCGTTAAAAAAAGAGAATGTCGCCGGATTGAGTACTGTACATATTCTCGAGATAATACTTTTTTAGAGAATTTTTTTTTTTTTTTTTTATTACTGAGCTTAACAGTGGAATGGAATTTTACAAGGCTCTCTCAAAATATTAATATTTTTTTTTGTAGAATTTTCCATGATCATTTAAAAGGCAATTAAACATATACAGAGAGGATCGCTGGTATAATAACATTGTGACAGTAATTGGCAAATATTTTTCTTTCGCGTAAACAGCGGCAGAGATAATTTCTCAATGAGCCGAGATTTCATAGAGTGGTAGGGTAAATATGTCACAAATCAGAGCAGTTTTTCTGTTGCTATTAACGCTTGTGCAGTGTTACGTTTCAGGTCATTGTGTAGAATATTGTGAAGGGTCCCATGGATCACTCGCTCCATCCCACCAATCACGTCTGGAAAACCCAGCTGGAAAAGCGAATGACCAAAAGGTATTTCAATCAACCCTTTACGTGCCAAAGAGGAAAACGATCCCCAGTCTGTTGATCGCTCGGGAGGGAAAGGGTTAGTCTCCCCGTGACCCTGTTTAATTTTATACAAAGGCGTCCAGTTCGAATGTTTAAAATAATTCAGCCATTTTTGCAATTTCTTTAATTTAATGCATTTTCCTAATACGCTTTATAATTACTCTTGAAAATACATATGAATCATTATTAACCCCTTAATGACAAAGCCCGTACATGTACAGGCTCAAAATGCATTATTTTCAATGGGTTTTGGGACTGCCCATTGTCCTTAAGGGGTTAAAGAAGAACAAATGATCAAGCCCACAAGCTCATCTGCCACATCAAGGCACCCCATGGCTGGTCCCTTCTTGCTGGGTAGGGAGGCATGTAAAGCCAAGTGGTCCCTGCCTCCCGTTAACTAACACACACACACTACAACACACGCTTACACCAACAGACAAAAAAAAACAACTTTGGGATATTAAAAGAGGGTGGCAACTGCCAGGTAAGTAGGCAAAAACGTTACAAAAAGGGATACTTTATGTCTGCGCTCAATTAATGGACTGGAATTTATCCATATTTAATACACAATGGAGAATAAATTCCCAGCACTCTAATCCAAACCTGCAAATATATATAAAATAAACATGGGGCTTTAGTATTGTGTTTTGGCCAAAGTACATAAGCTCACCTGCCACAAGAAGGCATCCCACGGGAGGTGATTAAAAACAGTCCCACCGAGCTAACAGAAGTTCTACCTCATCGATGTTTTATGTTCTCTTCTGCACTTGTATCAAAAAGACATTACTAAAAAAGAGCTATCAAACTTAACTCTGGGGGGGTCAGCAACCCCTGGTAAGGGGCTAAAAATGTACTATTTTTATGCACACAAACTGTTTGATTGAACCCCAAATATAATTATCTAAAAGGGTCAACAACAAGGAGATGAGCTAATCTGCCCTATAAAAAAATCAGTGACAACAAATTTAGTCTTTCTCCACTAGATGGCGCAAGACATCATTTTACACCCATAATACACGCCTTTTAATCCAACGGCGACTAATATTCCGAACCTCCGACACCGTGCTGATTAGGCTTATTTCATTGGCTTGGCTTCCCCAGGACACAGATGTACATTAACCATGTTGCTGATCAGCATCCATAAAGTGTTACTCCACGGAATGTGGGAGAATGGAATCGCTTTTGTGATCGATTTCCTTTAGCGAGTACATTCTGTCTACATAACGATGGGGCAGATTCAAAAAAAATAATCATCTGTTACACTATTAGTGTGAATGAATGCAAGGAAATGACAAGAAGCCTCTCCATTCATGCTTAATTCCTGTCTTCCAAATCTCAACATCAATAATCGTAGGTGGCAGGGGTCCACCATTGGGCAAGAGATGGCAAATAAAGGGAATTCAAAGCTCCAGTCAGGGCAAATATAGCCAATCCGGGTGTATATTGTTCATTCTCTAGAGGGGCCCGGGGTCTACTTAGTCAGCTGGTCTGTACTCCCCTCACATCTCCATCTTGAATACTGAATGAGGATCTGTATGTCTTTACACTCCACCTATCATATGCATATGATCGCTCAGAGGATCCTTGTTTTGTGCCCCCCCTTGAAAATGCATGGAGGGGGATTCTGCATGAATTTGCCCCTTTCTCCAACCTAGCTATATGTGTTCATTCATACACATCTCCATGCATGTGATATACTTTAGTCCAGTCAGCTCCAGGCGGGCTCGGTGAACGCTCTCGGGGGTCCCTGTGCATCAAGAAGCCGATCAGGTCATGGAGGTGCCAGGGAGGGGCACATATTCTCTAAGGCAGACCTGGGCAAAGCACGGCCCGCGGGCCACATCCGGCCCGCTGAATAGCTCGGACCGGCCCGCAAAGAGTGTCCTGGTGACTCACCAATGAGTCCGGTGTCCCCCCCCGCCCCGGTCACTTACCTTAAACTCCTGTGTTGGAAGCGTTTGTCTCGGGTGCCGGCGCTTTACGCTGGGCGCCGGCATATGACGTCAGACGCCGGCGATCAGCAGTGAAGCGCCGGCACCCGAGACAAACGCCTCACGCTTCCAACACAGGAGTTTAAGGTAAGTGACCGGGGCGGGGGGGGAGATCCTGAGAAGGGGGGGTTAGGGAGTTAGAGGGGAGATACTGAGAAGGGGGGGTTAGGGAGTTAGAGGGGAGATACTGAGAAGGGGGGGTTAGGGAGTTAGAGGGGAGATACTGAGAAGGGGGGTTAGGGAGGGAGGTCTTACTGTGTGTGTGTGTCTTACTGTGTTTGTGTCTTACTGTGTTTGTGTGTGTGTGTCTTACTGTGTGTGTGTGTATCTTACTGTGTCTGTGTGTGTCTCACTGTGTCTGTGTGTGTCTTACTGTGTCTGTGTGTGTCTTACTGTGTCTGTGTGTGTCTTACTGTGTCTGTGTGTGTCTCACTGTGTCTGTGTGTGTCTTACTGTGTCTGTGTGTGTCTTACTGTGTCTGTGTGTGTCTCACTGTGTCTGTGTGTGTCTTACTGTGTCTGTGTGTGTCTTACTGTGTCTGTGTGTGTCTTACTGCGTGTGTCTTACTGTGTTCATAGCTTATTCAGTTATTGTAATAAATATTTTAGCCCATTTTTTAGCTCAAAATATTTTTTCCTTTTTTTTCTCCTCTAAAATCTAGGTGCGTCTTATCAGCAGGTGCGTCTTATAGAGCGAAAAATACGGTATGCACTCCGAAGCCTTGTTCATTTTGTTCACTTCTGTGCTGTGCTAATAGTTATTCAGGCCTTACTTATTCAAGCACCTCTACCAATGACGTAGGCTTGAATAACTTTATTAAACAGCACATAAGTTAACAAAATGGACAAGGCTTCGGAGTTTGTAGTTTGTAGAGGTCTGGCCCTCTAAAACCATTCCAATTTCTCATGTGGCCCCATGGGAAAATTAATTGCCCACCCCTGCTCTAAGGAATATATTACTTATTTTTTTGTAGGTTAAATGAAAATACGGTGTGCCCCGCGGGAAAGGAGTAGGTTGCTTTCGTTAACACCAAGGGCATCTTAAGGGCAAACATTACGGACCATGATTGGATGGGGGGCCCTAGCTTATTTCTGATGGCGGCCCTGCTTGTATTTATATGGGTTCCAATATGGGTTCTAAGGTCCAATCTATACTTGATGATAAGTTCTGGCTTATCCTGGTACCGGAACGTGATTGAATAGCGGAGTAAAACGTTTACCTTATTATTCTTGGCTTTACACCAAGTAATGCCGGCCGAGGCAGGCGTCAATAAGGAGGGGACCGGCTGCAAGGTCCGGAGACCTCTCTATTACATACCATCCCAAAGAACATTCTAGACTCGTCTAGACTGTTGCCGATCCCAGGATCTTGAATGACAGACTACACGGTCATCTCTAACAAGAGGGCTAAAAAAAAAAAAAAAAAAGAGCGCCATACACTGCCTAAAACACATACTAATAGGAAGAAAACGGGTGACCCCGTAACATTAGTAAAATGGCAATAAATCCAGCAGGGACGAGTGCGAACTCATGAGACATCGGGACAGCTGCAAACCTATTCTGTTGTAAGATGCTCTGGTTACTATCACTCGGAAAAGCTTGGAGTAAACAAATGAGTAATTGATTGCATCGCATCCATAAAGCTACTGCCCCCCCCCCCGTTTCATGACTCACTTTTGAACCGATGCTGTCCTCCGAATGCCATAACACAGAAGGAATGATGATTGTTTCTTGAGAATTCTGTGTAGATACTTGCCAAGACCAAAGCTGTAATGGTTTGTTATTGTGACCTTTGTAATTACATTAGACTCAACTGCTTGAAATATGTACATACTTTAAGCCAGCGCTTTAGCCTTTATTCTGACCTTACATCATAGCTTAAGCTTAAAAAAAAAAAATGTAAAAAAAAAAAAAAAATTCCCCAAAAATATTTGAGTGTTTCAGTATCACAGGGAATTTTTTTTAAATTTTTTAATTTTTTTTTTTTTTTTTTTTTTAAAGACCATAATCTTTAGTTGCTGACCATAAATATAAATGTGTTTTTAAAAGAGGGTTTTACTGCCAAGACTAATGCCGGGCGATTTATCAAATCAATCGAGAATGAATTTTGGCAGCGGCTCAAAAAAACAATTCTATTTTGGAGAATCAACAACGTAATTGTGTTAGCGAAGCTAGGAGAACAAGCAATAAAGATAGAAGAAGAATGCAATAAGCAAAGTGACAATCAGAAATGATGGCGGTCGTTAAAGTCCGGCTGTGCCGGGATATGTTGAAAGAAGGAGGGCTGAGTTTGTAATAAAAACTCTTTCGGCTTATAAAGTTAAGGCTGTGATCCTTTAACATTCTCGGCGGCGTTACGATGCCAGAAATACTGGATGAGATGCACAATCTGTGACTTTTAACTAATGTTTCCCTTCTGTTCTTCGTTTGTCTTATTCATGCGCCCAAAGAGTCAAACCTCCTTGGACACATAAGGACCGCTGATGATGTCATGCGTATCTTGTGACGTACAAACGCATGACATCATCAGTTTCTTGGGTTTCTTGGGGGTCACACTGGGACGATATGCGTGAAGCGTGACTTTGTGATGCCCGTGGGTAATGTGGATGGAGAAGACATCTTGGCGTCATCTGAGTAATGGATGTGGTGTATGGTTGGACGTAGTGAAGTTGTGTGAAACAATGAACAAAAAAAACTTGTTCCAATAAACTTTTTCCTGTAGACCTGGAGACAGCCAATGGGGCAGTTATGTGATATTTGGGTGATATTTCCCAATACAAGCGACACACCGAGACTTTCCTTGGTCGATTGAGCGAGACACATACATGTGGCAAATATGAATATGCCGAAAGAAATATGAATTATGTGAAAGATATCGTTGAAACAGAATGTCATATTAATTTTAAGAGCTGTTTTTTTGGTAAACCAAGTCATTAAAAGAAACGTTCTGATGACCTCACAATGTGTTTGATGGGAAGAGGAATGGAAAGAGACAGAGACAGAGGCTGGGCGTTCTCCATCTTTTTTAAGGCGCCGTAGGAGATGAATGGAAGGTGCATTTTGATATTTATTAATATATGTATAAGCGAAGTCACCAATGTCTATAATTCTGTTACTGAGAGGTCCAGCTGCTTTGTCACCCTGATATTAGTAAATTTATTAGTAAATGACATTAACCTTCTGCGCTGACCGCTTCTAGTGATCATAAACAAATATGGTTCCTGTTTGACCAAGTGGATCCAAAATGAAGTTCAAGGTCCAGAATAACTCCATGACGTGACTTGGAGGACACAAAGAAGGTATTTACAGACGAAACTGGCAATAGGCCGGTGAAATGTACACCCGATGTTCTCGATATATATTCTTCCTTTATTTATGGGGTTATACTCTATCGTTATCTGACATTTGGCGCATGGTTATTTTGTTCGCCATTTTTAACACGTACTTTCTGATAAATGAATGGGGTCAGAATACTAAAGCAATTAGTTAGGAGGGGGCATCTACCCTCCTCCCCAACTACCCCTATTAGGGAGGTTTTTAGAAATAGGCTCTGGGTGATTTAATTAGGGCTTCTTCTTCATTATAACGGATAATGATTATCCATAGCGAGGTCTCCAGGCTATTGGGGACTAAACTTTCACTGGCTGTCATTTTTCTTTCCTGTTCATAATGCAGTATTTTACCCCAACATTTGGTTTTAATGTTTGTGTATTGCCTTGTTTCCCATTTTTAACTTATTTGATATAAAAGTTGTATGAATTATAATTTCAAACAGTTTGGGATATCCTTCCCCCGCTTTGTTCTATGGGTTACCCCTATTATTATTTCTGGGTATTTTTTTGTGTATTTATACACTATGGGATGACCTGTTTTTTAGAAAATTTTTTTTTTCAAGTTTCAACAATTAAATGTTAAAAAAGACACTTAAAAATCACTATTATTTTCACTTTTCAGACTAAAGGAATCCAGGCTTTTGTTTTAATGGATCTTTGTCTTAAGTCGTGCTTTGAAGGCACGTGTTTCTCTAAGCTTGTCTGCAAAACGCAAAACTGAGCGGAACGCAAGGCCACAACTTTAGACCGGGCCGGCCCTTGGGTTTTTAGGTTCTTTTAGGCTAACATAGGAAGGAACCTCATGGCTCCCTAGACAGCTGCCTAATTTTCCTAGATAGTAGTAGAGGCCCTGATTTTAGACACAGGCTTTGGGCCATGTTGAAAATATTTAACAATTTAGACCGGAATTTCTTTGTATTTTGTATTCTTTCACGCCTTAATAAAAAGTCGTTTGGCGTATAATTACACGGAACTGTGCGAAGCCCAGATGTACATAAATCCCTACCTCAGAATAAAATACGCAGATTTATCGTTTCGAAATGAGCAGAAACGTGCAGGATCCGACTCACAAGGAGGCTCTGCCGTCATTAAGTAGACAAGGTATTACCAATAGTGTCTCCGAGGTATGTTAATCATTCTATCCGGTTACTAAATGAGGCTTTGATGTTCCCTATGAAATACGGCGGCCATGAATCCCCCCTAAACATATCCAGCGCGCGGCTTATTCTCAGCCTCGGAGACAGGCTTCATAAATACTCATGACTTCAAAATATGCAACGATATTATTTTTAAAACAGTCTGAAAGGTTTATGTCTACCGCACTGTTTAACTACGCTGTTATTAACGGTGATTACACAAGCCCTTGTTTGAAGACGGGTTATATATGTTTTACTGTTTGTTCTGGTTTATAACTTTGTATAACTTTTACATCACTTTGATAAACAGTAGGAGTAGTATGTTTTCCAGAGTGTGGGATTATATGGCGAGCACTTACTTAGGTTTGGAGTGAACGTGTATATATAAACTGTAATTTGAAATAACACTCTGTTTATGAGGATTCCTCCTCGGCTTATAGGCGTGTAGTGTTCCAGAGGCAGGGTTTTTTCTGGAAACAAATTATCTTTGTGAATTTAATGTGTCGGGAAGTTGGGAAATTTTGGGACAGCCGTGATTTTGCTAGAAGAGCAAAATATTAATATTATTATGAATAAAGTATAATAATAATAATAATAATAATAAGGAGGTCGGATTTGGTGGGGACAGTGTAGACGGTAGTGTCACAATATTTAGGCCATGGGTGTGAAATGGGGTGTTCAAGTACCCGGGCACTTTTTTGGGTTATACCCCGACATAACGTCAGTATGATGTAATGTGGCTTGAGCCAGACCCAGATTAGCTCCCCCGGCCCACACTTCGGCGGTCGCTGTCCTCATTGGGTGTGTCGGGATATGATGTAATAAGCTTAGTCATGACATCATTTTAAAGCCAGGTTAATACCTTCCCTTCCACCTCCCTCACCCCTGCTGCCTGCACTTAGATCCAGTAATATTATTTATTTAATCAGTGTTTACACTGGGATACAGGCATGTACCTCGTCCAGCTCAAATATTTGTTCTTCACCTTTTGTTTAATATACGGCCACCTCCTCCTCCTCCTAGACTATACGATCCTCCTCACCTCTTGTGTCTGTAAATCCTCGTTGTTAAGTCCTGTTTACACATTGTGCAGCGCTTCAGAATATGATGGCGCTATATAAACCCACAAATGTTGTCAGGGTCAATTAAGCCATTTTGCAGCACTGCGGGATACTGTTATATGCTATATAATTAAATAAGAATAGTAAATAATCAATGCGACACCACTGCTAACACAACCTGTGTCAAAACTCAGACTTTTAATATGCTAGTTTTTAGTGCATCTCAGGCCTGGACTGGCCGTCAGGCGGGTCGATAATGCCCCATATTTACCCTATGACTTAATACTTCTCAACAAAATACACCGACATCCCTGACACTTCTTTGTAGAGTTTACAGCGCCAGCCATCATACGCACTTCCATGTGTACTGAGTGAACCATGAAACATTTGTGGTGCCCCCTGCAAATGCTGCCGAATCCCCCAAATGCACTTCCCTTACGAAAAATTACTGCAGTTTTTTCTGAAGTAATACTGCAGTTTTTTGGACATGAAAAAACTGCAATACTGCACTTTTACTGCAGTTTTACTGCATTTGTACTTCACTGTACTGCAGTTTTACTGCAGTTATTTTGTAAGGAAGTACAAATGCAATAAAGCTGCAGTATATTGAAGTACAACTGTAGGTTTGCGATATAAAAAAAGTGCAGTAAATGTGCAGTAATACTGCAGTAAAAGTGCACTATTGCAGTTTTTCATGTTCAAAAAAACTGCAGTATTACTTCAGAAAAAACTGCAGTCATTTTTCGTAAGGGTAATAATCACAGAGATTTGACTTTAGGAGATTTATTCAGCCAAACACATCACCTGCTGCCAGGGCCCACGAGGTATATCCAACTCCTTGCTTGGCAAGGGTTCCAGACTTCCAGGGGCTTCTAATGAGACCCCCCCATGCACATGCGTAGAAAGCGCTCCCATTAAATTCAAGGCTTTTATCAGAAACCTAAGTGAAAATGGGACGACCATGTATAGTTTTGGAGATAATAAAGCGCTTTGTTGGCAAGGCTGCAAAAATAAAGAAATTAATATTTTTATAAAATGTAGCGTCTGTAGAATCAAAATCATGACTACAATTTAGTATACATTTTACAATATGTACATGTTACTAGTGAAAACCCAAGAAAAAAATAGAATTATTATATAACTCATTAAATAACACACTATAAATATGTAAACCTTAAACTTGGATCAGCAAACACAACGTGGCATTGGAACACGGGAGTGATGGGAGTGATAAAGGGCCATTGGAACACAGGAGTGATGGGAGTGATAAAGGGCCATTGGAACACGGGAGTGATAAAGGGCCATTGGAACACAGGAGTGATGGGAGTGATAAAGGGCCATTGGAACGCAGGAGTGATGGGAGTGATACAGGGCCATTGGAACACAGGAGTGATGGGAGTGATAAAGGCCTCTGCACGCCTATGAAGAGATTCCACTAAAAATCAGCCTTTTCCAGCTACAACAGTCATTTACAACATTAACCCCGTCTGCGCTGGATTTCTGATCCATTTCATGTTATTTTAATGGACAAAATGTGCTTTTCTTTAAAAAACAAGAAACATTTCTAAGTGACCCCAAACTTTAGAATGCCGGTGTACATGTATGTATAGATATATATACTTTGCAATACTACAGCATTCAACACACAGCTGCAATGGCCTCACATCAGAATTTGCTGCAGAGTTTCTACTGAATTCAGAAACAATGAGCCCCTATTATAGCAATTAATGAAGACTATACAGAACCTGGAAGAACTCAGCAGTGCAGTTGATTCCATGTCATTTTGGTGATTTTCCCCAAATTTAACCTTAATTTTTACTGCCCTTTTTTGCACCAGAATAGCCGCTGACATATGTTCATATTCACGGCTCAGACACTCATAAAATAAAAATTAAATAAATAAAATAAATGGAAAAAAATAAAGTCTCAGCTGCACATAGAGAAATTCCTCCTGCGCAACAATCCATTTCAAAATTGTTACAAAAAAGGCAATTTTTATTAACATCTGGTATGGCTCGTATTCCTTCTGTTTATATCATAAACTATAATGTCAGAGATGTTGAGACATTATAGTGTTGACTGTTTACAAATGCTGCCTCCACAACCATTTTTATTATTGGTAATTATTATAATGAAATTCATTGTAAACAGTAAGATGTTAAAGTAGATCTTTCACTAGAGGTTTGTTTGCACGATTTATTTAACGTGCGCTGCCTGTGAGCCGACTGGGAAATATATTAGTTGTTTGTAAGAAATTAGGATTCATTGAGAAAGTTGTCTCAAATTACAATTCTTCATACTAGCCTGATGTGATGGTGACAGCCAGGGCCACCATCAGAAATCTTGGGGCCCAGTACAAACCTAAAGACAGGGACCCCTTCCCACGCTCACAATGGGGCCACTAATCCCTGGAAGGCACCACCTGGACCACAAAGCCTGTGAGAACCCATTCCTGCTTTGTGGGCTGCTAGGGCCAATGAGTAGGCCTCCTGCTTGCCCGGGCCCCATAGAGGTGTACTGGTGTATCCACCATGTTGGCAGCCCTGGTAACAGTATTGAATACCTTATTATATTAATAAATGGGGACTCTGTTGATGGTGGTATCCTCACCCTCACCTGTTCTGTAGTAAGTGAATGGCCTACTGAGGTCATTGGATAAAAACCTTTGCTTCTGATAGGTATGACATCTCACCTTTACCTCCAACATGGCTTTGCTCTGACAGCGATTGAGACCACCAGCTTATTGCATCTCTGCTACGTGGGGTAGGCTTTAACTCAAAGGCCTACCAGGCTTACCTTAGGGGTCCAAAGCACCTTAGGGCCATTCAGGGTCTGGAACTCTGCAAGACCCCATGGAGGCAGAGGCCTCTTCAACCTCCTTTGTAGTTTGCGCAACTCCCAATGTTGCAGAACCTTGGGATATAAAATTGTATACTGGAGCCCGGGATTATGTGGAGAACATCAAAGGAGGGACCTCTGATGGAAAGGTGGACCTCCACTTCCATTGGAATGCACCACGAGGGATAAGCAGGGATCTGAAGGTACAACTAGTGTAGGGATGGGAAGGCCACCAGAGGAGTCTCACTTACAACACTTTTATTTTCAAAGAAGGCCCTGCGGGAACCTCACCCTCCTATCTGTAAGAGAACCCCCATTACCACCAGGGATGAACGGGGCTCTGGGGCAGGTGCAACTTGGCTAAGGGTGGTGGGGAAACCAACCACAAACCTCCACCTGCCACTCAGGTAAAATAGGGCTGGGGTAGCTTGCCCTGGGCCCCATTAGATATAAAGATAGGCCTGAACCTAGATGTAATACAAGAGGACATGGTGACGTTAAAAAGGTTTTAAAGACTTAGGATCATAAGTTTTAAAGGCCCGGTGGAACCCCGAGCCCACCGGGAGTAAATGAAGAAAGTTGGACTGGTAGTTATACGGATTGATATACAAAAGCACAATCTATAGGTCATTTTAGTAAATGTGTATAGTTACGTGAAAATCTAGTGGAAGGCGAGGCGTTGTGATACCAATCTCAACAAGGTTGGACTTCCTTGACTGTTTGGCAACAAAGTATCATAGACTGGAGTTATTGTTTTTTAGGATATATCCTACTACTTTCAGCTGGCCTGGTACCTCTGATATCATCTTAACAATGACTCGGACATCCCTCTGAAGGGGTTAACTATTATGGTGCCTTTCAGGGGACCATTCCTGCTTTTCTAATGACCTACTTGGGGCAGCCGCTTCTCCCTCAAGTGCGCAAGCAGAAGATGATTGGGAAGGAAGGAAGCCGTTTTGCGTTGACCTGTGTGATGAAGAATGCATACCCTACGTTAACTCTGCGCCTGCTGGAAGAAAGCTGGGTGGGCAAATAGAAGACGTTAGACTAAGCAGATGATGTTTTGTTCTACCGGTTGTCCAACATATTGTAAACAAATGACGCTAAGACCCTGATGTGGTTCTCTAGACAGGGTTATAAAGTCTTGATGACTCAGCTGTGTGGGAAATGTTCTTAAACCACAAGAGGGGCATTAAAGGTGCCCCTGCAAAATGAGTTTAATGAACAGGTTAAATCTGTGGAGTAACTTGTGGTTTCTTTTGCTTCTGAAAAAAATGGGTATTATACATAAAAAGTGATTCCGATACAAAGCGTTCCACCAAAGGCTAAGGTACTTTATTACAACCCACCGAGCCCATGCTTATCTATCAAAAAACACATGTGATAAGGAAACATTTAAATATTATACAGCGGTAATATTCTCATGTTATATTATGAACAAGTAAAGAAAATTATTATTATTATTTATTGTGTTATATAGCGCCATCATATTCCATAGCGCTGTACAATGGGTAGACAGGATAGAACGAGTAGTATATAACATAACAATTTGAAATCTTCTGTGTCCTGAGGCTATTAATTTATTTATTTTATAAATAATATAATATCATTTTTTGGGGGTTTTTTTGTCCATTATCCAGGGAAAGTTTCTACTCCTCGCTTAATCCTTCTAGATGTTGCTTCAGAAACACCAAGCCCATCTCTGGCAATTGCTGGCACGGCATGGTGACTTCGGCACGCCAATGGCAAAAATGACCTAAAAGTAGTAAAAGGTTGACATTTTAAAATCTATCAAGCAGAGAATCTCAAGAAAATGTTAACCAATGATGTGAGAAACCTGTTGTTTTTAATAAGAACTCCATCGTATGTGATCATTCTCCATCATACATGATCGTCGTCCACCAACCAGTCTCGCTGACATTGTCCATGAGCGTAAGTTGTGCTTCATTATGCGAAAACCTTGATGAATTTAGATTTTTAAGCAACACATATCATAAATATAAAGTATTTGTCCTCATATGCATTAAATATGATGGCTGGACGGTCCCTTTAAATCATTTTTTTTGCTCTAATCCATGTGATCGGAGATATTTCTATCAACAGATGTATAACGGCATTTTAAAAACATTCAGGGACTGTCACTTGTATAAAGTTATTACGGTCATTAGGATTTTTTATTTTTTTGTGTTCCTCATTTGAATTGTTCTCTGGAGAGCACATTCTGCCAAGAGGTTTAAGATGTTCCAAAAAGTTTATATTTTTAGTACAAATAATACGATTATTCTAAGTGATACAAAATATAATTTACTTTCTGGGAAATTGTTTTTTTTTTGTGAGTTACCACTGCCCCTGATTATATGATGAATTCTATGAAAAATATTTACCATGAAGAATAAACAAGTAAATAAACAAAACGTATTAGGACACTTCGGCTGAAGTGTGAGTTCGGGTACTAAAGGCGCAGGCACTACGCTCAACTTTAATCCAAGCCAAGTTGGTGCCGAGAAGCAAAGTCGCAGCTTGCCGAGTTAGACGAGCCAGCGCCCTTGCACCATAGGCCCATTTGGCTTCCATTTTTTTTGTGAAGAAGTGAAACGTTCTCTCGAGAAGCCACAATGCATGCCTTTCCTTCCTGGCCAAAAGGACCGTGGCAAGGCCTCGTCTTCTTGGCTGCTCTCCGAAGAGGCAATCACTCATGTTCTCAAATGGAGGTAGCGCCCCAAAAGAACCATCTGGCAAACTGGGCAAATGGCTGGTGCCAGATGGCATGGGTCTTGCTGAGTGTGCAGCCACGTATATACAATCGGCAGCTGTAGTGGTATTTATCTGGTGGCCACATGCACATCATTTAGAGGCCACTGACCATAAAAGCCCAGGGCCAGTTTTCTCCCCCCAGTCTGGTGAACATCAGTATGGTAGCACAAGTCTGACCCCAAACTCGGCTTGTCATCCAGCACATGAACCTGAACCTAAGGAAGCAGCTTAAATCCATTCAAGAGTTCATCCTCCTCGACTATTGACAGAAACATAGAATTGATACGGGCCATTTGGCACATCTAGTCTGCCCATCTTTCCTCAACCAGTCCTTCGTCTCATTTCAGGGCCAAGCCAGACCAAGACTGGCATTGGACTTGAGTTTGGTTAGACCCAAGAAGATATTTGAGAACAAAAAAATCTGGTCATACGGGGTTGGTGGTGTTACATCCGTACGTGTACCCCCCCCAGTGTTTTAGCCAATAAGTGGCTCCTGTTTTTAATTTAGGAATAGTCATTTTCTCCCATCAATTGCTTCTCTTTAGACGACCAACTCTTTCTTCCAACCAAAGATCAAAGGAGGCAAAATTGTGAACAAGCCTGTTTTTTTGGTAGTACATTGAGTCTTTCCCCCTTACCTAAACTCCATTTTTTTTACTTTAATAAACTTTTTGTCTCCAGCTGTTTAAAGAAAGCAACATTTTGAACATGTCTTGTCTTCCCATCGACATCTCATGGAAGAAAACCACAACACATTAAACAAACAATCGCGGCTAGTCCTTCACTCTCGGTTATTTTGGATTGGCTTTGGCGTCATGTAACATATTTGTATTGTGAGAATTAATTATTGCTGTTGTGAATTTAAAGGGAAAAAAAAAATAAAAAAATGTGATTGTAACCAGATGTATTTATTAAGCTTTCCCAAGTCTTCAAAGACAGAAGCATTCTGGATGTCAAAGACTATACTCCAGTATTTCCAAAGGTACCTGAACCATACAGCATAATGATAGAGTCAAACACGGTCTCCGGAGTCTCCGTTATGGGCAATTTTGGGTGAGTAATGGTGTTTAACACTAAAACGTGATTAAAACTAGTGGCGAAATTCCACCACCAACCAATAAACCATTAAAAACTGCGGTATGAATTCCACCAGGTTATTTATTTTTATTGCAAAGGGGAACGCAGTGATTTTTGTTGGGTTAGGTTGTTGGGGCATTGTTTACAAGGGAAGCTCAATTGATCAACTAGAAAACCAGTCAACAGTACTTGTCTAAGTGTACTGGAACAAAAAGTTGAGTTGCTGTTGAGGTGAGTCGAATGTTGTCTAGTTGCTAGTCTTCCAGTGAGTTGACGTTGAGTTACTGGTTTACTCAACAGCCGCGAATGATGCCGAGTTCATAGTTGAGTTGGTCAGTAAGGGGATTGCGCAATCTGTCAAGACTTTTGAGTTGGGCCATCGGTTGAGTTGAACCCCTCAGGAACAGGTTGACCTCCAACTCTTTTTAACACAATAGGATGGCCCAACTCAACTGATGGCCCAATCGGTCACAGATTTAACAGACCTCAATTGAGATTTTGCCGAGTCTGTGACAGTATACGAAAGACAAACTGGTCAAAGTGAGTTGGAGTTAAACGTTGGTTTTCCCTGTACCTGGGATCCATTAGTTGAGATGGAATCATCAGTTTAAATGATAAAACCTACCGGGTGATAGCAGACTCCAGGCCCCCACCCCAGATCCACAAAACCCCCGAAAACCCACGCTTCTCATATTTAACTAAATGAGAAACTTGTCAAAAAAACCGCCGCAAAATAAATTGAAAAGGAGGATTTCGGGGGGGGGGGGTTGCTCTGTTCTCTATCTCCCCAAACAATTAAAAAACAATTATCGTAAATATATATTGTAGATTAATTGCTTCTGCATGTAATTCACCGGTGTTGGCAAAGAGGCTTCAACAAAACAACAAGAAGCATATGTTTGTGATTCTGTTACTAATTTATTTTGAGCCAAGAACAATATATATAATTTTTTTTTTCAGGATAAACATTATGAAGGAATGTGCTGCAGCTAACGACTTTGGGTTCCATTATAATTCATGCAGCTTTCTAAACAAATTTCAGTTCCGTTGGCCTTCTGTCAAACAGAAGGAGAGCAACAATAGCAAAACCCCATAAAAGCTGAGAAAGTTCCTTCCTGAGGTGAACATAGTCAGAAATAGTCATCTTGGCTGGCTTTTCGATCTGGCATCGGGGGAATAATAATACATGTTCTCTTAATGGAAATTATCTAATTTCATCCAAATGTAGTTCCAAGGAGAGCTAAACTGACGCACAAACAGTCAATATAACAACATTCTTCTCGAAGAGTTAAACAATGGGGTCTGGCTGAACGGTGATTAATAACGTCAAACAAGGAAAAAACAGAAGGTGTAAAAATAGGCATGTGAAGATTGAACGCAGCCTTTGGTGCTTTATACCGTGCGCCTGCACAATTTGGCTGCTCCAACCTTAAGTGCTTAAGCACTTCATCAGCTGACTATGTAGAAGAAGAAAAAAGAACAAATGAACGGGGATATTAAAACAAATAAAACCCACAACTTTCCATCTGGTGCTGTTAGGGTAACATAAATATATCAACGTCCTTATCATAAATCACCCTAACGGTGGAAGCCGCGTTGTTGCGGGAACATTTTGTTTCCAGGCAGACTACTGTATGCGCTTTAGTAGAGGAAGGACCCTAAATGTGTCTCCATACATGAGAACTGCTCAAGGTAGACTACCCAGGGATCTCATGCTTCTGGGGGAGTGGCTTTGCAAAAAGGGGTGTGGCTAGCTATCAGAATGTAGAAGGGTCGACAGGTTTTAGTGGGTGGGGAGTGGACAAGGAGGAGGCTGGGAGTGGACAAGGAGGAGGCTGGGAGTGGACAAGGAGGAGGCTGGGAGTGGAGAAGGGGGAGGCTTTGAGTGGACAAAGAGGAGGCTGGGAGTGGACAAGGAGGAGGCTGGGAGTGGACAAGGAGGAGGCTGGGAGTGGACAAGGAGGAGGATGGGAGTGGACAAGGAGGAGGCTGGGAGTGGACAAGGAGGAGGATGGGAGTGGACAAGGAGGAGGAGCGGGGATGGTCAAACACCCTGCCAGGAAAAAGAAAAAAACCACGAGATCCAGGGAAGCAGGGCTTCGCCCGTAGACTCCTAGTCAACCCCAGAGAGGTCCCACCAATGGGTATCTTAAGTTAGAGGGTTTTATCTACGGTCTATAGAGTTTGCATAGTGCATGACCTAGAGTTAAAAAAGTGAGGTGAAAATCCAACAACATGCACGAATTTAGTGAACACGGGGGTCAAAAGCTCACTAGATTTTATTTTTGTCACGTTTGTGCATACAAGGACATCGAGAGCAGCATGTGGTTGTTTATGCCATTGAAAAACACTTCATTCTCGACGCATGAAAGCATTTTTATTTCCCGTTAAGGCAATAATGCCCACAAATGTTGTATATTCTTGTTTTGCTCATAGATTGTCATCATTGGCCATTATTATAAAAATCCTCATCCTCAATACTTCCCTTTACTCAAATATAAAGCTGTTATTGTGGAATATCACCTAAATGCCCCCCACCCACTAACAATATTCATCTTAAATCTCCTCTAATTGCATTATTGGTGGGCAAACCCGGTTATATAAAATCCCGGGACCAAGCCGGCCCGCAGGGTTCTATAGGTTCTCGTATGCATATCAGGGTCAAACTCTCATTATTTGTTTTTATTTGTAAACTGTGCCCAATTAACATAGGGCTGATATAGCTAAAGCTTCACTCCCATGTGTCTTTAATGTGTCCCTCGGACAATACTTGCTGTTGAGCTCCAGACCCACTAAGTCCTTAACCCAGCACGGTTTGTGATCTCCATTACAGATTTGGGGTAATGTTTCTAGATACATTGTAATTATTATATAGGTGAAATGTTTCTGATTCTCAGGTTACTGGTATCAGTTACAGTATACATTCACCTTCAACGTGGAACCTTCAACGTGGAACCTTACAGTTAAAGGTTAAATATCTCTGCTTGGGTTTTTCTTGTAGAATAAATACTGAAATCGATTTATTTCCAACTGACTTTTCTTTTGTTGGATCCCTGTATGGAATGCATTGCTTCTTTAATGGCTCCTTGTGGCGGGATGAACATGTATGTGATTAGTTATATAAAGGTATAACACTGATCATTTCAATAACTCTATAGCTGTCACAGTGTATAGGAAAATAAATATGAGGCCCCTTTTGTCACAGTTTATAAATGTCTGGGTACTATAAAAAGTGACAGAGCCAGATTATCTACATGTAATTCTGATGTTTAATAATACCAAAGTTTTATTGAATAATAATGATTTATTCATTCAAAAACATTATTTTTGACCTCACTTTCACGTTTAAATGATTCGACCAACAACATTGAATCATTACAGATTGCACGGTGTAATAATTACAAACGTCCTGTAGGTGTCGCCAGAGTACATTGTTTTTTGCAAGCTACAGGTGTGATGCTCAGAAACACAGAACTTCATAGCAGATCAGCCCCGTTCAGCCAGTCTAGTCCCCCATTTTTCCTGATATAAAGACTCAGACCTTAATCAGTCGTTTGTCTCTTCTTAGATTCAGGAGGCTATCCCATGCATGCTTAAATTATCTTATTATGTTCTACCGCTTTTGCTGAGAGGCTGTTCCACCTATCTACCATCATCAATACCCTCTGTAGTTCTTCTTGGTAATTGCTTCTTAAAGTACTCCAAGAAGATATTATTCAGGAATCATCCAGCAACCGTAGCCAACTGTTTTTTTTTTCTTTTTGTGATTCCCCACTTGTGTAGTTGCAGGCCCAGAAGCCTATATTAACACATAGCACCAGCAAACAGAACTGAATTGCACACAGGTTTCAATACAGTTGATATATTGACTGTCCGACGGCAGTGTCGCTCTTACACAGCTAATGGTGATTTATCACACATAACAATACAATTGATGAAAATAAAACTATTATGGAGTGAATGAATTACATACATTTTATATATATTAGTGATTTATTGTCGACAAACTATAAAATACAAAACTAAATCTGGGGATTTTTTAGCCCTTGGCTCAAGAAACAATTATTCTGGGGCTCAAATGGTTAAGGAATTGGTTGAGTGTTTTTTTCTTGAATATACTGACAATTATTATTATTATTATTATTATTATTCAATATTATTCTGTAGTTGTGTATGTGAAATGTGTATGAATTTGGCCAAAAAAATCAGGATGTTCTGTTTTCTGTGTATGCGTGTTCGGTTATCGATGGGTTAACTCTGAAAGTAAATTGGTAGCTATACATTCAGAGTAGTAACCTATAGAATTGGTTACCTTTGTTGTGATTGCATTGTTTGCCTGGCTAGATTTGTATAGCAGAATGCGTCTCCTCAGGTCAGGTTAAACACACAATCTGTCACTTGTCTTGGCTTCAGAAATTGGTTTCATGTTAAGGAAACAAATATCTCATGAAAAGCACCAAATATACCCCCCCCCCCCCAAGCTGGCTGTACTGGATGCGAAGGAGACCCCATATAAATCACAGCCTCCTGACTGTGTTTCCAGACATCTGTAACTGGACACAAATGTGGTTTTTAAATCATATCGAGCTGTATGATGTTAGAGGCACAGATCTGACATAACAATCATCATGTGACGTCACTACCAAGCTAAAAATCAATTGCTTTAAATAATGAGCATATATTGGAAACGATAATAGATAGATAGACGGAGATAGATAAATCTGTTCAAAAAGTGGCTTTTCCTTAGTATACAAACTGTGCTTTAAATTCCTTTGAGTATGAATGGGTTAAACATGCCTGTCCGTGTGTTGTATGTCTGAGACCTCATTCTAGGACCCGGCTTCATCTTTCTGCACAATATTTTTTACCCGGGTAACAATGTAACAAAACCAGCATATGTTACTTCGTACTACCCGGCAATAGGACAGGGTAACAGGGTAATAGGGTAACAGGGTAACAGAGGTAATAAGTTAATAGGGTAACAGGGTAATACTGTAAAAGGGTAACAGGGTGATAGGGTAACAGGGTAATAGGGTAATAAGGTAATAGGGTAACAGGGTAACACCATGTGGCACACCAGGCATTTCAGTTCTGGAGATGGGGGGGGTGGCTGATGATTATTTTGTAAAAGTTTTTTTTAATAAACATGCTGCTAAAAATTGGGAAATTGATCTCACAATCTGTAAATAATAAAGATGCATAGAAATGTTCTATCCATTTATCCTAAATGCACTTTTTAACCTGTATTTCCCTAAAACACAAATGATCCCGTATAAAGTAATAATAATAATAATACATTATTAAACGGTGTATAGCAAGTGAATGTACAGGAACTTGTTACACCCAAAAACACTTTCATTTTTGAAATAATTAAGAATATTAACAATAAAATTAAAATTACCAGAAACCTAAATCAAATATTTCTAACTGCAAATTTTGTAACAATGGAACATGTCATATACATTTTGTACGAATAATAATTATGCTGATACTAATAATAATAATAAATAAAACATACATTATATATATATATATATATCTTGTGGCTTTTTTTACATGTATGTGTGAGAAGTATAGAATATGCAGGTATATATATATATATAAATATATATATATATATAATGATATAATCTATGTTTTATTATATATATATATATATATATATATATATATATATATATATATATATATATATATATATATATATATATATATATATATATATATATATATATCCAGCCCAGGGCTATGGCAGTTAAATGCCCCATGATGTCACGGATTATATACATCCTGCTCTCTCCTGCACAGCTGAAAGATGCCAAGTGAAACCTTCAGTATTTATTTTCTTTTACGGCCCTTAAAATACCTTCCTGTGAGTTCATCATCTCCCTTTTCCAAGCAAATAAGAAAAAAGATTAAAGGGGAGGAAAAAATCCAAGCGGCTGCACTTGTGTTTTCATTAGAGGGGCAGAATTGCTTTCCGGCCGTTATTTTGGGTCTCATCGGGGCGGATTTGCGTCATTGGGACCCACTTGCTTTTTAGAGATAAAATTGCACAAATATTGAAAAGGGAAATTCTCGAACGATTATTAGAAAAGGATTTTTTTTTTTTATTATAATATTTTTTTCACCGGAAGAAATAAGGATTTCTTGCTGTTCCTTAAAATACTGCAGAAGGTTCTATTTTTGGAAGTCCAGATGAGGCAGGGAAATCCGCTGATTTTCTGGAGGTTGAGGAGCTTGACAAACAGGATGGACCCTCCGGGCTGGGGTATTGTTTAGCAGCCTACATGTTTGGGGGAACTCACAGGTCATTATCAGACAAACTTATCATCGCAGGGAGAACATAACAACACTGTATGTATGTGTATGTATATATATATATATATATATATATATATAGATGTGTGTGTGTGTATAATATATACATACATATATACACACATATAGATATATATATATATATTTAGATAAACACATATAGATATATATTTATATACACTCACATATATATATATGTATATATATATCTATATATATATATATATATATATATATATATATATATATTAGTATCTGCAGGTGACTGCAACGTCCAGGGAAGGGGTTAAAACACGAAGCCCATTAGATGAATTGCTAGAAGATACCTTACAGGAACATGGTATTATTGGTGGATATTCTCCAGGTACTAATATTTCTAGATGGGTATTCGTTATTGTAAAAATATATATATATATACTAAATACTAATGTAATGAATAATTAAGAGGTAATACAGGTAGTTAATGATTATAATAATTTTAATAGATCAAATATAATATCAATTTTTATATCCGCCAATTTGGATGTATAGATACTTTATATGATGCTTTTTAGGTCTGCGACATATAGGGGCGGAAAAAAAGTATTATTGCATTAAAGTAATTACATTATTAATGGGGTGTTTTTTTCTTAACTGGTAATGAATGTTATTTTATAAAACAGCACTAATCAATTCCACAAGGCTATATGGAATATATATATACACACACACATATATATACACACACACACACATATATATATATATATATATATATATATATATATAGTCCTTTAGTGTGCAGTTGTGCACCTTCTACATGATTTAAGGGGAATGCATCCCTTCCCTATATGTCTTTAGAATATATTTATGTCATTGGATCTATAGAAGCATGTGATACATAGAATATATCATGAGCCTGTAGGTACACCCAGAAAAGAACATGATTTGAGGGGGCACTGGAAGGCTGCTCAAATATCAGCTTTAAAAGCTAACATTCCCGATTTTTTTTTTCAATCGGTCTTTCTGTGTGTGCTGAAATAATTTATTTTCGTTATTTGGAAATGTAAATTAAATAATAGACTCATCGTGTCTATGTGTGGGTTAATGCAAATATTTTAATAAATACATTTTTTTTAAAAAATGAATGCTCTAGAAAATGTATGTTTCTGGATTTTCAGTGATGAGCTGCACTTGCGACACTTTAATGGAAAATCCGACTCCTCCAGATACCTGGTGGGAGAATGGCTCTGCTTGTAGGTATTTCTTAAATTTACTAGTTTCTTAAATAAAATAATAACGACAATACATAAAATAATAAAGAATACAGCTTAAGTTGGGATTTAGTTTATTTAGGGTTAAAACTGGGAATCTTGGGGGTCCAGAAAGATGCAAAAGCGCAGTGTGAGTGAATCAGATCCTCTCTCTAGAAGAACATTATGTGCACTCTTACAAATAAACGTAACTAGGATTTTAATAGTTAAAATAAAATAATTATGCTGTATATGGGGGCAAAAATAGCATTAAGGGGTTCATGAGGGCAGATAAGACTTATTTGGCCCATCTGACCTGGCCATTTTTCCTAATGTAGAGATCTTTATCAGTTGTTGGTCTTTTCTTAGAATCAGGAGCCATTTGTCTATCCCATGCATGTTTAAATTGCCTCAATGTATTACCCTCTGCCACTTCTGCTGAGATACTGTTCCACTTATCTACCACCCTTTCAGTACAGTAAAACTTCCTTAAGTTTAAGCCTCTGACCCATATTATTTTAATTACTTGGAGGTGCCACTACTGAAAGGTATTGATAGCATTCCAGTTCATATACTGTTTGTCAATGACTATTATTCTCCATATCTGTAGTCTGCTACTGGAGCAATATGTCTGCCCACCATTCTGTGAATAACCCCTGCCATCCAATTATTTTAAGACTAAACACATACAATAAACAGCTCTTAATGAATGTCCCCTTAGGGGGTCCCTATTGAGTTTTCTATGTCACCTTCATTACTGGGGGCTGTAATAGAAAAGAGATTGAGGGTAGGGAAAATGCTGCTGGGAACCACCCTTTACATGCCTGCTGAACAAAATATTTGTATTCATTTAAATTCATGTACAGTAATTCCACTCCTCATTAACCCTTACAAAATAGGATCTGCCCACTCATAGGTCTAATAAATATGTGTATGTGTCTATATACATTTTGATGGAATGACACAAGCTGGCAGACCAAGTTCCATGTACCCATGTCTGAATGTATTATTTATTATTATTATTATTAGTATTATTAATATTATTATTATTTTATTTGTATAGCGCCAACTACTTCTGTAGCACCTCTTACAGTACATACATTCAAAGGGTCAAAACTAGAACTGACATATAGTGTGTGTATATATATATAGACCACATATATATTTAAATGTATAGGTAAGGGGGCCAAATCAATTTTTGGTTGTCAGGGCCCAACATATTCTGTATTCTGTAGTAATGCCTCCAAACTCGGAGATCTTATGTTTATTTTTTGGTCTACTGTATATATGTTAAAATCTAGATGGCCACAATGAGAATTCTTCATTTAATGTAGAAAATAATTTGTAGTTAAGGGCAAAGTAAATAATTGTTAATTAAACTGGTTGTGTGTAATCCTAAAGGGTTTATGTTTTCTACAATGGCGTTACTGGCTAAACTGGGAGGAATTTATACGAAAATTAATAATAAATAAAATAAAATATTAAAAATAAAAAAATCTGACATTATCCAAATTATCTACTTTTTAGCCATTTTCCGCAATTTTAATAAAATGTTACAGACTTATATGAGCCTGTGCATCCCCTATGGCTTTCGATCACATTAAATACATTCCCTATACATTTGTATCATTTTATCTGGGAGAGGATGGTCTAATTTCGAATGGAAATGACTAAAATTAGAATAATCTCCATAAATGAGCAAAACTGGTTAATTTTTTCCTGATGTTTGCAGAAAATATTCTATAAAAAAATAATAAAAAAAATCTATACCACCCAATCAGCTCAAAATATAACAAGGCACATATTTAAAAAGTAATAAATATTCTGGGTTGATATTGTTATTATTGTTATCTCCCGCATCATGGGCAAATTCAATAAACAATGCGGTATGTGATTAAAAGCCCTCGCCTTAGTGTTTAGGAATATCATAGACTTCTTTCTCAGATTAGGATCTCATTCTGATTGGGTGATGGGGATGCAGGGGGTGGGCTCTTTCCTAGCAAGTGGTACATTAGAGTGCATTGAGGAGTGGGCGTGGCTGTTTTAGTTGCAGGGCGTTCAGCCAATCAGAAAGAAGGAGGGGGATCTCTTGTACAGTGCAGGAATCCAAAATCTCAGCCAAAGTTCCGTAACCCTGCGAGCTGTGTGTGTGTCAGCGATCAGTGACAGTGTGAGGTTCACAGACCCCTCTCGTGGTGCAGTTTGTCTGATTTACCCAATCCAGGGGCAGATTTCTACAGACCCACAAGCCAGAGTTTGCGCGCCCCCACACCCAGCCCAGGGCCCCCTGTGCTGGATTCAACATGTATGCCACTGGCCTGGCCCCCTTCTATGCAGCTTCTCACTTCAATTTGTGGTCTGCCTATTGCCCCGGAGCTGCTGGATCAGGGGCTACCGGCTTTCCTCCTCTGGACCCCGGGAAGAAGCCTTCTTTCTGCATTGCCGACATCCTGCATGTTGGGGACCCCGACAGCCCACCAGGCTCCTCTGGTCTGACTGCAGCTCACATGGGGGTGAGTGTACACCCAGCCCAATACCAGCCATCGGGGTCCCCCCTGAGACCCACCCCTGTCACCCCAGAATCTGGATTCCACCACAGATTGTCTCCAATGTCTCCTTATCAACCCCACCGAGCTGCGGGGATCTGTAACAACCCCAGCGTCAACTCCAACAGAATCCACGGAGCTTCCCAACCTGCACCTTCCAGCAAGGACCTCAAATTTGGGATTGATCGGATCCTCTCTACGGAGTTTGACCCCAAAGTGAAAGAAGGGAACACATTGAGAGGTATTTACGCTACTTATCTTGGTTGGGGTGGCAATTTGGGGTAACTGCACTCAGATCTGTATGTAGACACATTAAAGACTATTTGTAAATCCACTAGATTTAAAAGCACACATAGATCACCCTTCTAGATCAATTTAAATAATTTCCATCGTGAGGGATGAGTTCATATGCGTTAAAATACAGTAATATTTGTTAAAATACAATAAACTGTATAACCCCTTAATAACTGATTACTTTTTCTGGGTGTCTAAAATTCGTTTCCACTTAACTTCCTGGCATTCTGTCATTTTGTCTTATATGTTCTATTAAATAGTTTGACATTAATTTAAACTTACTTTTCAATTCCAATAATAAAAAACATATGTATTTTGAACGCGAAATTTATGAAATAATGTGAAATGTACTCACAAATTCTAAATCAATAAATCGCAAAACATAAATCCCAATTCACTTCGAACACTTATCGAATAGAAATAAAATTAGAACAGAAACTAAAATAATACCAAAAATACTTATAAACTTATATAAAAAGATTATTTATACCATAATTGATGCATACACTAATTTATATATATATATATATATATATATATATATATATATTACACTCATATATACTATGTAATAATATACTATATTATATTATAGACAGGTGGCAAAGGAGATGCTGAGTTTAATGAATGAGGCTGATGCATTATCTTTTTACATTGATATATACATTTATCACATGTATTCACAGAAGAATAATATTCCCATTGTAATAATAGACTGTACAAAAGTTGATAATATTTTCAGACTTTTTTGTATATTTTATTTAGACATTAAAGGTGAATTCTTATTTCAGGAAGGTTGAGGGTTTTTATAGCATTCCAGTATGTGAATTATATTCACATTTCAGAGGGTGGCAGTGCAATATAATATTTATATATGTGTGGATTATATATATATATATATATATATATAATAAAAATATATACAGAAAATACTGGTTGGTACATAATACTTAGATAATTAAATATTATATCTATATAGATATATAATATATAATTTAGAAGATTAGGATAATGTATTTAATTCACAAATAATTATATATATAAAACTAATTTATATTTCACTGTCTTTGGTGAAATACAGTGACGTCAGATAATGAATTTGTAGTTGTATTTAAATAGTGTTCAATACAAGTATTACAGTTTTGGGGTTTATTTAGTTGCAGAGAATTCTTGGGCGTCAAACTGTTACATACAGAATATATAATGTAATATAGTTACACTGGATAACTTCCAGAGTGATTCATAATTACTGCTCAGATAATTGGTTTAAAATACATATTCCATGGGTGTATTGCAGTTGTAAAGAGTTAATCCTTATATAATAGTTACTTATAAAATATAATATAGTTACAAAAAGATAACTGGTCATAGATAGGGTTCCCTAGTGTTTAATAATTATTGGTAGAATTTGGATATAATGTACATATAGAATTCACACAGGGGTCCATGCTATAGCTTAAGGCTATATGTTTATACTCAACGCACATAGGGGTCCATCATATAGCGCATGGCTATATATATATATATATATATATATATATATATATATATAGTTAATTAATTTATTAAAGAATCCTTGGTATAAATTAAAACTATATGTATATACTCAATTCATTAAGGGGGTCCATGGTATGTTGTTTAGTTGATTGTACTGATAGGGGACAGTGCATTGTGCAGTAATACCCCATAGGGGTAGGTGCCCTGTACTGCATGCCTATGGGCAGGGGGTTTGCTTGCTTACCTTGATATGTAACAGATCTCTGCTTGTATCACAGATCTGACCTCACTAATCAGTACAGGCCGCCAGGCAGGGGCCCACGGCCAGCACATGCAGTCTGCAGCCGGACACTTCTTCGCCTCCTTAGAGCAAATTAACGACACGTCCTCACTGCTGGGGCAGATTAGCAATTCCCAGAGGAGCTCAGTGCAGCAGCAGTTTCAGGACACCTTTCCAGGTACAATCATAACCTGTGTGTAAGGGGGTCCCTGAGCCCCCCCAGCAGCCCTGCACCCCCCCATCACATGGTATAGAAATCTAGAATAAATCTAACACCCAGTATTTAAATAATCTCAAGCCTAGAATACTCCAAAACATATAAGATCCAGCCCAGAACTCATACACCACTACTGTATAGATTTACATGCTATGTGTATATATTGATATACTGTGTGTATACCGTATATATATATATATTGATATATATTGTGTGTGTATGTATATATAAAGATATTGTGTATATATATATATTATATACTACGTATATATTGATAAACTGTATATATAAATATAGATATATTGATATGCTGTATATATAGATATATAGATATATATATATTCATATGTCATTACATATAAATTGATATATACGTATTGTTTGTGGGGTTTTTTTTTCATTTACGTAAAAAACTTGATAAAGGGCCGAAACCATGGTTTTCCCTTTTTCCCTGCAGTATTGATTTTATTTGTGTGTAAAACACACTGATTTTCTTAGCATGTATATATATATATTGTGTGCCGGCACAGTGTGGTGTTTAGCGCCCGTTGCAGTGCCGTGTGTGGTGTTTAGCGCCCGTTGCAGTGCCGTGTGCGGTGTTTAGCGCCCGTTGCAGTGTGTCACGGTGTCTCTTCTCTTGCAGGCCCCTATGCCGTGCTGACCAAGGACACCATGCCGCAGACATACAAGCGGAAGCGCTCCTGGTCCCGCGCAGTGTTCTCCAACCTGCAGAGGAAGGGGCTGGAGAAGAGGTTCGAGGTCCAGAAATACGTCACCAAACCGGACAGGAAGCAGCTGGCGGCCATGCTGGGGCTCACTGATGCCCAGGTGAGGGGCATACATTATGCTGAATGCCGAATGTCTGCACTTCAAATTGTGTTATGAACACTAGTATATATATATATATATATATATATATATATATATATATATATATATATATATATATATATACACACATATATATATATAAATAAAATGAATTAGAATATATTATATATTGAGGGGAATATATCATACATTTTCCCTCAAAAAAAAAATATATATATATATATATATATATTCCCTCTCCGTTATTATTAATGTATGTGAATATATATAATTTTTATGTAGTGAAATTAATAGCAGGCAGATCTTTATAGCAGGTATTCGATATTATATTATATGTCTCTCTCTCTCTCTATATATATATATATTGAATATCAGGTATTGTATCTATAGTATCAAACAACTGTTGCAAAGATATTACAATACCTGATATAAATATATATAATGTGTGTGTGTGTGTGTGTGTATATATATATATATTTAATGCAATGGAATAGTATATGTTGGGAGATTTTTCCAGCAGTTTGTATTTTTTTTAATCTCTGGATTTTTGGGACAAGGTGCACATTTTTTCCTTTTGTAAAAGAAAATCTCTCTTTGAATTCCTAATAATGTATTTGATTCAAAATAGTTTAAATTAAACTAAGCTTTTAATATTGGGATTAAATGGTGTTATTTAAGCAGTTAATAGGTTTTTGAAGCAATGTGAAGAATTATCATAAATGTAATTTTCTGTTATTAGGGTGGTGGGGGGAGGGGAATGCAGATAATATATATTGGAAAATGGCTCCAAATATATCGGTGTCTAGACCCAAATAAAATGAATTCTTAATGTAATTATGCTGCACAACTGGTTTCCAAATGGTTAAAAGACAATAATATTTACACCATATGGAGAAAAAAAAAATGTGGCCAGTTCTGATTTTTTTTAACTTTGCTTTGTAACTGTTACAGGAAAAGAATATGTTTTTTAGAATTTATAAATTGTGAAATCCGTACATGATAGGGAAGTGAAATTGTATGTTTTTTTTCCCCTTCTTAAACTGAATTACCAAAAGTAACGATAGATAATAAGGTTTATTGGTGGATCTGAAGTCATTGTGGTTTTTGTGAAGCAATAATATAGCCGGCTGAAGCAATTCTATCGTTCCTTTAAGATAAAGTCCTGGCTTTGCGCAACTGTCCTTAAAAACTGTTGAGAAAATAACATTTAAAAATGGGGCAAAAAAAGGGAAATTTAAGCCAATACCCCCCCATATTATATATATAGTTCTGCTTTAATGCTTCTTGCTTTACAATAAGAGTAATTATAATGCAGAGAGATAATGGTATAGGACCACAGCTCCCATCAGGGCCATAAGATGGCTTAGGGTAGTGAGAGTAGCAGTCCAAAAGGAGACACCCATAGGGAACCGTATGTTCTCTGATTTTCAGTAGTGGGCACGTAACCTCTTACCGTCCCACTTGGGAAGTTTCGGAGGCTATTTATAAATCCTGTTTCAGGCAGGGTCATTATCCGGTTCTCCTGGGGACAATAATCACATATTTTTATTTCCAGGGCTTTTGAAATAGCCCTTGCTCGATTGAGTTTATCTTTATACGCAATTGTGCCTGTAAGAGCTTATCGAGCGGTCATCACAATCCAGCACAGGCTTTACAAACTGTGTGTTTTCTTCTGATTTTGCATTGTAGTAACACATAAAGCCCCCCCCCCAAAAAAGATATATTCTCTAAAAGGCTACATATTTCCATGAAAATGAATATAATGCTAGATAATAGCATTCCATGGACTTCATAAAATACAGGAAAGGCATTCTAGTTCTTCTGAGCTCTTATTGGAATGTCAGCTCATGGGGTCACTTAAAAAAAAAGACGTAAGGGCATCAACAGTAACTATATAGCCAGTAACGAGGAACACTTTGTCACGGTCACAATAAAATCTTTACATTAAACAAATATATTAAATATGACAATGCGCGCTCTGTTTTGTTTAAAGATTAGAGATTCGTCCTTTAAAATGTACTCACCTGAGCACAAGCAGGACGAGGCTGTGAGACACAGCAGGAACAGGAAAATAGCTCCACACAGAGTGATTAAAATTAAATAAATGGGAATAAAATAAATAAATAAACCCAATGTTGAGTTTGAAATGCCCCCTCTTCTGTTAAGGTGGACTATCAAGGGGTTCATATTCTAATACTAAAATCTGGTACTAAAATATTGTGGGGGGTTTTTAACATTTCCTTGTACAGATAGGGTGGTAAATAAATGAAACAGCCTCCCAGCAGAAGTGGTAGAGGGTAATACAGTGAGGGGATTTAAACATACATGGGATAGGGATACGGCTCCTGAATCTAAGACGAGACCAACGACTGATTAAAGTTTGAGTCTTTACAGCAGGAGAAACGTGTCTAGATGGGGCCGAATGGGGCCGACAAATTATCTTTTGCATTTGGTGTTTTATCATTACATGATGGTGAGGATGATGATGATGATTGTGATGATGATGATGATGAGAATGTAGCCGTCAGACGTTACTGGTTCTGGAGGTACTGTTACAATGTATTGACTCTTAGGTGTTCTTGTTCCTTCAGGTGAAGGTCTGGTTTCAGAACCGACGTATGAAGTGGAGACATTCCAAGGAGGCCCAGGCTCAGAAAGATAAAGAAAAAGAAGAGGCAGAGAAATCAGAGACCCCGTGCCCAGGGGAGGTGGACTTAGACAGGAGCAACAGTCCTTACAGATCCGAGGGGGACAGTGACAGCAGTGACTGTGAGTCCTTAGACCTGATGGCCAGTGACTCTGAAAGGACTAATGCCACCTCTGAGCCACAGCAAACCAGCGTCATCAAAGCCTCCCCGGCCACAGATCTGCCCACACAGCCACCAGGACCCTGCCCAGAGGCACCTACTCCACAGAGCCCCCCAATGCTTTAAACCTGAGGACTCTGGACTGTGACAGATCGTGCCTTTTAGTATTTATAGGAGACACTCGTTTTGAATGCACTGTGAAGATTTAGGTGTCCAGGCACGTTGGGTTGGATCCCGGCACCTTTGGTGAGAGTACTAAGTGTCCGGAGTTTAGGAGGACACGGTAACGAAGCGACGAGAAAAAAACCTTGTTAAATGAGGACCCCAACGTTCTTCTGATATAGAACTTTGAAGATTGAGAAATGTTTTCCCATTAACCATTTCAGCACTGCACCCTACTGGCACTCATGCAGTTAATACCTTACCCCACAGCACCAAGAAAATAATGAATCTTGAATCTGCTGACCCCCTTTTTTGAGGGTCAGCGGGATTAACCCTTAAAAATGCTTTGTACCCGTCTGGCACGCAAAAAGGTTAAAGTCCTTGGTGTGAGTGCAGAAAGTACAGTTATTGTCCTTCTTTTCACTCCATTGTCATGCTGGCTGGCACTGCGGGGGGCTTTTTCAATCTGGATTGTGAGCTGCGAATAAGCCCCATGTACCCCTGTAGATGTCAGAACTGGTGCATTTTGTGCACGATTCAATATATTTAAAATAATTTATTGTTGGAGTAACAAACTAGATAGGGGTCGATTTGTCAAATTAGCAACCACAAATGCTATCATTATTTATACGTACAACAGAGCTGACACTTTGCGTGAATTGATCTGTACCTTTAATGAGCAGAATAGAGTTTAACTCTTTTGTGCCTAAGGGCTATCGGAAGCTTTCTTGACTTTTGGTAGAAAGAGTTAAATGATCTGACCTAAACCCATGAAAACAGTATTATATATAAATATATAATATATATATGTTATATATAACACAGTTCCCCAGACACCATTTCCACTGAATGCTCGTGGAAATTTGGCAATAATGTAAATTTAGAAATAAGCTTACCACAGTGGAAAAAGCTAAATCCGTCGCCAAAATCAATGCAAGAGATGCGGAATGCAGTTTAGTAAATACGCTATACATCTAATACCATCGTCACCGACCGGGACCGATTAAATGAAGTATGAAAATAAACGTAAAATGCGTTATATTCAGTATTTGCACTTAGTTACTGAATATTTGCAAGCACAAGCTATTGCGAGCTATAACTCCTAAAATCTCCCCTTAGCAAAAAAAAGGTTTTGTTGGACTCCAGCTAATGGAGTTCTTTGTCAATAAAGGGGGGGGGGACACAAAGCTAATTATAGCCCCTACCAGCTGGTGCATATTCACATTTCTGTGGTTTGATGGTCAGGCTTTCGTGTTATTAATCCAAGTGTCAGCACAACTGGCTGGGAGTCTCGTGTATGGATCCAGACAATCAGCTACACTTAATGCAGGTCATAAATCTATTACAAGTAACTGAATAGCGATTCTTTCCTAGACTGTGAAGGAAAACAAAAAAGATTAAAAAAAATGAGTTATATTAGGATATATTTATTAATTGACTTTTTTTTTATCTACTTGTTTTCCAATGTAGTCTACGGGAGGAATTCTATTCAGTTACTAGTGATGGGTTTATCTCTGGCATTTAGGTCATTATCTCTCTCTCATTCTATATATTAATGGCTCTCCATAAATTCTCTTAGCATCTAAAATGTGAAAACCGGTTGAATCCCCCCAGACCATTTGCAATGTGTATATCTTTAAAAGTCTATACCGTGCACTGAAGTTATTGTAAATAAAAAGGTTTATTATGTTTTTTGGACCCCCTCGACTCATTTATTATTTTGTATTCCTTCTAAAATCTTCTAATTTCTTTCCCTCTCTGTCCTTAAATACGCAGATATAATTTCCCTTTATTTTTATATTTTAATTCCATGTGTTCTGGAGGAAAGTATAGAATGCGTGTTCTATAAAAAAAATATTTATTTTAACCCTTTGGCTATCTATCTATATCTATCTATCTATCTATCTATCTATCTATCTATCTATCTATCTATCTATCTATCTCTATATGCATCTATCATCTAATAAAACCACACATATATATGATAATATATTATTTATTGAAAAGAGCATAAGAAAGTAGACATTCTAGAAGTGGGATATTGGAAGGACAGGGATCTTCTTATTGCCTCCAAATATTATCTTTCATTTCTATAGCGCCAACCACGTCTGCAGCGCTTCTTACAGTCCCTACATTCAAAGGGTCTGAAAACTAGAACAGTCTGAGATGAGCCCATACATTAGGGAAAGAGAGCCCGGCTCGCAGGCTTACAATCTAGAGGGATATCCCATTGTGTTCATTGGCTATGAGGGCAGGTGGCGGGAATATATAAATTGGATTCAGACGCTTTCCCCTCTCTCCCACTCCTGATGTATTAATAACAAGGCAACCAGGGCCGATACTTTAGTTCCACTGTCAAGGCGGACTGTTACTCAAACTGCTTTTGTCTGCAATTTCCATCAGGCTGAATTACTGAGGGCGTAAATGAGGAAGTCCAATGGAAAAAAATATTATTCTACTTTAGCATATCCCCCAGCGCTGTATACAGAAATAACCCCCAGCAGTGTATACAGTAATATACCCCCAGGGCTGTATACAGAAGTAACCCCTCAGTGCTCTATACAGTAATGTACCCCCCAGCGCTGTATACAGTAATATAACCCCCCAGCGTTGTATACAGTAATATAACCCCCAGCGCTGTATACAGTAATATAACCCCCAGCGCTGTATACAGTAATATAACCCCCAGCGCTGTATACAGTAATATAACCCCCAGCGCTGTATACAATAATATAACCCCCAGCGCTGTATACGGTAATATACCCACAGTGCTGTATACAGTAATATATCCCCCAGCGCTGTATACAATAATATATCCCGCAGCGGTTTTTACAGCAATATAACCCCCAGCACTGTATACAGTAATATAACCCCCCAGCGCTGTATACAGTAATATAACTCCCCAGCACTGTATACAGTAATATAACCCCCAGCGCTGTATACAGTAATAACCCCCCTAGCGCTGTATACAGTAATATATCCCAAAGCGCTTTATACAATAATATAACCCCCAGCGCTGTATACAGTAATATACCCCCAGCGCTGTATACAGTAATATATCCCCCAGCGCTGTATACAGTAATATAACCACCAGTGCTGTATACAGTAATATAACCCCCAGAGCTGTATACAGTAATATAACCCCCCAGCGTTGTATACAGTAATATAACCCCCAGCGCTGTATACAGTAATATAACCCCCAGCGCTGTATACAGTAAGAACCCCCCCAGCGCTGTATACAGTAATATAACCCCCAGCGCTGTATACAGTAATAACCCCCCTCAGCGCTGTATACAGTAATATAACCCCCCAGCGCTGTATACAGTAATATAACCCCAGCACTGTATACAGTAATATAACCCCCAGCTTCCATGATTTTTTTTTACCAAATGTCTTCAAAACAATTGGCTGAAGAGGTACAGGCTATAGGCAGTGTTAATTGATTAATTACATTTTGCTAAGAGCTGTGGCTTTTCCCCAATTTAAAACTTGAAAAAAATCAAATTTAGATTTAAAATAAAATAAAACAAATAATTGAAAATTAAAAAAAATTAATAATTGGCGAATAAGTAAAAAATAATAATTTTGGTAACTATAGTATTAAAGAAAATGCTGATTAAAGTTCAGTTTTGTTAGGAGTTTTGTATCTGGGCTAATGTATAAATCTCATTAAAGTCCTTTAAATATTTTATAAATATTATATAAAATAAAAATATTATATAAAGATATAAAAAAGAAACTAAGCAAAAAAAATAAATCATTAATAAACAGTTAAATAAATAAAATACCATAAGCTGTCCATTGTGGCTACAGTCAGAATTATTGCTGGTGAAAATTGATGTGTGTACTAGAGCGAGCGTGATAGGAATGATTGATTGAGTGTAAGCGGTCCAGCGCCAGGAGTCTATACTGATCCATGTCAGGATATGCAGTATTTGTTTTAAAACATAATCTGTAAAATAATATTATTTATATATTAAGAACTATGACATCAGAGTCACGCGACCAGGACTTGTTGGCGTCCTTAAAGCAACTTTGTCTTTGGAAAACCTTTTGGTGTATTCCAGACAACACGGATGTAATAGATGTTCTGGGGGAGGGGGACTTCAGGAGGACACATGAATCTCATATTCAAATGTTTCCTAAATAATGATGTCACTGCAATAGCCGTAGCAGGATTTGGTGTAGTTACCTGTGATGAACAACATCATGGTTTATCGGTTTGGCAGATTCTCAAAAAGTCCATCTAGTCTGCTCGTTCTTCCTGCTGAGACCCCAAACCTAAATCAGTCCTTGGTCTCGTTGATCCAGGATAGCCATATGGAGCGCCAGATTAAGGATGGCCTTAGCATTTTAAGGCCAGTGGCCGACAAATGATGCACTCCTGGCTGCCGGCGGGATTCGAGTGGGTGCACACCTCAGGACACGGCAGATCAGGTAGGTATGGGGTGCTACTGGCCAATGGCCCATTGGGCATTTACCTGATGAGCCAGATGACCAGTCCGGGCCTCTCCATCTTGTGCATGTTTAAGCTCTCTTACTATATTACCCATGCAACCAGTTACTATGGTTTTCTGATTCCCAAATCAAGGTGACATAAAGAAGGGCATGAAGAATTTATATGTATATAAGATATATAAGAAGACTTACCGGTATATCAATGGAAAATCAGCAGATGCTCATAAAAGTTGTTTTTTTAGCTAACATTTCATGGTCTACAGTCAAATTCTATAGATTCAAAAGAAAACACGCATCATGTGTGGGAAATTTATAAGGCGTTAATTTGTATAATATAGAGGTTATTGAGCTAGGCAGTTTCGTATCCCCCAATAAAAATGCCCCATAGAGTAAACATTACCCCTGTTACTAATACCATGAGTAGAACGCTCACCATTGTCCACGTGAGTGACATCTCCAGGGCCTTGCAAACACTCTCTTCTAGAGCGTAATATACTGAATAAGCAGTCTCTTCTTGCTTCGTATCTAAGAACCGATCAGCGTGATTAACTACATACCCTGGGTGATTTATGCAGAGTTTCTGGGACCTATAAATATTTGTCTTACAAGACCGGTGACATATTACCAGGCAAACTGCACTTCAGTGATTTGTGAGGTTGTTCGTCTACTGCCTGGCAGAACCACACAGGGAGGCTCAGCAGAAACAGAGATAGTGACCAAAGATTAGACTCCAGAGACTCCAGATTGGGATCTGGACAGGCCTGTGTGCCTGTATATACACTCCATAATCCACAGTTTAGGGCTTTCCATATCTGTCCAGCTATCTATTTGGCAAAGGTTTGAAAATACTTATCCTGAAAGAGGTTAAATGGACGATAATGCACTGGTTTTGCTGCCATCAGCGAAGAAAAGCTTTTCAACCCAGTAGAAGAGTTGAAGGTTCAACCCTATCTGCCTTCATCCATGCCAGCGGCCAGCTTGGCATACGGCTCCTGAATCTAAGAATAGACCAGCGACTGATTAAGGTTCGAGGATTTACAGCGGAAAAATGACAGTCTAGATGGGCCGAATGTATCTTATCTGCCATCAAATTCCATGATTTGTTTCTCTGCAGCCAACTTGGCCTGAATATAAGTTGCCAGGTTTGATACAATAACACCTTGGCCGAAGAAACTTGCTAGGAGCTGAGGGCCCCAGACAAGTCGATGGAAATGTGTTCAGGGCCACCACGAGTTTTGCTCATTTTGCACTTGCGCAGATCTCGCAAACACAACTAACAGAACCCATTTTTAAAGCTAAAATGCATAATATTAGTAAAATTACCATGGTGTGTCACATTATTCATCAAGGTGGTCGTTAAAACGTAAGGCAGCGTCTTGTAGACCTGGTGCTTCAGAGTAAGTCCGAGACACCCCTTGTATGTCTCTGTAGACTGTTCAGCGTGTGCTGTATACAACGTTTCACGGCTCTGTTTACTGAAACAAAGCGTCTCCTTATTTAAACCAGAAAATACACACTGAGGATTCTCATTATGTCTTCTAGCATCCTAACAAACCAATCCTTTTGCGTCCTTCCAGACCTTGCAGATATTTCCCAAAGTGCCCAACAAATAAAGAACGATCTTTAATAGCAAATATCATTCCCAGAAAAAAAAACTTTAACTGTAAATATATAGCCATCCCATTCATTCACAGCTGAAATTGATCTCGTTCAAAACTAGTCACATAGAGCTTAAGTACCGTGTGACCAAATTTCAAAAAGACGGAAACGTTTAGACGAGAGTCCATTGGGTCATGATCAGGTTCTCTTACAAAGTGTCATCATGTAGTGTATAGTTGAACTTGTTTACAGATAAGTGATACTTACTTGATTGAAAGTTAATTTTAAATAACCCTTAAGTACCCAGAAGTTGCTATATATAATAATAATTATTATTATTATGATATAATTAGATCAACACTAGATCAGTCAATGTCCTTTGTCTCTCCAACGATTGTGTAGGAGTTACAAAGATGACTCTTGACTTGGGTTTAGTGTCTCGCTGAGGGTTTCCAACATGTTTCCGGATCTAGTTCCTGCTCAAACCTCCTCTTCCTAAGAGCGGACAGACAGTGGAAAGAATATCTGCCCGGCTTTGCAAGGAGAACTCAACAATGATGTTAAGACACCAATTAGCAGAGGCTAACCCCATTAATGAAGTGGCGTATTTCTTTGGTTTCAGCCAGGTGGCATAGATCAGATCTCTTCTATACTCAGCAGGAATCCGCGTGATTTCATTACTCCAGGACCTCACAACAAAGATTGACATCAATAATAAGCTTAATGGCTCTCGTTACAGGAGTGGAAGCCCCATATCGTGGCCCAAAAAAAGAGCCATTTCCCTCCCTCTTTCCACACCGCCTTTGCTGAAACGTGTTTGGAGAAAAGGCACTTTCCTTGTTTGTTGATATTTAAGAGCTGGGATTGAATAAATGGGACAAGCTGTGGATCAGCTGCCATTAAACATCTCCCATGGACAAGTTGGAAGTATCTTCCTGCCATACGAGACGCTGTTCAACATTATTACAAAAATATACACTTGGAGAGATGCGTTCTAATCCCCAGCCGGGGGGAAAAAAGGAACTAAAAACATCATGTTAATATATCAAGCTTTAATATATATTTTTTTTAATAGAAAAATGAATATAAGTTCTAATTTATAGATATACTATAGAATTTTGTCTAATGTGTCTAATATTATTTTTGAATATTGTGCTCATTTCCACGAAAAAAAAAATAGAAAAATGTCTGATTATTAAATTATACAATATTGTGAAAAATAGGGGTTCTAATATTTAAAAACAAAAATTTAAATTTTTCAATTTCTATAAAAATCTCATAAAATCTAATGAAAAAATTAAAAGTCTAACAGGAAAACCTATTTCTCCATATTTTTTTTTTTTAAAAAAAGCCTTCACCCAATTACGAATATTTTTGACCAGTATATCCAACATTATACAAAAATATATATTATCTTTAAACACCAAGTTTTGGGGGGGGGGTTTTTGTAGAATTTTTCCAGACTTTTTTTTTTCTGGAAGTGTAGCTAAATTTTGTGTTTATTTTTTAAAATATGAATACAATAATTGATTTTTATATTATGTTTAAATATTTCTTATATTAATCACTTTGCATGATATTACATTGAATGAATTATTCCATTTTGTAAAAATAAAACAATTAAAAAGGATAATTGTCATTATGAATAGAATTATTAATAAATATACTAATATACAATCTACATTAACTGTTTCGATCCCTATGGAGATAAATTCATTACGAATCCGTAGAAGGTACAGCTTTCGCTATTAATTGCCCCAAACAAAGGTTGCAAAAGTACTACTTTCTGAGGCTGATAAAAAAATAAAAAAAATAAATTGGATTTAATGATGGAGATAAAGATTTATCACTGAATTCAGCCAATTATCTTTTATCTTTTAGGGACAGCGATGTATTTATGTTGGGTGATACCCTGGGCCGCACTACTGGACTCGTTGGCCGTCGTCCTTGTTGCCGAGCTCCAGGACGTCATATCCTGACTCCCGCTGCTTAAGGTCGGACAAAACCAGCTATAGTGTGCTATGAAGGTGAGGCAGAGTCCTCCATATTGTAAATGGGCTTGTTGGGGGATCTCACTTGTAACCGGTCCATTCAGCAGCCAAGCACCAGAAAAGGTGATCGCCGTACCTGGGAACTTCGGAGCCTTCCCCTGCGGGACGCGGCCAGGATTTGATGTCTGTGGGTGGTCCCGCTGATGTCAGGGGGCGTTCCTGCTGATGTCAGGGGGTGTTCCTGTGGGAAACACTCTAATTTAAAGGGGAAATGGGAGGGGAGTGGGCCGTGTCAAGACCCCGCTCCCGGGACCCGGAGGATTCAGGCGTTGGCCCAGTAGGACAATTCTCCATAGACCACAGTGAGCATTGCATGGGGATACGCTATAGAATCCACACATCTTAGTATCTCGTAGGATTAAATCTTTGCTCCCATTAGTAATAAAATCCGCCTAGAAAAAACCATAAACACTAATAAGTTCACATCTTTTTTAATCTTTTTTACCCAATATATACAAACATAAGTCGAAAAGCACAACATATATTACTAATGATAATCTAATTATTTTCGATATGATGGTAATTATACACGTATGTAGCCGGCTCGGATTCCTAGCATTTTTCTGTAAATCCCAACTGATTAAGGATGGATGACAAGGATTCATACCAAGCATTGTTAGACCTGCAGCTGAGAAATGAAATGTCTCTCGGGTCAGTGAATGCCGGACCGGCTAACGAACATGTTGGGGTACATGATGGGCGCCCGCTGTGACCCTGTAGCACATGGGGAGGGATGAGGAATGCTTAGACTCTAGTGCTGGACTGGCTTTGGTTCGAGATACTTGTTCGATATACAAAGATACATAAATTTCAACTGTCGATGGTCCAGACATTTAAATATTACAGTCATACAGATGGCAAAGGACCAAGAAGCCACTGTGTGGGCCATTGAAATATTACGGGGCTGGCGGAGGGACGTCGCTTGGCTAGGACTCTGTCGGGCGGTGTTATTTTAGTAAATGGAGAGAAGGGACAGGGGTCAGCAGCTGTTTATTTGGGGAGTTACAATAAACAATGTAACCACTAATAATTAAAGAGAGACTGTCGCATTTTAGATAAGATCATGATTGAATCCAGCACCGGAAGCCACAAATATATATACACAAATATACATATATATATATATACAAAAAAAAAAAAATAATAAAAAAATATATATATATATATATATATATATATATATATATATATATATATATATATATATATATATATATATATACAAATAAATAAATAAATATATATACAAAAAAATTAAAAAAATATATATATATATATATATATATATACAAATAAATAAATAAATATATACAAAAAAAAATAAAAAAAATATATATATACAAATAAATAAATATATAGAAAAAAATAAATAAATAATAATAATAATAATAAAAAATATATATATATATATATATTGTATAGTGTATATATACTTGCCTAAAAAGAGAGAATAAATCGCTCTCCCCCGTGGGATGTGTCTGGAACGAGTCTCTCCCATCACAAGCAAATGATAAAGATAAAAGCCTAATCCCCCTGCTATCCGGTGTATATATTGCTTCAATCACATAATCCGTGTTGTTGCTCATTTGCGATACAGACATCTCTGCACGCGATTCGCGGAGAAACGAGCAATTCTTTACATCACTGCCAAAAAAAAAGACAGCAAAAATTAAAAACATTAAAAAAGGGAACGTAAACTCGATTTAAGGAATATTCAGGCAATTTTTTATAGGTAATTTTACAGAACTTTTCCCAGTGTCCCCGTACTCTGTAGAGCCCCCTGTTGGTTGACATCATGTTAGCCCCATCTACATATATGATATCACATGGCATTCCACGCGTGGGATTCTCTGGTTTCATGTGTCCCGCGTGTGCACGATGCCAGGCTAAACAATGGCGAGGAGAACAATTGGCGTACCACCCTCATCCCACCCATGGAGATCACCGAACTGGTAACTACTGCTCGCCAAGCCAGACTGGGGGTAATTATAGAGCTGGGGGGAGGGGAGAAGGCAAGCAAAAGGGGCAAATAAATATGCGGAATTCTGTAGACACCTGGAAATTTAAAGGGACCTCTCAGCTATCCTGTGCATTAACCCCTTAAGGACAATGGGTCCGTACATGTAAGTGGATATGATGCCTGCAGTGTCCCTTTAAAGTAATATTTTGCCTGATAAGTTATATACTTACTTTACTCAGAGGGTGGTAGATAAGTAGGACAGCCTTCCAGCAGAAGTGGTAGAGGCTAACACAGTGAGGGAATTTAAACACTATCCTGAGTCTAAGATGAGACCAGATTAAAGTTACATCACGAAAAACAAGCAGACTAGATGGTTGTTTCTATGTCTAATTTAAAAAATGTTCCCATTATTGTCTGCATTACTCTAACGGATCAAAATAACAATAAACAAAAAGAAATAAAAGCGCCTCTAGATTGTAAGCTCTTTTGAACAGGACCCTCCGTACTTTTTGTTACATTGTTATGTCATACACTACATGTTTACCCATTGTACAGCGCTGTGGAATCTGCTGGCGCTATATAAAACAATAAAAATAATAATAGCAATAATAATAAATTAATAACAATAAATAATATTAATAATAATAATTATTATTGATAATAAAAAATAATAATTTATAAAGATCTTGTGTAGAATTTATTTGCTCATCAGTCTTTTTAAAAACCCTCCAGCATTGAAATGGTCAATGCACATTAATAAGTGTGATCGGCCACTACCTAGCTTCATTTAACATCAAAACATTGACGAGATCCGCCTCCCAGAAGCAGAGAGTTCGAAGCGACAGATCCAGTGCAAAGTGACACCGGTTTATTAAAATGCCAAACAGTGCGTGGATGCTTTGGGAGGTCGCCGACGCCGGCAAGCAGCGCCTTTTAAAGCCGTGTTCAGTGCTGAAAACATCACAGGCCGCGAACACGTTACACAGCTAAGTGAAGATGGATATTATGGGGTCTTCCTCACTTTATTCCCAGCCTTGTTTATTCCATCATTAAAGAGCCAGACCCATAGCTTTTATCTACTCTACATTGTACCATGCTCAAAAAAATGCTTTTAGATGTAATGTAAGATCCTTTTACTTTACTGAGAGGGTGGTAGATAAGTGGACCAGCCTCCCAGCAGAAGTGGTAGAGGTTAATACAGGGAGGGGATTTTAAACAGGCATACGGCTCCTGAATCTAAGACGAGACCAACGACTGGTTAAGGTTTGAGTTTTTACAGCAGGAGAAGCGGGCGACTAGAAGGGGGCCGAATGGGGCCGATCTGCTGGCAGATGCTAGGCTTCTATGGTTTTAAAGTTTGGGTTTATTTGTATATAGAGAATGAATACGCTATAGAATCCACACGTCTTAATGCCTAAAGATATGATGCAACTGCTGGGGGGCACAGAAGGGGTCCTGGCAGCTCAGTATAAGGAGTCTCATAAATGCCAAAAGTCCTAAAATCTGCCAGCACAGTCCCAACAGCTGGGCATGTGTCTGCGAAGCTATCCCGGAAGGTGTCTCGTTCCTTCATTGTCGCCGTTCCTTTATTGTACCCGGTGCTTGTGAAAAGAAGCTGGACGTTGGCTGAATGTCCACCTGGGTTATTTGAACCCGGCCATCCTATTTTGGACGAATCGCGTCGGGTGAATAGCTGTGTTTTTTACTTTTTTTTGCTAAAATAAAAGTTAATTTTGAAGCTTCCTTCAATGGTCGCGTGTCTACCTGTCTACCATCAGCCCCGACCTCCCGTCCATGCGCTGTTATCATCCTTCAGCCCACCAGGGGGTCATCTAGCGCCCCCCCCAACAGGGAAACAACAACAACAACACGGCAAACGCCCGGCAGGAATAAACAAGCTCGCTTTTATATGCTAAGTACCAGAAAATAAACCTTTATTTTAAGTGAAAGACGCGCCGTCCCCCTTGTTTACCTAAAGTTTTTTTCATTAAGAATTAAACTCTAATCAGATTTCAAAAACTCTCAAAAATCAATGATTTGAAAGTAAAATGGAATATTTTAATAATATAAAATATATAATATATAACATATAAACACACGTATATATATATATTCTGCCCGTTTCTCCTGCTGTAAAGACTCAAACCTGAATCAGTCGTTGGTCTCGTCTTAAATCCCCTCACTGTATTAACCTCTACCACTTCTGCTGGGAGGCTGATCCACCCTCTTTTCTCCACCCCTACTAAATCATAATTGGATATTCTTTTTTTTGTACTAGTACTGGATCTCTACAAACTGGATTTTTCTTTTGATTAACTCCTTCACTGGAGGCAGGATGTAAAATCCACTCCACAAGATTTTTTTTTTTCTCTCCCCTTCGGAATAAATTAACCTTGCAATTCCTTTGATGTCATTAGAATATGTCTGATGGTACGGACTAACGCTAAGGTATGTCCCTGATTTACTGCGCGTTTCGTGCGAGTACTATAAACCATAAACAGCGCGGATCGCCGTGTCAGCCCGAACGCCGCGCTGCGCTATTTATACGATTATAAATTGCCATTTTTTTAATTTTTTTTTTTACCATTTACATAATTTTTGACAAATTCACTTTTTTTCCTCCCCAAATGGAAAGTTCTTGCGAGCCGAGCGTCAGGACTATCTCTTTTCCTGTCGGCGGTGATGATTTTAAGACAACGCGATGATCTAAGCGTTAATACCAATATTATGCATCATTTGGACAGGATAACGATGCCACCTTGTCAAGGCCCGGCTCTTTCCACGAGCCTTTTGGGGAAGATCGCAGTCATAAGCGCTTGATGAACGAGGAAGCCGATATCTTTTGGCTTCTTCCAGCCTCGTTCCCCTTCTAATCCCTTTTAATCCCTATCTCGGAAGAATGTGGCCGATCGTCGGTGGAATACCTGGAAGCGATGGGGCGCGCGGCTGCGCAGATTTATAGTCTGTGTATATTCTCTGGCTCCAGATAGGGCTGATGTAATGGGTGGCTGTATTTTATGGACCCCCCCCCCCGTCCAGATCTGGCAATCAGGAGCCCTACCTTGTATGGCGCACTCATGACTCCCCCCTAAATCTCCCCTCCGGGTTATAAAACTTCCCTGCCAAACGCAACGGGCGATAAGGGGGCAACGTTTATTGACGGCGGCGCAAATGTTCCCCGGCTGTTTTTTTTTAATTTTTTTTATGACAAACGAGGGGTTTAATGGGGCCATTAAGAGGATATTGACGTTTAACGGAGGACAAATCTGTGAACGTGTTTCCCTATAAATGTAAAAATGGTGTAAAGCAGATAAGGCTTTCAAACGGGGAAATGTTCTTGTATTCTTAAGACGAGTTTAGCCGCTCGCTCTTCCTTTATGCGTCTGGTATAAACACTAGTGTCTGATCATTTATACGATATATATATATATATACGGTATATATATATATATATATATATATATATATATATACAACTCCCAAGCTTTGATGAGCTTTGTTATCTCAAAGTATTTAAATATTATATTAAATATTATATTATATTACATATTTAATAGGTTGTTGGTCAATGATCATGCAAACATATATGTGCCTCTGATCATATATATATATATATAGGGTACCTGTATTGTATAAATAGTTTTGTATATGTGTTAGAATGAACGGCACCGATTGTTAGGGCATGATTTGTATCTGGTGGTGTTGAGGCCCCAATGCGATGGGACCTGTATGTCCTTCATATGAGAAATGGTTGGTAGGAAGGGCACGTGTGTGAACGATGGACCCTCTGTCCGCTTGGTTCCCAGAGAAGGCAGAGTTAAAAAGGGTAGTTGTCTTGTAATTGTGCATTCTTCAGGGGTCCGCAGAGGGCCACCAATGTGTCCAACAGCCAACGTATCTTCATTCTACTCTCCAAGGGAGTCAACGGATGGAGAGGAGCCTGAGAAGTTGGGTCGAAGCGTAGACTTAGAAAAATTGGCTGATATCTGGGTGATGGGTGAAGCTTGGAGTGGAAGAGGCCACTGGCACAATCTGGCCCAAGGTTGTCTCCATAATAACGATGAGCCTACAGACACCGTCTTCAGAAGTTCTGAAGACTAATTCATGGGAATTCCAGCACTTGACTGCTTCCAATGCACCAATAATCCATCTCCTTCTTGTTTAGGTTAATCGAAAGGTTGAAAAGCAATCAGGTCCTTCCCAGTCTTGATTTCATCCACGCGATATAGCCCGAGTCAGACTGATGACTGGATACATGAAGTTAAATAGGAGAAAGTATTCTTACCAGGCATCCATCATGCATGAGCAATCAACCAGTATAGAGATAATGGCTCTTACAACAGCCCCCCTGGTGTAATCATCTCTGAGATAAGGGCCAGCAGAGCCCTCTATTACTTTTGGGTGTTTGTTTTATGGCCCTTATAGAGACGGGGCAATTAATGAAGTTACACTTGTGTGCGTAAACTGGGTGGTCTCACATAAAAAAAAAAGGAATAGCACCTCTCAAGCCAGGCCATCGGGTCAGCGGGCATCGGCTTCAAAAATAAACTGAACGCGCAATGTAGTTTATATTTTATATAGAGGTCGACCTTAAAATACTATAACAAATGGAAATGATTGGATTTAACAAAAATAATCTTTTATAAATATTGCTTAATGCTTCCTAATAATTTCATGGAAGATATTTTTGAAAAACAAACACAAAACGAATTATCGTTAGATTTTAACTACAATTTATTGTAGATTTCTGTGATTTTGCAGTCAGCCCTCCAATGACAAATTCAATGAAAAAAAAACCAGCTTGATAAGAATAAATTGCTTGTTCTGATTGTTAAATGATAATTACTGTCTCGGCAGATACATTACAAGCAGTAAGATATGTACCACCAGGTTGATGGTTTTGGGCCAGAGCCAGTGTTTTATTTGCAGTTCCTCAAATAGCCACTAGGGTGCCTTTTTTTTCCAGATGAAAAATGGCACATTCTGCCCCATTAGAAAAAATGTTTCCGCCCCAGTTTTCTGCGGCCTGTTTAATCATTTTTTTCAGGAAATAAATGAATGTTGTGATGTCAATCAGCGCACATTTGAAGTTTGTGCATTACGTCCGCTGAGATTCCTGCCGGAGGTATAATAAAAAGTAGAATTTTTTTTAGTTGTTGTCCTAACAAAACTTTTTGATCAAAGAGAAGCCCAGTACTACTACTACCTATCCCGCAGCTACACCTGACCATACTTCTTACCTTTGTGCACCAATTTATAGAAAATGTTTTGCCCACAGACTTCATATTTCTTGATTTTTTGTGGGGTGGTAAAAACAGTACTCACATGCGAGATGCGTCAGACTGTGATATAAATTGTCTATTACTGGGAGATTATTTATGGATTCTTACAGTTCTTACCTGCAACAAATAAAGTTGCCCTTTTTTTTGTTAGTTTCTAAAACCAGCCTTAGAGATTTATAGAAAATTCATGATGTCAGTTACACACACACACTCACACACATACACTCATACACTCACACACACACACACACATTCATACACTCACACATACACACTCACACACATACACTCATACACTCACACACACACATTCATACACTCACACATACACTCACACACATTCATACACTCACACACATACACTCATACACTCACACACACACACACACAAATTCATACACTCACACATACGCACTCACACACATACACTCATACACTCACACACACACATTCATACACTCACACATACACTCACACACATTCATACACTCACACACATACACTCACACATTCATACACTCACACACATACACTCACAAACACACATTCATACACTCACACACATACACTCACACACATTCATACACTCACACACATACACTCACACACATTCATACACTCACACACATACACTCACACACACACAAACACACATTCATTCACACACATACACTCACACACACACACACACACATTCATTCACACACACACTCACACACATACACATACACACTCATACACTCACACACATACACTCACACACACACACACTCATACACTCACACACTCACACATACACACTCACACACACATAAACTCACACACAAACACTCATACTACACTCACACACACACATACACATTCATACACTCACATACACTCACACACACACAAACACTCATACACTCACACACATACACTCACACACAAACACTCATACACTCTCACACACACACATACACTCACACACATACACACATTCATACACTCACACACATACACTCACACACACATTCATACACTCACACACATACACTCACACACACATTCATACACTCACACACATACACTCACATACACACACAAACACACATTCATTCACACACATACACTCACACACAAACACTCATACACTCACACACACACACACAAACACTCATATACAGACACTCATACACTGACACACACACACACTCATACACTCACACACACACATACACAAACACTCTCACACACACTCAAACACACTCACACATATACGGTATATAGAATAGAAAAAACAATTGGAGACGCAATGACTGCCCTTTGAGATGGTCATCAAAAAGTTAAACCTTTCCATCATTACATTTATTTATATAGCGCTGTTACAAAAAGAGAAGAGAGCCCTGCTCTTGTGAGCTTAGAATTTATTCCAAAAGTTTTTTTTAAAAATACTACTTTACTCTTTAAAATTCTCTACATAGAAACACAAATTTTGCCGGCAAAAAAGATTCATTAGAACCAATCTGGTACGCACATTTTTACTGATATTTACCTTAATCAGTCGTTGGTCTCGTCTTAATTCAGGAGCCGTATGCCCTTCCCATGCATGTTTAAATTCCCTCACTGTATTAACTCCTACCACTTATGCTGGGAGGCTGTTCCATTTATTTACCTCTCTCTCTCAGTAAAGTAAAAATACCTAATATTTCCAAGTAAATAAAAAATCCATTTACTGCAAGAACCCAAACAAGCGTGTTCTGTTCTACACAGCCTGTATGTTTTTAACAGATATATTATATTTCTTTAAATAATCAGCAATACCATAAAACTAATATTTATCTAGCATCATATAGAATACACAACATTCTTGAAATTATTTTGCGCGCTGTCGCGTCGCCAGTTTTATCCAACCCCCTTTATATAATCTATTTAAACGTTTGGTGTTTTAAACGTATTTTTGATCTGCAGTCCCATTCATTATCCCTTTTGCATTTTCTTTGGCGAGTCCATGTGCTGCAAGGACAATTAGCCGACTGACCGTCAGAAATTTTATACAAACCACAGTTGTCTTAAAGGGGCTAAGAGGTTGATAAACACTAGCCGCTCTCCAGCATTTATCTTTATCCACGCTGAGTGTTTACAACAGTATTTTATCTCGGGATTTTTCTACGGCCCAAAGGGTCAACGTTCACTCAAAGTAATGTGTTGTTGTGAAGTCCAAATCTCACTTTATGTGTTTTGACACATTTATATCAGCAAGATGTATTTTTTTTTATAGGAAGGTTGTTGGCATAGCACCAAGAATCGCAGACTTATTTCTTTATGATTCCCCCCCCCCCTGAATACCATGAAATTCCCAGATATTTAGTGTAGGTGGAAAAATGCTTTAAAAACCACATTTTTTTTTGTAAAAAAAAATAAATAAAAAATTAAATTTAAAAAAAAATAATGAAGAGCCTCTGAAAGACTGGGATGCTCTGCACTCGCTTTTTGGGGGAATCAAAAAGGCATGAATAGAAAAAAAAATCATTAAAATATAGTGACTGTATGTTAAAATAGAAAAAAAACAAATCAATAATAAAAAAATATATATTAGACTTCTAATAGGCACATGGGGGAATGGGGGACCCCCCCCCCGAGGCTGCTCAGATCTGTAGACGCCAGGCACAGTTTTTTGGTGTATTTCATATACATTAAGGAATAAAGACCCAAAAATATATAATATGAGCTTTTTCCTATTAGACAGATTGATTGAGTCCAAGAGATCTGGTGAGGATTCCATCATCATGACTTATTTTTTTTATTTTTTATTTTTTTAGGATTTTTATGACATCATCTCTCTGGCTTGGTGACATCAGGATGTAAATTGTTTGCGTTGATTCTTTGCACTTTGCAGGCAGATGAGTTTTTAGCCTTTCTTGGAGTTGGAATAGATCAGACCGATGGAGAATTGTTGGGTTGCATTGTGCCAATTGGCACGTGCCACAGAGACAGCCATGCCCTTTCCTCTTCTCACCATGACCTATGGGCTCCTGACCCTAATCTGGATTTAGCAATACATATTAAGGATATCAAGAGGAACGTCAAAGAAACTCAGAATAACGTTTCCTGCTTTATTCAGAATAAGACATTGAAAAAAGGTGGAAAAAAACCCATGTTCGGTTAAAACATTGTAACCATCACAGTTGACAAAGACGTTAAAGCGCAGAATATAACTTGGATGAGAAAGTATATGGGATTAATCAAGAGACACATAGACTACGAGGTTTGACATGAGCGGCATTCAGACCGTACAGAAGTTATGACTTGGATCTTATCGTAAACCATTTGTTCCTACATTTGTAACTGGATGGAAGCCAAGTCGAACATGAACCTTTCCCTGTTCCTGATATCCATTTTGCCGTAAATGTGAGCGGCCTCCTCCCTGTCGAGTGTCTATGAACTAATGAGGGCATGTGTTAGTTTACGTTAGGGAGTGAGGTCCTACAGAACTTGGACATTATTCAGAGATACGTTTCTGGAAACTTCCGTTCACCTCTATTAGGTAAAATATTAACAATGAAATGACTGCTGAATCCCTTGTCTGCACTTTTTTTTTTAGAAAAGCCCTTTTTTATGACTGATTGAAATCTCGATGGGTAGGCCAGATGAATGTACACTTTTTTTTTTGAGGATATTATCTATTTCCACAGCTGTCTGTGGGAGAGCCCTCCGGAACAGTCCCTGGGAGCTCTTTAACACACTGTAAGAGCTGGAGTTAGTTTGAAACAGTGACACGATCATATGATGTCATAGGTCAGCCAAAGGGTGCTACAAGCGATGAAAATTGGGTCTGCGGGTAACTCGGGAAGCGACTGGAGCCCAAAATGGGAAATCAAAGGAGAGAAGTCAGCTTGAGACACGCGGTCACTGTATATTAGGGTAGCGTAGAACATATTTCCACTAATCATAGACTCCTGTTAAAATTATGGTGAACCCACCAACAGGTTGTACGAAATATACTCATTTTCTTTTCTCTAAAGTCCGATTTTCATGGTGGTCAACAGAAACCTTTCATTCTCCAAGTTTTTTAAATTATTTGGCCCCATTTTTAAAAATTATTATTTATTATTTTATTATTTTATAATAATAATTATTTATTATTTTATTATTTTATAATAATAATTATTTATTATTTTATTATCCTATAAACACTTATTTCATAGTTGGCCCATTATAACCATTCTTGTCGCCGCTACCACAACACCTAATGTTTTTTTTTTTATTTATTCATTTGAGTGTATAATAATAAAAATAATAATAATAAATATTCTTTGTCGGTATCTAAAATACATATTTTCGTTCCGTTAAAGCCATTTTCTTTTCTTTTTTTTTAAGTAGATCATTCCAGTGGTTGAAAAGAGAGACCTTTAAAAAAAAAAAAAACAAAAAAAAAAAAACACAACAAAATTACAGAGACAGTAAAAGTTTGACCCACTCTGAATCTCAAAGGTGGATTGTAAAATCAATCATAAGCAGAGAGCTGCTTTATGTGTCCTGGAAAACTATAAAATTGTCTTTTCCACTAATCTTTCTTGTTTAACATATTAGGTAAAGGAAACATTTGACTGGTGTCCCCTTGGTGTTTCTTGGAAAAAAAACCCCCAAAACGTAATATTGCTATTAAAACATAATTTATAACATCTGTTACAAACAATGTCTATATGCTGCGATTAGGACATAATGGTTTACATGGAATACAAATGATCCAGACGCAGTTGGAGGTTTAATACGGACCTAAGCAAAAAAAACTAAAAACTAGAATGGCTCCGTCTCCAAGAAAATCAACAGCATAATGTGGTTTTTTTTTTATATTAGAGGATATTTAGATTGTCCTTGTTGTCCCACCAAGTTGGGTCAAGGTGGACCTTCAGCCGTTGATATAGGGTAGAAGGATCTCTTATGTGATCTAGCGCTTGATCGTGACTTGTGGAATTGGAATAAGGTCAAATGGGACATGTTCCTAAGAAAACATTCGCATAGAACAGACGTACAAAGTCACATTAGCAATTATCTACGCCCGTCCTAGAATACTCAATCTCTCGTTGTGCGCGGACAGCCTCCATAATTCCATCCCTTTATAGGAAAGCCGGCCCGGACTGCTGCTAACTCACACTTGTCTCGCGCTATCATTCAACATGTGCTTCTACTTAAGTGCATCATTTATAATCATGTTTGAAAACATATGGCATGAGAGCTTTAATTAGGCATCAGACCTACTCGATAGGTGGAGATATTTAAAGCCCTCCATGAAAATGGATCTCCTCAACGATCCCAACGAGTGATGCTATAAAAAAAAAACGTAACTTCCAAAAAAATCCGAAAAGAATTTCGCAGAACATTTCTTGAAGGTCATAAATTTAATAAATGATTTATTTCTTAATCAGTACAAAAAAACCCCCAAAAAACCAAAAAAAAACCCCCAACACAGCAATTAAGGTTTTTGGCCGGGTCTGGTCTATGGGAAAATAATTTTTTTTGATTAAGTTTCCCCCAAAGGCTTGTAGAATTTTTTTCTCGGCTGTCACGAACAGCCTGCTCCTTCCTGTTTTCCGGATGGAGAAGACATCTCTGGAGAAATCCGGCTCTCCGAAAGCCATGCAGCATCTTAAATTTCATTCTACATCTGTCCTCTACCTGCAGTTAAAAATGTTACTTGTTAACCCCGCGCATACCAGCGCACACATGCCAACGGCTCTGGAAACGCGACGAGGGGACGAGACGGAGGCTGACATCTTAATCTGACCCTTAGCGCTGCTGTCAAGAGGAGAAGTTTCCATTTAAACTCTTCAATTACCAGGCGGCGGAGCAGAGCAGTCCGCGGCTAATGAATTGCTCTCATGAATGCAAAGGTCAGGGTGGGATTCAAAAGCACGTTTTTTGGCTCCTGAAAATTTTGTTGACTGTACCAGAGAATGAAAACAACATAATGAAAAGGGCAGCGATCGCATGCCGCTATAATTACTACTAAAGAAACAGTAAGGTTGCCAACAATGGTACAATGTATCACCCCAGAATAGTTATTTCCCTGTAGACGGCGGTCTTGGTGCTTCTTGGTTGGATCGATGGCAAAAGGGTTTCAACAACCAACCCCAAACTTTTTCACCAGAACATCCTTGTCTCTAAGTTTACTAACAGGGTGGTAGATAAGTGGAACAGACTCCCAGCAGAAGTAAAACAGACTAATACAGTGAAGGAATTTGAACATGCATGGAATGGGCTACTGAAGTTGAGACAAGTTGAGGTCTGATTAAGGTCTGGGTCTTTACAGCAGGAAAGGCGGGCAGGGCAAGAGGGGCAGCTGCCCCAGGCATCTCAAAGTAAGGGGCACTCTTGAGCCGCCCATGTCAACGTTCCTGTGTCCCTTTTCTGCTACCAGTAGCAGATATGTCAGCATGCGCCGGGACCTCCGATCCTGCCCCAGGTACCCCAAACCCTAGTTACAGCCCTGTCTTAACTCTTCATTTACAATATAGGGGAGCAGATTGAGAATGCTTGGTTTTAAAGTGATTGTTTTGGTAGGCGCCACGGCTCTCAACCATGGCAGTAGTCGGTGCCACCAAAAAGGGTGAAGACGCTACAGAACACAGTAAGGATTTTGGGGTCTAGGGCAAACGTACGAGACCCAGATGCATGTACTGGGGTCCCGGGTGCTACAAGCTGGAAGGGAACCCCATTATCTGGCGTGGTGGGTAATTATATGGAAAAAAAAACTCAAGTTAAAAATAAAAACCCGACTGTAAACCCTATGGGATAAGGACATCCTTTTCTAATAGCTGTTACAGCCCAGTAGACCACTGAACGTATTACACGGCTTGTACCCCCTATTTATCATACTGTAAGCTGTAAAGCACAACGTAAATCTGCTAGCACTGAATAAGTAAAAATATACAAAATCTGCATATATTCGGCCGTGACGGGAAGCAAACGCTCTCCCTGCTGGATCTGGGGTTATGTGAAATCTTATCGATTGCTGCTTTTGCAAGGTCACCTCTTCAAAGGCTTACTAATCCTACTCTGCTGTATCGCTTCATGGATCAAATGATCCCTTTTATTTTTAAACAGAATGGTTTCAAATATGTAATGAGAGCGTTGAAGCGTATTACTATATTTAATGCAATTAGCGCCTTTCAACTGAAAGTAATACCTTTATTTTCTCTGTATCTGTTGTCACTCATCCGCTGCCCTGTCTGTTTACATTGTAGTAATAGAAGCCGAGAAGTCATATATATATATATATATATATATATATATATATATATATATAGATCTATATATATATATATATATACATATATAAATATATATATATATATATAGAGAGAGAGAGATAGATAGATAGCTATAGATATATAGATCTATATATATATATACATATATAAATATATATATATATATATAGAGAGAGAGAGATAGATAGATAGCTATAGATATATAGATCTATATATATATATACATATATAAATATATATATATATATATAGAGAGAGAGAGAGATAGATAGCTATAGATATATAGATCTATATATATATATATATATATATATATATATATATATATATATATATATATATATAGATAAATAGATAGCTATAGATCTATATATATATATATATATATATATATTCAAAACCATCATGGCTAGTGTTACAGTAAGACAATTGTACAACATTAAAGGTACAGCCAAATTAAATAACTAATTAATTACTATTTTAATTATGCTTAAATAATACTAAAGCTTTTTTTTTTAAAAATGATACTAAAGCTTTTTCAAATCTTACATTTTTTATTAAATGTACCTTTTTTTGCGTCTTTTTTGGTGGAGGGTTTGGCAAGAATCTGATGTTTTGGTTCCTATGGACTGAAACCATTTTTATTTTATTACAGCCCAAAGAAAAGTTTTTTCCTGATGTAGCGACTCTGACCTTTTACCAGTATTAGATTCAGAATATCTTTATGTCTATCCCATGCATGTTTAAATCCCCTCCTTGTTTTAGCCTCTACCACTTCTGATGGGAGGCTGATCCATTTATCTGCCACCCTCTCAGTAAAGTAAAACTGCCTGACATGACAAATAAACCTGGGGTACAATAAGAAAAAGGAAGAATAGGAATTTTTACGATTTAAGAAGCAAACTTCACATGCATTGACTCATTTCGAGGAAACATCTAATAAATAAAATTGAAATATAGATTATTATGCTTTTAAATCATTTTAAAACACATAAACTTGTTGAATGGGTAAACTGATTATTTTAAGCACTAATGCTAAACGAGGATATTAAATAACAAAACAGTAAATATAGTAAAAAGTATTTTTTATAGTCTTCTTCTATTATTATTAGTATTATTATTAGTATTATTAATATTTAGATTTTAGGATGAATATATTTCACTCCTGATGAAGATTGTTTCTTCTTCAGTTATTTTCTATAAAATTCTTTGTTTTCTTAGTTTTTTTAGGTGAAAATCTATAAATTAACACATAAATTATTTGTTGTACAAGAAATGATTTGTCTGGACATTTATTAGTTCATTGTATAGTGGTTCTAGATATTGTTCTATGCCGTTATGACATCATATGTTCATGCTGAAAGAAAAAGTGAGCCTACCACGTTTATAACAATTATTTCCACTAGAATGTGGAGAAATATGCCAGCCCTCCAAGCAAAGAGACAAGTGTTTAGCTTTATAGTAAATACAGGTGTGATTTCAGATGCAAATGTATACATTTTCATTCCAAATTCCAGCCTTTTGTGTAATAATTTCAGTCACAATAAAACACTTTGGGTCATATTTATGAAGGCCTGGAGAGGAACAATTGCGGGACGAAGTGCCTCGGTAAATTTATAGGAATGAGCAGGAACGTTATTTCTCGGTGGAATTTCTAAACACGGACACTCCATGCGTCCAGAAAAAGACATTTCCACTCATTTTGTGTCTGTTTCTGTGAATTTGTAATCGCTAAACCCCAAATCATTAGAGGATAAGCATTAAATGAATTGTTCAAGGCCCCCCAGGCAACCCACCTTGGAGGCCTTTCCATGTGTGATTAAGACTCGACCAACTTTGCATTTTAGTGAATAAAAATATTCCCATAAGAAATGTATTACATTTTTTCACAGTGATGTTAAGAATGTTTGTTTTCATTGTTTTATACATTATTTCCAGTAAAAATATGATAGCGTTGCTGTTGGTGATGCGACCATTTTTTGATATTCTTTCCTCTTAACGATTAATCAGTAATCACATTGAAGCAATTGGGCAGTACATGGGGGCAGTACATGGGGCAGTACATGGGGGCAGTACATGGGGGCAGTACATGGGGCAGTACATGGGGGCAGTACATGGGGCAGTACATGGGGGCAGTACATGGGGGCAGTACATAGGGGCAGTACATGGGGGCAGTACATGGGGCAGTACATGGGGCAGTACATGGGGGCAGTACATGGGGGCAGTACATGGGGCAGTACATGGGGCAGTACATGGGGGCAGTACATGGGGGCAGTACATGGGGGCAGTACATGGGGCAGTACATGGGGCAGTACATGGGGGCAGTACGTGGGGCAGTACATGGGGCAGTACGTGGGGCAGTACATGGGGCAGTACGTGGGGCAGTACATGGGGCAGTACATGGGGGGCAGTACATGGGGCAGTAGATAGGGCAGCACATGGGGCAGTAGATAGGGCAGTAGATGGGGCAGTGATGGGAGAGAGGCAGTCGGCCTTTACAGGAGGACAGGCACCTGTCGTTGAAGCGTGGGGGAGGGGGAATGAGTAGGAACACTTGGTTGAGGATCTGTAAGGGTGGCGGGGATAGGGGGACAGATGGGTGGAGTAGAAATTTAGGGGGAGGTTTACGGTGATGAACGGCGGGGTAAGGAGAGAGGGCAGGAGAGCTGGTTCCAGGTGAAGAAAAGACAGAAAAAAGTTGGAGGAGAGAGTAGGAGGAGGGAAGGGGAAATCGTTGGGTAAGAGGGGCAGAGTGAAGGGGTGAGAGATAGCAGGAGCAGAGAGAAAGAAGGGGAGGGGATAAGAGAGGGGGGGAGAGAGAGAGAGAGAAGCAGAGGAGCTAGAGAAAGAGAAGATGTTAAGGAAAGAGAAGGAGGAAAATAGAGAGAAAAGGAGAAAAAGAGAGTAAACGTGGGTGAAAAGTAAAAGAGAGGAGGAATATTCTGTATACCTTGAATACATATTCATTGTTTCCAAGGCAGGAACTTATAATAAGGGGGCTGAGGGGGCTGTACTTCTTTAACATGGGGGGGTTGTTAAAGCTAAGAGCTACGGCAAAAACTCAGGATCAAAATGAGAGTATTCCCTTCACTGGCGTGCCACCGGTAAACAACCATGTCATGTCACCATGTCATGCCACTGACCTACTCACAAGCTGTCCGCACCTCTTGGGTTTGTTGATCCACTTAGTTTCCTACTGTGTGGATACACACTTCACTCAAACTGTAATCTAAGCCTCGGCCACGCAGTTCCTGCCCTTCCCGTCTCGCTCCGAGCCGATGACAGATATTTTCGGTTTGTTCTCATTTAACAAGCGGAATAAAAACTGCGCCGGTGATCCCCGCAGTCCAGAAATGTTTGACATCTTCACACCGAACGGGCACATTTCTGCGAAACCCTGTGTAATTAAACGTTAATCGAAAATAATGAAATCAAACACTTCCTAAGATAGAGATTAAGAGACTGACTGATGGCTTGGATTGGCCGGTTAACACATATATAAAACATACAAAAAAACTCTGTATAGATCTGCCCATAGGACGTATATATATGGCAGGCCCAGACTGGTCATCTGCCACACCAGACAAATGCCCTCGGAGGCCGGTGGCCACTTACTTACTGATACTACCACTGCAAGAGTATAAAAAACATAATGCGTGGCTGCACGGATTATTTATATATATATATATAGTAAATTAATATCCATGTTTCATGGTTCTCTATTTAAATATGTGAGATTGATACAATATCCGTTACCCGCGTTGCTAATTCCCGTGTTTTATTAAATTCAGTTATGGGTGTTTTTTATACCGGTTTAAATTCAGTTTTTATCACCAATTTTATCGGACTTGTCCCGGGTAACGCAGCTCATGAGTCTGAGATGGCGATCTATCGCCTCACCGCGTGGAGGATTCCTTACTCAACGAAAGACATGGTGCTTCTGGCGAGGAAGAATCTCACGAGGGACCGGAAGACGCCCCCCCCAGGAAGGAAACCTCACTCACCGAGTACACTTCCGATACATCAGCAACACGGATTGCTACAAGGAACTGACAACAAGGTCAATTCACCCCGTTAATTCTCAAATGAGAAGGAAAGCAGGTGCCGGGTCAACGTGAAATTCATAATGTCAAGTGTGTCCTTAACAAAAAGAAATCTAATCTTAATTTGAGAATTTTGCATTAATATATGAGAATATTTAATAGAATGTCAGAGGTTTTCTTGGGGAGAGGAAAAACATCAGGTTTATTTTTACATGGTTCTGTGTAAACTTAAGACTTAAGTCTTATGTCTCTGGAGGGCTTTGCGTTCCAAAATGGAACACAAGAATAATAATAATGACAATAATAATAATAATACTTTTTAAATGTGCTGAGAATGTAATAGATAAGAGGAAAAGCTCCCCAGCAGAAGTGGTAGAGGGTAATACAGTGAGGGTATTAAACATGTATGGGATAGGCGTACGGCTCCTGAATCTCAGACGAGACCAACAACTGATTAAGGTTATCGTCTTTACAGCAGCAGAAACGGGTGACTAGACGGGGGCCGAATGGGCCTTACCTGCCATCCAATGTTTCTATGTTACTTTAACCCCTTAAGGACAATGGGCGGTCCCTAAACCCATTGAAAACAATGTATTTTGAGCCCGTACATGTACGGGCTTTGTCATTAAGGGGTTAAAAAGAAATACTTCATCTTCATTTCATTTATTCAGTCTATTTGGTAGAGATCAGTGGTGAAACATCAGTGCCACCCCGCGCTCCAATACTCGTTGGCCTGGCAGTTATCCGCCATACTGGAATTTCTTGGTCTTGAAAACCTTTGCTTGTTTTCATGAGAAGTTCACGGAATTTATTTGCAGGAAGGGTCAAAATAAAAATGAAAGTGTTCCATCCACTGTTATATGTAATTCACTCCAAGTAATGTAAGTTCTTTGTTGAAGAATGAAGACCCCGCTCCAAGTATCTTCTCACGCCTTCCCTCGCGCATTCTAATTTTTATTACGCAAGTTACTGCAATTCACAGATAGGTCGATGAATTAATAGCGTAGTATGAATAATTTTATGTATAAATCGGGTTTACTTTGGCCCTGTGACACAAATCTTAGTGCAAAGAGAATTATGGAACAGTTCTAAGGTATATTCCGTGATTTATCAAAGGTTCCAACATTTACACGGTCTTCGGGGTCTATATATCATTGGTTATGGTTTATGTTCAGGTAGGTTCGTGAATTATCAAGGAAATCAGTTATTACAAGAGCTATTTAAGTGTTTTTTTTTGTAAAGCATGTCATGATCGAGATAAAATGTTATCTCACGCACACACCAGGGAAGCGGCAGAACGTAGAATAAAGTATCTGAGGTTCCTCCATAAGGGCAGATTTTCAACGTCAGTGCTTCCTCGGTTATACATCGGCTTCTTATTGGAAGTAAAATCTGTTGTTTTTTGTATTTTGAAGTAGCCAGGCTTCCCTTCCCTCCTTTCTTTCCTCCTTTCTTTCCTTTTTCATTGTTCCTTCTTTTTTCATCTTTCTTTTTCTTTCTTTCTTTCTTTCTTTCTTTCTTTCTTTCTTTCTTTCTTTCTTTCTTTCTTTCTTTCTTTCTTTCTTTCTTTCTTTCTTTCTTTCTTTCTTTCTTTCTTTTTTCCCACATGTTATAAGGAAATTGAGCTCAATGTTAGATCCCCATAGTTAGTACAATACTGCCCATCTACTTCACTACTGCACCATCAACAATAAATGGCGAGGCTACCTGTATTATATATGAAGACACAGCTACCCCTAGGCCAAGAAGCATTTTGCCCTTTGCATATGACCCTATGACATCAAAACAGCTCCAACAGACTAACCGCACTATTAAGTAGTAATGTATTTTCACCAAGGTTGACTAGGCAGGCCCAGGGTGCCAGGTCCAGAGGCGATGGCCCTCATGGACGATCTGGCCCTCTGCTATATCGCTTCTCAATGGGTCCGTTACATAGGAGATCCGTGATCTCCCCAACTGGCCAGATTAAAGGTGCTGTGCTCCTGATATATGTCGCGATATCCCGGTGCGCTCCGGGGCCGAGGACGGGGCAGCTGAGTAGATTTTTAAGCTCACAGGTACCCAAAACTTAGCTTTTTTTTTAACGCAGAGTTAGACTTTTACCTATTTGAGTACTTTTTGGCACTTGCTCTGAAACGTTTCGATCCCTTTAACAGATTCGCAGCATCTTCTGGTGTCCGCGTTACTTTCTCTTACGAAGGGAAATATATTTTATGAAACAAACACAAGATGGAGAGGAAGGGAGAGCGAAGATTTATATGTGTTCCTACTTTACGAGGACGTCTGGCAAATGGACTCGGAGGATCTTCCATAAATCACAGTATTGCACAATATCTTTCGTCATTTGAGGTTTCAGTGGAGCAATTTCCCCAGAAACTCATATTAAGCATATTAAATCATATATAAAAAGGCCGTCTTGTTAAGAAGGCAAATTTGAATACGCTGTGTAAGAAAGGTAAATATTATCCTCACCATTCGTACTGAAATATATGGAATAAGAACTTCAGCCAAGCTTCTAAATAAAAATACTTTCTGGAAATAAACGCTTCTTAGTTGCCAAACCTTAAGATACCGCTGTTGAGCCTGAAGAAGTCTTTTTGCTTACCCGCAGGCATGCAAAAAAAAGAACAAGCCTCTTGTTTAATTACTTTTGACTATAATCACAGATTAAAGTTACTTCTACTAAGTTACTACTACTAAGTGGAAAGGCTTTGTTGCCATAGCAGCAGAAAAAAGAGAATACTACACTTTTACTTTAATATATATTTTAAATCGTACTGTACATGTATATCGGTGTACAAAAACTTTGCAAGAGCATTGCTTTTCTAATTAACTCCAATTTGTTTAACCCCTAAAGTACTTGGGCTTTTTAAGGCCACAGAACAGAGATATCTTCATGTTTTTTTTCTATGTCTTTCTTAAACAGTTATTTCCCTTCTTTTCCACTTACTGTACGCACAAAAATGTTATATATATATATATAAAACCATATTCATATATGTAAGCCATTTTATTTTTTTTAAACATATTTATTCACAGTTTTGCATTTATATAAATTATCCGCAGCTGGCATAAATGTGAAAAAATATATAAATGTATTCATTTTTTTCTTACTTTTTTTTAATTTTTAATTTATTTTTTTAACCCCTACCTAACCTTAACTATAAACTCACTAACTCACCACATGAACTGCCCAATCTACATAAAAAATCCCATATTAAAAATAATTACATTTAACATACATTTTTTTAAAATTATTTTAAACCTGGGTCTCATTGTTTCTCTTCAGCTCATGATCACAGCTAGAAGGAGAGAGACAGAGAAGATAGACAAAGGAAGCACTTACAAGCACTGCCTTTGTCATCTGACTGTATCCATGCATGTGATTGGCTGCAGCAGCGATCGCATGCACTGAAATTTTTACCCATGACGTACTGGGTACGTCATTGGTGCTCTAGGGATATCTCTTCATGACGTATCTGGTACGTTATTGGTCATGAAGGAGTTAACATGAACTGAGAGCAAGAAGAAAGGGGCATAACTGAGAACTTCACCTTTTCTGCATTAATATTTCCTGCGTTTTCCATCTAACGTATTACATTTAAACCAATCGTCTTAAAAATAATGGGCAAAAAAAAAAAAATTACTTTATTATGTATTATTTCAGTATCCTATCCCTTGGCCTCAGTTTACCCTTTCTGGCCCTTGTGCAAACAATTGATAAGACACAGGAATCCTCTTCTATTGCCTCATAAACCCTGAAAGTTTAGTTATTTGCATTTTTCTCACCTAACAATTACATGAAAAACATATAAGCGTACATTCAACAGAAAAAAAAAATATTTTAAAAAGAATGCAATAAAACGTTTCAATATTCATTTAAAAATGTTTTTTTTTTCTCATTTTGCTGCGGAAAGATTATTTGGCCAGCAAAATAAGGAGAAATACCAATTTCCACCCTATTTCACAATATGAGATAAATTGACCAAAAAATCTTCCTGTATGTTTCCTTAAATCTGGCTTCCTGGTTGGGGTTTAAACCAGCAACTATTGTTGTATCATATAGCGGCTGGAAATCGACCCAAACTTTTAGTACGCCCAAAACGAAATAAGACTGTTGGTATAATTATGGAAGCCGTGGCCAGGGAAGAGATACTGCCAACATTTATAACATTCAGTGCCCCTTGTGCTAAATAAAGGTGATAAATAGGTAGCCCTACATCTATGGAATGTATAGCAAATTCAAGGGGGGGGGATTTGGTAGGATCCCCCAAATGCATTTGGCCATTTCCCCATCTTCCCCTACAAATCATCGGACCATAGAGTAAGCAGAAAGCTGCAGCTCTGGAGCTTCAGCTTCTCCTTTTCTCTATTTTTTTTCTTTTTTTCAGGTTTAATTAATGCATATAAAATCGCTTACATCATACTTTAATAAGCATTGTTTCTTTCAGAGACCCGGAGCGTCCTTTTAGGAATTTCTTATGGGAGGTTGAGTCTTGACACCCAGTTGGAAGCCCCAGAATAAATTTAGACGCCACTCAGACATGAAAAAGGAGTTTAAAGGGCTGTCAAGGGAAGATCCGCCATTGATCATATGAGTGTGTGTGGTCAGCGAGAGAAAGTAAGGGCTTATTTGCTTGCGGAGAATTTATTTGGTTGAGTAATTGGAGATGGATCTTTAGATTAGAAACGCGGTTAATTGGATTTTTTTTTGTATTTTTTATTGAAGTGTTAAACTCGCCTGGAGTTTGTCAATGACATTTCACAAAGACCACCATGCAATGTCATCAGCGGAGCCCTAATTACACTAATTTATTATTGTCACTTATCTGATACAAGCTTTGTTATCAGTGGTAGGTTTACAGGGTTAAAACCCATCAAGCGTTCCGAACAGTAAATAAACACGTTTCCTCGTGGCGGATCGCCTGTTACTCAACGTCAACACCGTCCAACAAAGCATCGCCTCGCAGCTCATATGAGTTCATGATGAGTTTTCATTTGCTTTAAGTGAACGGCTTTCGCATAAACAAAGAATCGCAATTTGCTTGCCTTCCCGGAGCGTTTAAACAAATAAATCGGATTGAAGAGTGAAAATCGAAAGACAGCGACTTTTATTCGTGGGGAAAGTGAGATCCGTGTCAGGCTGAAGTGGGTAGTCCTGGATCGCCCGGACCAAAATGTCTTCTTCTTAGTTTGACGTAGAGCTTGGTGGGACAGAATGGCAAAATCGGGACTGTCCCGTGCGAAACAGGACAGTCGGGAAGCACTTGCAAAATAATCTACAATCTACTTAACCCCTTAAGGACAATGGACGGTCCCTAAACCCATTGAAAACAATGCATCTTGAGCCTGTACATGTACAGGCTTTTTCATTAAGGGGTTAATTTCAATATCCATTACAAAACACGCAGAGGAAGGCAGATCGGCCCCATTCGGCCCCCTTCTAGTCCGCCTGTTTCTCCTGCTGTAACGACTCAGACCTTAATCAGTCGTTGGGTTTGTCTTAGATTAAGGAGCCGTATGCCTATCCCATGCATGTTTAATACCCTCACTGTATTAACCTCTACCACTTCTGCTAGGAGGCTGTTCCACTTATCTACCACCCTCTCAGTAAAATTAAACTTCCTTACAATTACGTCAAACCCTACTTCTATGCCCTCTTAAAGGTATCACATTCATAAGTTATTCTTTTCCGTATGTAAGACTATTCCCGCTGTAGGTCACGTCTTGATGTATCACTTTCAATGTCACGAGTGCATCTATTTTCCCCATTGGACGCAGCGCTGCTGACTCAACAAATCATCAGATATTAACATTTAAATATAAATATAACAAATAATGATGACGTATATCATGCAAACACTCACATTTTGGTTAAACTGTATATTTATTATTCTCCAGTTAACGACATATTTTTATTATTATCATTTTAACTGATGCATCGTTTTGTCGGCACTAACGAGAAGTAAATGTCCCCGAAGCTTGAACGATATATATAAATATCTGTTATCTGCAATGAATCTGAGGAAATATATAATGAAAGGATTTGGAACAAAAGTCGAAAGTTGAGTATTATCCACAGAGACTTAAATCATACATATAAAGACTATTCATCAAAAGTTGTTCTTTTTCAAATTGTAATCCCTTTCAGTAGGTTTTTTTTTTCAGCGAAAAACTGGAATTTTAAATGTCCGATCAAATTCACATCCTAAATATCTCCGTCTGTGTTAGCGAATCACAATGGCTGATTAGCTATCGAAAAAGTTTTGTGTGCAAGTTAGGCTTGTGCATTCGGATTTCAACAAATGTAACTTTAACAAAATTTGCCAATTTCGTTCACTGTCCGAAAACGATGAAACAAATAAAAAAGAAGCAGAGAGCTCCAAATTTTTGCTTGCATTTCGTTGCTTTTTCACTCTAACTCACTCTTACTTACTCTCCCTCACTGTTACTCACGCTCTCTCGCGCTCTCTCGCACTCCCTTTTACTCTCTCTTACGCTCTCTCTGAATGTCTCCAAACCTTCTAGACTGTAAGCTCCTTTGAGCAGAGCCCTCCTCACCTGTTGTCTCTGTTAGTCATTTTGTTATGTTATATACTACTTGAAATGTCCTGTCTACCTGTTGTACAGCGCTATGGAATATGATGGCGCTATATAAAACAATAATAATAATAATAAATGTTTTATTCCCATTAGGTCAATTTATTTACCATAGTAGAGTGGGTAGGAGGTAGAGCTCAGCGGACAGTGGGTGGAGAGGAAATATCGGGACTGTCCCGCACAAAGTGGGACAGTTGGGAGCCATGGAAACCTAGAGACGTATTTACCTCTCTCCCCCTCTCGTGTTCTCCTTCCTCATATCCCAAGTGCTCCGTGTCTTAATGGCACCCAGAATGGAATCCTTGTGTAAATGGGCCGAGATCAGAGATCCCCCCCCTGTACTGATGGAGGTGGACAAGCGCATGCTTCGCTCCAAAGACCACATCCGGCCCTTTTACACCGCGTTGTCTACATTACTTTGTGATGAACGTCATTGAAGTAACGTCAATCATAAGTAGCGTCTTTTCACATTTGACCTTGAGATATTGTATGTTTGGATAAATTGTTATACAAAGATGATACAAAGTCTAAAAGATACTTTTTTAGATACAGCTGTTTTGAGCGTGAAAGAATCTTCAGTTGATGGATCATGGATATTTATCATTATTGTTACTGCACCATATTCTTAGGCACCGTATAGAAAAACTCTTTTTATATATAAAAAATATATATATATATAAAAATATATTACATAGACATATATTTTATATATATATATTATATATATACTACAGAATCTGCTGGCGCTATATAAATATATGTAATATATTTTTATATATATAATATATATAAAAATATATTACATATATTTATATAGCGCCAGCAGATTCTGTAGTGTATATATATATTTATATATATATATATATATATATATATATATATATATATATATATATATATATTTATAGATTAGATGACACTTAGGTGAGTTAGAACATTTAAGGGTTATGTATAAATGGTGATTATGCTACCAATTTCCGTAGCAACCGATGAAACAGAGCTATGGTGATCAAACCACTTTGTAAGCCTTGTAACCGATCACTTTTAATACATAGTGTGCCAACATCATGAGTTTCATTAGATTCCTTTCACACTATTGTGACAAACAATTGTGTTGATTACTATACACTGATATCAGACACTCGGGTTCCTGTGTAACGCAATATGGCTAATTATTGGAAATGCCTCCATCTCTCATTAGTGAATGGGATTGCGGATTTTTGTGGCACATACCAAACAAATTTCCCCTCTCCATTGGGGATAAGCCTAATCCTCAGCTGCATGTTTTAATAGCCTACCGGCCCAAATGACTGGCATTATCAACCAATTAGTAAATTAACAAAATTTCCATGTCTAGGATCGGGAATGCCCGAGGGAAACAATTAGAGGTGTATTCTGTTTCAGTCTATAAATGATTTGAAGCGTTGGTATGTTGGCCCACATGCATGATAGAATGTAACGTATCCATGGTCTTCTAGATGGGCCAAATGGTTCTTCTCTGCAGTCAAGTTCGATGTTTCTGTGTCTCTCTCTTAAAGTTTACACAAAAACTCTACAATTCATCTCCGAAGTCCATAAATATGTTCCTTTCTTTATTTTGAAATGTACCTAAAGCAAACCCATCAACCTCTGATGTTTAAAGCTTGTATGTCAGAGGCACAGGGCTGTGATCGTAAATCTTGGAGCCCATGTCCATTCCATTAACCTTCCACGCATCGTCCCACCTCATGATCTTCCCATAAACACACCTTATGCTTTTGTTGTACATGCCCCCCCCATCACCCTGTCTTAGATGGATTTTTTCAGACAATTAAGGAACCATGAAAGAGGAGGAACACCGGCCCCCCATGTTTGGCCAAGCCCTGTCCTCCCCTGATGGTGGCCCTGCATAGGTATAATTTTCAATTTTCAACACCTCTTTACCTAATATATCGGGTCATCTCACGTCAAGTCTAGTTTTGTCAGACCCTCTGAATGTATGGGCTGCAGAAATTGTTGGCGGTGTATAAATAAAAGATAATAATAAAAATAATAATATATTATTCTATTTATAAATCCACATTTCCCCCGATTTTTTCTTTCCATTTTTTTTAGAACATCGTTTATATTTTTTGACAGAGGACCATTTAATTATTATATTTTTACATAGTATGATCTTGGGAGCGATTAAACGTGAAGGTGCGTGAAGGTGATTTAGAGGGTTCAAGTCCATTTAGAAGAGTCACATTGATACGACTTATTTGTGTTGACAGATGTATCCCGACAGCTGATCCAAACCCCTACATTATCAGACCATGCCTGGCTGTGGCCTCCACTTGAAATGTTCCTGGGGGCGCCATATTTATTGTGGACAAAAATTATGATTTGGACAACCAAATCATAAAAACCAATATGGCAAATAATCCTTCCTAATTTTAGCAGATTTAATTTAAAGGGAATCTGTTATTATAATAATGAACTATGGTTTGTTTACTATCTGTCAAGCAAAATTCAATTTAAGGGGGACAATTCATGTAGAACAACGCGGAGATCCCATGCAGGTCCAATGACTATGTGGCCCTGGACGGATATGTAGCCACCGTCTGGATACACAGGATCACACATTATGTTTTAATCCCCTTGCAATGTACAGCTGCACTTATCCATCCGATAAGTATGTGGTCCCATGGGCCACTGGCCCACCAGGCAATTGCCCGCTGTACCAGATGGCCAGTGCGGACCTGAACTGTGCTGTATACAGTAATGTAGTTTAGCAGTAAAGAAAACATGTTTTTTTTTATCTCATTTTGCTCTAATAAACTTTGTTTGCAGACCGTGAGGCCACCATTGTTGTCAGTCATGTGATATTTTGGGTGACTTTCCCTGCTAAACACCACACTGTGCTGATTCTTCATGGCAATGCTAATAAAGTCCGCTCCTCCATAGACTTTCATTTGCCAGCATCTCTAGCTTGGTGATTAGGACTGAGCCATTCTATTATTTACTACAATGCAGTTTGATAAGGAGTCGGGTGTTTGTCTAGTAGATTGGGCTAAGGTAACTGAGCTAGAACACAAGATATATCATATTATCTAAAAACTATATATTTTTGTTTTAAAAAACAGCACATAATCTTTGAAAAATCTACTAATAAAATGTTTTCCCCTTTAAGATGTTTGTTCCTATGTTATACACATAAGGCAGGTTTCTTATATAAGAATATTGGTTATTGTATAGTGTCATATCTCTTGTGTGCAATCTGTACAGATTAATTAGTATAATAAACAGCACATGTGGCATAGATATAAAATAACACGGGTCCATGTTTAAAAGCACAACCCCTGGCACATACATGTTTATTAGAAGATGGTGTTAAATGTCTTCATGTTAGTCTATGCCAAGTTACTGACTCACTTGCCACTTGTAATCTCACTCAACATAATATAACCTCAGAATATCATGTCAGCGTCAGTTTGTTACTATTAAAAAAGGTTCTGTTCCACCTGCAGAGTTTAACATTTAAAATGCACTGGAAACATCATTTCTAGGTCTTTGAATTGT